>NC_064920.1:658894276-659209129 GCF_023897955.1 Schistocerca gregaria
AAACAATGGAAAAGCAATCGTGAATGAGCTACCAGTATTACTTTGACACAGTACAGATTCTGTACGCGTCGTAGGCATAGATCTTCAAGGTATATTTGTATGAAAAATGAACAGTTCGTAAAGGACTTGCGATGCGTGGTGGGGTAGTCGGGCGGCCTTACGCCTATCACCGCTAGGATGGCAAAGCCATCGTTTTCACTGCAGCAGGCGACTTAATCGTAAATCAGACAATTAACACGCAATGTTTGTAAACTATGCACACAAACCGTCTTCGTGGATCACTCTACCTGTTACTGAGAACAATGTCAAAATCCCTACAGTAGTTTCTGAGACTGACAGATTGCGATTGCAATATAAGTTCGTAACTGCGAAAAATATTTTTCATCTGATTTAATGACAAATTAGCTATTTTCTGATCTTTTCCCTTACTTGTACTGCGAAATGTTGTTTCTGCCGGATTTCATGATTCTAGGTGAATGGGAATTATCCTACAAGTTTAAATGAGTGAGTTTGTATCAAAAAATGGAAATACTTTTTGATTGCATTGATTTAGAAGATTCCATTTTTACATCGCCAAGGGACCATTCAACTTCGTACGTGACATAAATTTGAAATTTTTACCTGTACTCATTGCTTAGGAAAAGGTATCTTAAAGTTCGAAGAGAGAGACAGGCAGACAAACGGATTCAGGTGTGGGACCCTAAATAGGGAACGATGTTGGTCAGCACTTGAAACTCTTTTATCAGGCGATATTTTGAAGTTTCCACTGTTCATAAAAATAGGATGATGTCCATTGTCATTAATCAGGAGGTACGAAGAGATTCAATGTTCTTTACGTCTGTAACGACCTCGTTGTCGACGAACGCTACGTGAATTTTTCTGTCCTCCTCCTTTCCTACAAGTGAGAGAACACATAGAGGCAGTCACGTTGCTTAAACGATTATCAGTTTACTTGAACCGTGCGATTGATCAATGGAACACACAACCAAAAAAAAAAATTATACAAGTAAACCAAGAATATTTTATATAAGCGTGTCATCGCGAGAAACTTCCATCGCAGGTGACACTGAAAGAACTATATCTTTCCTACAATGTAGACAATCATACAGAAAAAAATCGTCCCCAAGAGACATGACGCTAATACCGTGTAACACAGACTACTCTCTTCCGTTCATATAATGTCCAGTTTCTATGGTGTATGGCCAGATGAAGGTGTGAAGCTCCGTTTGCGACTCTGAGCGGTGAACTTCTGCGAGGTTGCCAAGACCACACTGTATGCAGTTCCATTCACTTGGAACTGGATAAGATCGATTTGCATTCATGGACACAGCAATACCTGTTGGGTATGAAACCGTTTGCTATTAACAAGGCGTGAGACTAATCTCCTGCCCCTGTATGTACTACTACCGTTGTTACGCCCTGTTCCAGCGCTGTGAGTAGTACACCATTCCTTCTAGACATGCTGAATAGTTCGCCTTGACAAACAACTGGGGCAACTTAATTCACGATGTGGTCACGAGCTCATCAAAACACGATAGCTCTTTTCTCCTGTTCAGTCACGTCTCCACGTCGGCCCACCTCACTGCAGCTCATGGCGTGCAGCAAGTTGATCTTTATCGCATACACAACACTTCACTACCATGACTCAGGCCAGCAATAGGAGGTCACGTTGAGGCTTGGTAGCAGCTTTACACCGCCAAAACCACTATAAAACGACCAGTGTGCTCCTTTAGGGGCTGACTAATATCTGATCTTATGTACTCCTCTTTGTTGATAGAGCAATAACATGACGCTTGTTAACGCAGCTTATGGAAACCTTTTCATGTTATTCACATGAAAATGGAACTGTAAGTGACTAAGCCGAAAGTCCATGATCTTGAATTTCTACATTGCACTGCAGACACGCTATATTCTTATGGTACGTGAGTAATGTAACGTGGATGGTCCTAAAAATTCGACATGGCGAAACGAAGCTACCGAAAAGTGGCAATACGTGAAGCTGGCAATGCTGAACTGAGTGATATGTATCCGTAAGTTTCCTATCTACTAATATATTTTAATGAACTATTAATTTTGAGCGCTGCTAGGAGGAGGAAAATAGCAACATAATAATTTTAAGTATTTACAACAGAAAGTTTTGAATAAAAAATAGCCTGGATGTTTACGAGTCATTAAATGTGAAACTGCATCGTGATGGCATCCTTTGAACACAGATTTAGCTGGTGTGGATAAAAATCCTAAGTCAATATCGCAGAACTACCTTTATTGATAACTAGTTTCAGGTCAGTGACGAGTCATCTTTAGATCAATGTACATCATTACTTAATTAAGGGTGTATCAGCCACAAGACAATACACACAGTCATGATCTATTGAGAAGAATCGTCCTTGTTTATTGGTGTGAAGATGACTCATCAATGAGCAGAAATTGGTCATCAATAAAGGAGTTTTTGCGATTTTACTTACGATTTTCATCCACACATTTTAACGTAATGCATTTCAGAATGAGATTTTCACTCTGCAGCGGAGTGTGCCCTGATATAAAACTTCCTGGCAGATTAAAACTGTGTGGCGGACCGAGACTCGAACATGGGACCTCTGCCTTTCGCGAGCAAGTGCTCTACCATATGAGCTACCCAAGCACGACTCACGCCCCGTCCTCACAGCTTTACTTCCGCCGTACCTCGTCTCCTGCTTCCCAAACTTCGCAGAAGCTCTCCTGCGAAGCTTGCAGAACTAGCACTCCTGGAAGAAAGGATATTGCGGAGACATGGCTTAACATAATACAATGTCTGTCTCCGTATCTGCCAATGTCAAATAAGAATTTCAAATTTAGTTCATTTTCAGCTAGTTTTCTACTTTGTTTCTTTGTACACATTAAAAACATTTGTTAACCTATTTTCCACTCTCTAATACTAAAAAGACATACATAGCTCTATTTAAGAAATGTGTTTATTTATAGTTATTGGTAGGTAAAAGTGTTATCAGTGCTGCAAATGTCTTATTATGACTTTTAGTATCTTATAAATAAGACATCATTGGCAATGGTTTGGTTCTATTGTCTGTTAACTGTGGAGGGTACTTAAGTAGACTGAACTGCGGCCGTCGGTATCATACTAAGTTGGCGATTCCACAGCTGGGTAACATTTTCTTTTTACTGAAGTACAATTAAGACTCTGATGAAGATTTTGAGCAGACAGTGGTTCCAGACACAGTGTGGCGATGTCAGTTTATATTTTTTTGTTTTACTGCATCGTTCGAGGGGAAATGCAGAGATGGTTCCTTTGAATTGAGTATAGCCTGTTTGCTTCCCCTACTGTTCTCTGACGTGAGCTTGAGCTCGTTGGCGGGATACTAAGCAATAAACTTTCTTCCGTTTTCAGATGGTGACTTCGTGTTTGAGACTGCCAATCGATACTTTGCAAGTATATTTTACAGGAGAATGAAAGAAAACTTTTACTCACAATTTAATTACGGCACACTTCTAATGTTTACCACAATGGAACTTAAAACTGAAGCCTTTATCTTCAGATGATGATTGTTATTTTCCGTGGGATTGAAAATCATATTTTTGTAAGCAGTAGGGAGTTAGGGTTACGAGGGCACTTTTGATATCGATTTGATATGCAAATTAAGTAAATTGATCAATTAATCACTCCAGCCCCGCACGGATGACGACACGTGTTTTCTCAGCTGCACGAGTAGCCGAGCCCCTCTCCCTCTTCCTGTGCCGCCAACGTACCCTATTGGCGGTAATTTCGAATTTTGGCTGGAATTTCTTAGTGCCAGGGCTGTGCTGACACTCCACCTCACCCCACAACCGGGAACTGACGGGAAACTAAAATTGTCAGTACCCTTTCTGGGACTCTAACCCTGGTCCTCCTGGGTGGATAGCCCAAGTGCACCCCCTAGCACATAGAAAATGTCCAGATGCGGGAGAGGAAAGTTAGGTTAGTGTTCTTTATTTATTTTGGTCCGAAAACTGTTGCAAAGATCGATCCTAATTACCTCATCAATGGCCGGCCGTTGTGGCTGAGCGGTTCTAGGCGCTTCAGTCCGGAATCGCACTGCTGCTACTGTCGCAGGTTCGAATCCTGTTTCGGGCATGGATGTGTGTGATGTTCTTAGGTTAGTTAGGTTTAAGTAGTTCTAAGTTCTAGGGGACTAATGACCACAGCAGTTGAGTCCCATAGTGCTCAGAGCCATTGAGTCCCGTAGTCCTCAGAGCCATTTGAGCCATTTGCGGGTTAGGGGCTGGGGCACTCATGCAAGTGAGAAAACACGTGCCGTCATGCGGGGGTGGGGTCGGCGTGGTAGATGACGGTGGTGGGCGGGGGTGGTCGGGGGCGGGGGTGATTAACTGATATATTTAATTAATTTGTATATCAATTTGATATCAAAACTGTCCTTTTAACCCTAACTCCCTACTGCTTACAAAAATATGATTTTCAATCCCATGGAAAATAACAAGCATCATCTGAAGATATAGGCTTCAGATTTCAGTTTCATTGTGGTTACCATTAGAAGTGTGCCTCTGAGCACTATAGGACTTAACATGTGAGGTCATCAGTCCCATAGACTTAGACTATTTAAACCTAACTAACCTAAGGACATCACACACATCCATGCCCGACACAGGAATCGAACCTGCAACCGTAGCAGCAGCGTGGTTCCGGACAAAAGCGCCTAGAACCGCTCTGCCACAACGGCCGGCTACATCAACCACAAAGATAGGTCCTAATTATAAAACTATATGCACAGGGCTACACAAGGACGGCCTAATATCGCAATACAGTTCAAAAACTGACGATACCATACAAGTGGTGTTATTCTGCTGGGAAAAAAATACGTACCTACCACTAGAAACTGACGCAAATATCGATCCTAATTATGTAGTTAATCACAAAGGTTGGGGCTAATTACACAACTAAATGCATAGTGCTTCACAATGACGACACAAAAGCTCAATACGCCACAAAAACTGACGTTACCATACAACTGGTATTATCCTGCTCGGAAAGAATTTCGCAATATCACTCAAACCCCACCCTACACCTATAACCTGGCGGGAAAATCGTACAGTGTCTATTTCTGTTTGATGTCAGAGTTCGCTACAGATGCCTGCACAAAAACCACCTGCATCGCAAGTAACCAATGCCAATCCATGCTACCACAACTGGTGGAAAAAACAATGCGTCACAGCTCTAACTAGACTTCGAAATTGTCATGAAAAAACCAGCTCCCATAATGAACGGTTGATAATGCATCACATGTACTGGGGAAAATCGTCATCCTAAAAGAAAGCAGTGTGCATAGGGGGCGGTAGTTGAATGTGCATTTTTCTCAATCTAAAATCACACACTGCCGAAAACAAGGGCCTTCTCACTTCCCCTCATGCCTCCCCCTTTCCCCTCTACAATGCTCCGCAGAGCACCTCGCGCCCCTGCTACCACCGTCTAAGGCCGCTGCCCGCTCTCGGCTATCCTCCATCTGGCCGCCGCCCTAAGGCAACGCTCCTACGCCTGTATAGTCAACTAAACAATAGGAAATAAAGGGACGGAAGCCTCGAGTGCAATTTGCTCGTCTAAAATATAGCGACAGAGCCCCCATGCACCGCCCGTCCTAGGCTTAGAGCGGTTGTGTCTGGCGCTCTTTAGTGTTTTTCTGCCGACCCTCGTACAGCTGCAGGCCCTCCGCGGCACCAACGATGCAAACCTTGCCTTCAGGCGGCGGTCCTAGACAACACAAAAGGGAAATTAAGTAGCATAACCCTGCCCATCCGGAGGATACTCCAGATGGTTAGTTCAAAAGTCGGCTGTTTGTGAAACAGAAAGACCCTCCCGCATTGCCTACAGTACAAAGCGCGGCCCGGCATTACTCAAACCGTGATAAATGACTGCTGTACCGACCAAGGGAGAGCCACGGCCTTGTAGGGAAATCGCCCGCCGTTCTGCATTGGACTATTTCACATCAAATGACTTCTATAATAAAGCAACTATTAAAAAAAGGAAAAGAAAAACATTCATCACGATAATAAATGTCCTCTTTCCATGAAAATAGGCATTTTCTTTTAGTTTTATGAGCAAAATCGATATAGTTTTTATGTTCTACTACAGTCGCATCTCATATTTTGTGACGTCCAGCGAAGTGTGCCGCCACCGGTCACAAAAGATTATCAGAGACATACCCACTCTGCGTAAAATTAGAAAATAAGCTTCAACTGTTTTGACGTGAAAAGTACCGATCACCGCAGAACGTCTTCGTTATTCCGAAACCGTCATCGAACTAAAGAAAAAGCGAGAACTTAAACTCCATTAGAAAAAAATCTACATTAAGTAATTTCTTCCAGGTTGTTGAATAAATTACACGACCTGAGAGCATCTCTCGCGTTCAGTGCCCGTAAATAAATTGTCACGCACGTGTGTATTACAAACATGTCAGACAATCTTTCGCGCCATTGGCGCTCATATCGGGAAAAAAAACACATTCATTTTACGTTTGACACCAAGGAGCTATAATTCGAGAGAACGTAGCTGTTTTGTACACTCTGACGGGGTTCCTTTTACCAGTGCGATACTATATCATACTAGCATCTACGAATCAAATCGTGAGAGCCTGTCTCGCCCTGTGTAGATGGGAGATTGAAATTTCGTTAAAAGATATCGCCAAAACGAAGAAAAAGAAACGCTTGTCAAGAATCATTCCGTGGTGCTCCAGCTATATCTCCATCCGTCAGGCAGCAAGTCATTGATATCAGTTTGATAGGTTAATTATTTAAATTCATCATGAGAGTCACTTTGCGTGGCGAATGACTTTTTTTTCACCAGTTGGATTACACTCACTAGAAAGGACAACTGGGAGTCCATGGAGGGAACATGATGTTCCTTTCGAGGAACTCTATTGATAAACGACATTTTAAGCTGGCCACAGAGGGCTCCTACAGCCCACAACATACATTTCGCGTAAGAACTGGGCTATTAAAACACGATCATAACGCCTATGTTACCGTCACCCCGTATAAAAAGCGGTCTTGAGTCTATAGGCGCACACACATACACACGAGTCGTTGATAGTGTTACGCTTTTAGGTATGCGATTAGGAATCAATTTTATCCATTCTACCATGTACCCAAGTTGTATCTTGTAGAGACGTCTTTTAATGGTTACAGCCACTGGTGTATCATATTCGTGCCACTCTCATATCTCGAAACGAGTCACCCTTTTTTTTTCGAACCTATCTACTAAGGATCCAATACACCAAGACTCTAGCCCTGTTTTTAGACAGTCCCTCTGTATCTTTTAATTGCTACTGCTCCGCGCTCCCTGCAGCTTAGTCTATGCGATCGTCCCAATTTAAGTTTGACTTGTACGGAAGCCAGAGAGCGCTATATCTAAGACCTTGTGCATCCTCTGGGGGAAGAGCATGGGTTGAGTTATTGCGACAGGAGCGCGTTTTGACCACTCAGTGGAAGTGAAAACATGGTGTCATAGCTCCGCCAGGGCCAAACGAAGCTTTCCTCTGCAAAATGAGATAGTAGAGGAGATAGTATGAGCAGTTTCTTGTTGAGAAAATTAGGAAGACTCCACATCATGCATGGCATGGAGGAAGGAAGAAGATTTTGCGATACGTCTCCGAAGTACATACAGGCAGTCCAAAGATCTGTGTCTCTCAGGGTGCATTCATGTCTATCACCCAAACACACGTGGTGATCCTGTTAAATATACAGGTATTTATCCATTGGAGTGGGTGGTTCATGATCAAAGTCGCTTCCACAGATCGGTGTAAAATTTCATCCCCTGTACTCTAGGATGACCATATCCAACAGACAATCAATCACACGAGAGGGTTCCTGTATTGTTCCTTCATAAGCAGTTTAGTACATTGTTTCCTTCGATTATAATACACCCAATCAGTGTACACCGCCATAGATTTTTTTCTACCATGACAGACCCGTGTCAGCTGCTGCTAAACAGGCATTAACACTTGTCGATCTTCTGGCTCTCACAGAAAACTGAATGTCGCATGACGTAAACTATACAGCCACCACAACACAGGATGGTAGAAATAAAAGACGGACACTATGTTTCTCATTGACATAAATGTGGAAGACATTGCAACATATGAAAACTGGAACAGTTTGCGACATTATAGAGCGCTTATAACAACTATTCGAAGGTGATTACCTGTATAGTTAATCTCATCCTCACATCCAGAGGGTAGCGGATGTCTCGGTGCTCTCTTTCGAAAAGCATTGTTCCTTCATTTTGATTACTGCTCTGGTGCTGGCCATCGCCGGAAGGTGTTTTTCACAACACTCGTGAGGTAGCACATATAAAAAGAGGCACTGTTATCATATTGGTGAAAAAAAATGAAAAAATACATGTGTAGGGTATCGCAGCATATGGAAATAGGACGAGTCTGTAGCAATGAGAAACGCAACCAAGCAAATGTATTAAGGTGATGACCTCTACATTTAATCCAATGTTCCACAAGTAGCAGATATCCAGTGTTCCACCAAGGTTGCCGACCGGTGTGGCCGTGCGGTTCTAGGCGCTTCAGTCTGGAACCGCGTGACCGCTACGGTAGCAGGTTCGAATCCTGCCTCGGGCATGGATGTGTGTGATGTCCTTAGGTTAGATAGGTTTAAGTAGTTCTAAGTTCTAGGGGACTGATGACCACAGATGTTAAGTTCCGTAGTGCTCCGAACCATTTGAACCATTATTGAACCACCAAGGTTCCCTCCATCTCATCGGAGTGGTGTCAGTCAATCAACAGCATATCGAGTGGATGGTCGGGATGGTAAAGACGCCATTGATATGGGCAGGGGTGGGGTTGATTAATTTATCAATTTAATTAATTTGCATATCAATTTGATATCAAAAGTGTCCTCGTAACCCCAACTCCCTATTACTTTTTATACTTGTATCTATCTAGAAAATTTAGATCTATTTACTGAAACCATACGAAGGGCAAAGGTCGGTTTGCGGCTGTTAGTAACACGAGTACAACTAAAATTTAACAGATTTAGGTGTTTTGGACGAATTTATTCGGAAAGTAACGCAAATGACTCCAAAATGTAAATGTTTCCAAGTTCTTTTTTTAGAAATTCTCATCGATAAAGTACCGCTACAACGCATTATTTTCTCTGTTGATGGGAAAGACCACTTTTTTTCTGTAGCATCCGTTAATTTAATTTCTGTGGGAAAAGATAGAAATAATTTTTACTACTTCTTCTTAAAAGTACTTCGGACAAATAGACTGAAACATTCTGTAGGTTCATATTTTACTTTTTCTTCTATGCGATAATTTTTAAAATAAGAGAACATCTGGGTCCTGGTCGATGAGGGGTTAATGAGGGACAGGGTTCAGGCTCTTACGGGGCAGGGATGCCGCAGTAACCGAGCTGCGTCCTTTGCAAAAGACCCGTCCCGTCATTTTAGGGACACCACGGGAATGCCAAACCTAGATAGCCGTACGTGGATTTGGATTCTAATTTTTACATCAACGACTCTTTGTGCGCCGGATTTTAACAAACAATACATGTAACTGTTGCGTAAACAGCGCGTCGTGTGTTCGCATTATTTTGTTGCGGTATCCAAGTTTCTACCATTCTGAAACCAGGAACTTGCATAATTCTTCCTACCATCACTGGAAACTCTCACGTAATGAATATCTCACGCGCAAACGTCGAAACGCGTCGAGTTCGCAAACTTCTGAGGTCATCGGTCCCTAGACTTACACACTACTTAAACTAACTAATGCTAAGAACAACACACACACCCATGCCCGAGGGAGGACTCGAACCTCCGCTGGGAGGGGCCGCCGAGTCCGTGACATGACGCCTCAAACCTCGTGCCCACTCCGCGTGGCAACGCGTCGAGTGATTTACTTCTTAACGAACAGATGAAAGGTGCATCAGAGGGCAGAACGTATCTGCGAAGTCCTCCTCCACTCCCGTTTCGCCGTCGTTATGAGACTCGATGAAATACATTCTTTCTCTAACTTCGCATTTCTGTCAGACGAAGTCAGTCATTCAGGCAGAGAATTAATTTCGTGAAAGGGTTTTAAACCTAAGAAGTTGGAGCAACGCCTCGCCGCGTCGCCCGCCTGTTGCCATTTCCGCAAGGCAACGGGATGCAAACGGCGGAGAAAGTTTTCCTTGTTTCGAAACGAGACAGTCCGTCGAACGGAGCTACAGCTGGCCGGTATTGAGCGGGCGATACTATTTATTCGGCAACTTGAACAATCTGCGCTCGAAAAAATTGGGAGTTTGGCCGCTGGCGTGCCGGACAAAGAGAGTGCAGCCGCCAGCTACCGCAATCAGCGTCGGTGGCGGAGGCGGTGGCGGAGGCAGCAGAGGCGGTGGCGTCGGTCCGTGTGATGAGCGCAGCGGAGGCGGCGCCGCGCCTCAAAGGCAGGGCGTCGGCCGCGGCGTCGCCACGTAATCAGTTACCGACCCGTCACAAGGGCGTCATCCGAGCCGTCCCGCGGGCTCCAGCCAGCTTCCTCGCACTAGGTTTCCGCCATAAAGCACAAACGTCACCCGCTGGGCAGTCGCTTCTTAAGCCGTCTTCATACAGGACGCGAAGACGCACGTGGACAAGGAGCTGGTGACGTCACAGTAAGGATATCCACGTCTCACTACACTGCGGAGCGTGAAAATAGGGAATCTGGCGTGTCATATTTTTGCCTCGTGCAAAGGAACGTGGCCAGTGAGGTGCAGAACATAGGGACCGCCGTATTTGTATGGCGTTAAACATCGTATTCGGAAACTTTTCTTTCTGTTAGAGTACGTGGTGCGAATGGAAGCTGTTTGAAAGCATCAACTGACTGAGGACCTCTCGAAGACACGTCCTTTTAGCTACCATTTGTTATAATAAAGTGAGAGGAAACCACATATCGGCAGATAAATGCTTCCTGTAGTTGATGCTTTTAATGTTATAACTTGTGTGCTACGAAAGTATACCGTTTCAGTGTTACGGCATAATGATGATCTGTCAAAAGTCCATTTTTTTACAATTTGAATACTGAATATCAAATGGTGGCATTTTTAGATACATTTTTTAGACAGTGCATGATTTATAAGTTTGTTATGTCGAGCCGGCGGCGGTGGCCGAGCGGTTCTAGGCGCTTCAGTCCGGAACCGCACTACTGCTACGGTCGCAGGTTCGAATCCTGCCTCGGGTATGGGTGTGTGTGATGTCCTTAGATTAGTTAGGTTTAAGTAGTTCTACGTTCTAGGGGACTGATGACTCAGATGTTAAGTTCCATAGTGCTCAGAGCCATTTGAACCATTTTTTTTTTTTATGTCGAAGCCGTAGAGCAGTAGCCGGCCGCGGTGGTCTCGCGGTTCTAGGCGCGCAGTCCGGAACCGTGCGACTGCTACGGTCGCAGGTTCGAATCCTGCCTCGGGCATGGATGTGTGTGATGTCCTTAGGTTAGTTAGGTTTAAGTAGTTCTAAGTTCTAGGGGACTAATGACCACAGCAGTTGAGTCCCATAGTGCTCAGAGCCATTTGAACCGTAGAGCAGTTGACAGCGCCGTGAGCTCATCATTGTAAGGTATTGCGTCTGCGGCCACTCCACTTTCAATTTTTTTCTGCAACTTTTGTTTTCTAAATATTCTGGGGATTCCTTATTCATTTAATAGAAGTACAGTATCCCAAAAGCGATGTTATTTATTATAAATAATGCATTTGCTACAATGGCCAGAAGTCTTGACGTGACTACCAGCCTACGTCTGCAATTAAGTTACACATCGTAAGTTTTTGCTATTACGGAGCTTTCTGTAAAATACATACACTTTCCTCTCAGTTTGTGGACTGCTTCATGTTTGTATCTTGCCGGTAAATATAATTTTAAATGATGGTGGGCAGCTTCGAAAAAATCTGCTCTTCCAAGCGAATGAAATTACGGAAAGAGTCTTCGACTTGAAATCTATGTGATGAAGTGCGTTATTTCAGAGCATTGGTAGTCAATGCAACATCAAAAATATGGATTTATGCAAGCGCAAACCGACGTTAGACACAACACCTTAACAATTTTTGGCTTCAAATGTAAAATGGCGTGAAAATTGAATTGACTGCCGGTAACGAGTAACTTCTATTACTACGTACCTCAGATATTTGTGCAGTGTTATATAGCGTTCCTCTACTAGCACTTACTTGTTCAAGTCATCGCCGAGTGCAGAATCTTCTTATCTTCTTCATAATTTTCTCCGCTTTTCTTCGACGATCACTAACAGAGTTGACACAGCTATTTTACGGGCGTCCATTTTCGTAGAGAAGCTGTGTGGCTTGTGAGCCAAATAAGGCCGCTAGAGAGCGCTGAGTGCGCATATCACGTTAACTAACTCGTCCCTTATGCCAATGGCGCTTTCTCTCGTGAGGTCGGATACCTCGTCCGCGTCCATGTCACCGTTAGCTATCTTGTCCCCTGTGAGGATTGCTTTTTTATATGTAGTTGATGCACTTCACGTATCGCTGAAGTCTTCGTCGTTCAGGGTGCTTACAATTAAACTTTAGCTGCATGAGACGGCTAACCCGAAAACCAGGTCGTGTGACAATGAAACTTTGTGGAAACATTAGTACTGGCACGAGGAACAGACATAACGAATAAACTATTGCAGGAAACACGTTTTAATTTACAGGGTGTTTCAAAAATGACCGGTATATTTGAAACGGCAATACAAACTAAACGAGCAGCGATAGAAATACACCGATTGTAGCAATATGCTTGGGACAACAGTACATTTTCAGGCAGACAAACTTACGAAATTACAGTAGTTACAATTGTTAACAACAGATGGCGCTGCGGTCTGGGAAACTCTATAGTACGATATTTTCCACATATAAACCATGCGTAGCAATAATATGGCGTAGTCTCTGCATGAAATTACCCGAAACCTTTGACAACGTGTCTGGCGGAATGGCTTCACATGTAGATGAGATTTACTGTTTCAGCTGTTCAATTGTTTCTGGATTCTGGCGGTACACCTGGTCTTTCAAGGGTCCCCACAGAAAGAAGTCACAGGGGTTCATGTCTTGTGAATAGGGAGGCCAATCCACGCCGCCTCCTGTATGTTTCGGATAGCCCAAAGCAATCACACGATCATCGAAATATTCATTCAGGAAATTAAAGACGTCGGCCGTGCGACGTGGCCGGGCACCATCTTGCATAAACCACGAGGTGATCGCAGTGTCGTCTAAGGCAGTTTGTACCGCCACAAATTCACGAAAAATGTCCAGATAGCGTGATGCAGTAATCGTTTCGGATCTGAAAAATGGGCCAGTGATTCCTTTGGAAGAAATGGCGGCCCAGACCAGTACTTTTTGAGGATGCAGGGACGATGGGACTGCAACATGGGGCTTTTCGGTTCCCCATATGCGCCAGTTCTGTTTATTGACGAAGCCGTCCAGGAAAAAATAAGCTTAGTCAGTAAACAAAATGCTGCCCACATGCATATCGCCTTCATCAATCCTGTGCACTATATCGTTAGCGAATGTCTCTCGTGCAGCAATGGTAGCGGCGCTGAGGGGTTGCTGCGTTTGAATTTTGTATGGATAGAGGTGTAAACTCTGGCGCATGAGACGGTACGTGGACGTTGGCATCATTTGGACCGCAGCTGCAACACGGCGAACGGAAACCCGAGGCCGCTGTTGGATCACCTGCTGCACTAGCTGCGCGTTGCCCTCTGTGGTTGCCGTACGCGGTCGCCCTACCTTTCCAGCACGTTCATCCGTCACGTTCCCAGTCCGCTGAAATTTTTCAAACAGATCCTTTATTGTATCGCTTTTCGGTCCTTTGGTTACATTAAACCTCCGTTCAAAACTTCGTCTTGTTGCAACAACACTGTGTTCTAGGCGGTGGAATTCCAACACCAGAAAAATCCTCGGTTCTAAGGAATAAACCATGTTGTCCACAGCACACTTGCACGTTGTGAACAGCACACGCTTACGGCAGAAAGACGACGTACAGAATGGCGCACCGACAGACTGCGTTGTCTTCTATATCTTTCACATCACTTGCAGCGCCATCTGTTGTTGAAAATTGTAACTACTGTAATTTCGAAAGTTTGTCCGCCTGAAAATGTACTGTTGTCCCAAGCATATTGCAACAAACGGTGTATTTCTATCGCTGCTCGTTTAGTTTTTATTGCCGTTTCAAATATACCGGTCATTTTTGAAACACCCTGTATACATGACAGGTCAACATGTTTAAGTTCCAGAACACAAAGTTAGGTCATTGTGATGACCATCTGCATCCACGATAGCCTGGAACACCACTATAGATACCATTTCACAATTATTCGCAGCACTTTTCGAACGGTGGACCATGGAACCTTTAGCTGTCGTGACACAGCTCGTCCACTGCTTGAAGATCGCACATTGTTTCCAGCATTCTCAGCGATGACAACAGTAAATTCTTCAACAGTTTATTGCGTAATTGGCCGTCAGCCTCCCGCAGCAGAAATTCCCATTAAATTTCTGCTCATCCAATCTAGATCAGGCTCATCCGGAAATTGCGACCGCCGGTCGCGGCCGCGCTCCGCGGGCGCAAGGCAGTGTAGTTCAGCGCCCCGTCCGCGACCGTGTGTCGCTAGTGTCGCCATAGGAGCGAGAGAGAGACAGAGAGAGAGAGAGAGAGAGAGAGAGAGAGAGAGAGCGCTGCGGACCGAGTGAGAGCGCACAGCACTGCTCTGCACTGGACTGTCCCGCGGTTAGATCCAACGTAATCAAAATAACAGAGGAAGCGCACCTCCGTAAAAGTGGTCGATGAGCGGTAAAACAAGCAAACCATTTACTGTTTAGGTAACAATTAGTGTACGTGTGGCAGAATTACTGCGCAAAGCTTAAGAAAACAGTATCTAAAACAAGAACCGAAGAACCACTTAGTAGTTTTCTTACCCACAGGTTGATTCTATCAGTGTTGCACTTGCACACTCGTCATATGTACAGTAGGCGTCTTCTGAAAGATGCATCAATTTCTTAAATGAACTAATGTTATAAATATTCTATTTTAGAAATAATTCTACTTAAGGGATATAGAGTCTCATTCTTACTGTTAGTAGTTACAAGGAAATATTTTTTGTTGTACTTCGTACTATAGCTTTTTGTATCCCTGTCCAGACTTTAGGCATGGAATCCTTAGTTTGCTCTTTTGTACGCCATAATTTTAATTGACCAAGTTTGAAAACTTATTAAAAATAGAATCAAGGTTATAAAGACCTTTAATGATTTTATCTAGGTTTGGTACAATATTCCGGGAGACTGCTAACCTCAAAGAATTAGTCAAATTGTTGTCGCCAAAGGGTTCTTAGTTTTAGCAAGCTTTAAAAGAGAGAAAAAGCGCTCACAAATATACCTGGAACCAAACGTTGAGAGAACTATGGCCACGTGCTTGTGCAAAAGAGGATACTTGACTCCTGGAAAACAGCTGTAAAAGTCATCCAAAGTTCTACACATAAGAAAGTCGTCCTTCAGATGGATATCGCACCCCAGGTCAATCAGCTCTAGTTGAAAAACTTGTGGAATGTCCTCTGCCCGAAGGGAAAACGGGCGAACAAATATATCTAAGGCCGGTTGAAGCTCACTTATCTCCAAAAATCTGTTTTTAACTCTTCTTGTAATTCGCAAATGATTTGGACATAACCTTCTTTAACACTGTCTAATGCAGGGAAGTGTCCACAATTGTCCTCACGCAACTCTTTTTCCCCGCTTTCTTTTTGTTTTTAAATCCATGAATCGTCCGCACTAAATCAACAACAGAGTGATTTCTGTCTCAGAGTGAAATGTTCAAAGTATTTAAATGATCAGTTACGTCACTCCAAAAAGCCAAATTCGCCATCCGCTTAGGATCACGAAGTAATTCTTCTGGACGCCCTTTCATTTCCAAAAAGGTATTGATATCGTCCCTCAAGGAGAAAAACCGATGTAGCACCTCTCCTCAGCTCAGCCACTTTGCTTCAGCGTGGTAGGGGATGTTCGGGTATTCCGCTTCGATATCAGCCAGAAATTCTTTAAATTGGCGATGTGTCAGTCCATGCGAGGGAAGATAATTTAATCGTTCGAACAACTGTGTCCATAACATTTTCTATATTGACATTCTTCACACAAAGTGCCTCCTGGTGTATCAGGCAATGGACTGCCGCGAATAAGGAACCGCCAAATTTAGCCATTTTTGATTTTACGTAGGCCAGGAATCCAGTGCGTATCCCTCGTAGATCAGAGGCTTCGTCCGTTATTACACTGGTCAGGCGTTCCTAGTTTACACCCATTGACTCGTACACGATTTGCACGGCTAGAAAAATATCCAAACCCGTGGATGTGCCTATTAATGATATAAGGTCGAGAAATTCTTCGGTGGTTGTCATCGACACCCCGAATGAATATGACGAGCTGAGATATGTCCGCAACGTCCGTCGACTCGTCAAGAGCGATTTAAAATGAAACGGAGTTTGCCGCTCTCCCCATTACTTGCTGCTCCATATCTGAGGCCATATCTTCGACTCGGCGAGCAACAGTTTGAGGCGAAAGAGCTGTTTTTTCAAAATTTCCCGTGTGGTCTGCTGGACAAATACAAGCTGCCGAGTCGACCAGGCAATCCTTGAGGAGTTTCCCAGACGCAAAGGGTTTCCCTGCTTTCGCGATTCTCAGCGAGCATTTGTAACTTGGGCGCAAACTTTGTCCATCTGTTTTCTGCTCCTACCACGGCAAAAAAAACCTCGCAGTTAATTTTGTACAGTCCTGTTTTAAAAACACTCTTATCATTTTAAAAATTATTTGATTCAGTCATTGAAACCCAAATAAAAAACTAACAAAAAATATTGGTTTTGCTTGCATTTTCCACTAGTTCCTCTGAAAAGCGGCCATAGACGCTTGTAAGGACAGAAAAATGTCGTCACAAAATAAATTGTTATCTATTGGAATATTTGCGTTTTAATTAATTGAAAACAGATCAAAGTACAACATATGTGTTCGCATCCATCAAAACACAAATACACAAAAAAAAAAGAATGAGTCTTAATGACACTTTGCTGTCCGAGAGCGCGTTTGTAACGTTTTTACAGAAAGTGGCAAAAAATAACGCCCCTGAAAAAAAAAGTTTCAGGTGCGTTATTTTTTGCCACTTTCTGAAAAGCGTCTGGGCTATGCAATTTAATATAAAAATTAACCTAAAAGAGACATGTTCCTTGTTGTTGACAATATGATATTCTATATCCGGCATATTGCTAAGTGACATGTTACATTGTAAAATACAGTTTTAGTTATCATTTTTATAAATAATACAGAGTCATATGATAGGAAGCTCTTACTTCATTGTAATGCTGCATGAAATTTTCTTTCAGTTCTTCAAGCTTTGACTGGCGTTCCTCTTGCGACATATTTTCGAACTGATCTTCGTGACAGGTATTAAAGTGCTGTTCAGTCGAGTACTTTTTAAATACATGAGGTCCCGATAACATACTAAGCATTTGGCATGATTTTTCGACTTCCGTACAAAAGAAATTAATTTCCCACTCGGGATTAAATAGTTTTTTGTCTGTTGCTGTTGACCACCCATCTCGATCTCTTTAGCCTCACGTCTATTGACTAACGGCTTTGTGTCGTTTCAGTGCTTTTGACCGCTGCTGGCACTGTTGTCTTCCGTACAAAGTGCGCGTACAGCGGCATAGTGTGGCATGGCGGGCGGACAGCACGGCCAGCTAAGCAATACGGCTCGGCCACTGCAACTACATACGAATTCGCTCGGGACGCTGGCCTTTTTTTAAATTATTTTTTGCATTTTGTTCGTTGTTGCTTGTTGTGTTTGGTCGTTGCGGACGTCACATGACGTCAGTTAAAGTTCGTTTGTTGATCCTTCCACTCAGTTTTTTATTTTTTTATTTTTTATTTTTTTTTTTATTACAGAGGCCAACCAGCTCTGATCGAACACGCTGAGCTATCGTGCCGGCATTCCCAGCGATCGCGGGCTCCTTTGCCCCAGGGGCATAGTTTGGACGAGCCTGATCTAGACGTTGTTGACTGCCTGTGACTGTAAAACACACAGAGGCCTTTGTTTCAGTTCCACGTCGCCGTATCAGTATCAGCGCCTAACGGCAAGTATTGGCACTAATACCACTAACAACGCAACCCCTGCAGCGCGCAGTTTGAGCGTCATTCCTGTAAAGGTGGGTATCTACACGATAAATAGTTTGGCGTTTACGCTGCATGAAGTAGCGAAAATTTAATTGTAAATACCCTGTATATCTAGTGAAAAGGCCACGAATGTAGAAATAGAGCCGGAGGTTATGACGGAGCGGTTCTAGGCGCTTCAGTCCGGAACCGCGCTGCTGCTACAGTCGCAGGTTCGAATCCTGCCTCGGGCATGAATGTGTGTGATGTCCGTAGGCTAGTTAGGTTTAAGTAGTTCTAAGTCTAGGCGCTTCAGTCCGGAACCGCGCTGCTGCTACAGTCGCAGGTTCGAATCCTGCCTCGGGCATGAATGTGTGTGATGTCCTTAGGCTAGTTAGGTTTAAGTAGTTCTAAGTCTAGGGGACTGATGACCTCACATGTTAAGTCCCATGGTGCTTAGAGCCATTTGAACCATTCTTTTTGTAAAAATAGAGAAATTCGAGGTTACACGGAGGCATACCAGCAGTCCTTCTTCCCGCGAATCATTAGCGGCTGGAACAGGGAAGGACTGGAATGAAAATGGTACTTAAAGTACACTCCCACACACTTCAAGGTAGCGGAGTCTCTCTTATACGCACAAAAACTTGACGACTTTTTTGCACATCTTTCATTCTCACCCCAGAAGGGATAGATTACACTGATGAGGGAGTCAATGTTCTCTTCAGCCGTAGGTTTAGTTTTTTTTATTTGTTTGGCACCATTAATTTATAGATGGGGCCAAAGGAGAATTTTTGCTGTATCCTCTTTTTGACAGTAGTTTAAAAAGGAAAGAGGAAGTAGATGAATAGTTGGGGCATATAATACTGCGAGAAGAATTTGATGGAGCACCGAAAGATCTGGGTCCAAACAAAGCATCTGCAGTAGATCACATTGCCTCGAAATTATTGATATTCTTGGGAGAATATACCTTAGCAAAAATGGTACACAAGATATATGAGCCAGTAGAAATACTCAGAGACTTCAGGAAGATAGTAATAACTTCAGTTTCATAGAAAATAGGTGCTCGCTGGCGTGCATATTACAGAAGCATTAGTTTCTTAAGTCATGTCAGAAAAATACTGACACGAATTATTCACAATGTAAGGTGCCTATAATTTCTCACCTTACAAGCACTCATCTACGTACTTTGTCATGATTTACAACTGCAATTAGCATCATTTGATAGGTTGTATATCGTATATATGAATATTTAAAGAAGACTGACATTGTCACGTATACCTTGTAAATAGTTGTTAATGCTTATTGCATGAAAGGTGACGGAGTGTCTTTATTATCAAAACGGCGTAATGGATGATTGGCTATACTAGTAGAAGTGGAGCGCCAGTGGAAATGAAACGGCAAGCGTAACTCAAGCCCTGTGTGTTGGTGCCGCTTCACACAGGAAGCGCTAAGACGGACGATCTGGGCACATGAGAGCAGAAACACAATACATTATTGGCCGGCCGGTATTGTTTTGGGGCCGGAAGGATAACCGGACAATACCTCGGAAACTCTGAAAATCTTGGATGCAGCAGAGAGGAGCGAGGAAGCGTTACTTCGGAAATCGCAGGCTGGGTTATTTCCGAGGAGTTTTACTCTGAGAAGCGTTCCATTGTATGAGTATAGGTATTTCCTCGCAAACTTTCCGCGCTGGACGACAAAAGAAAAAATATGGTTGGTCGGCGTTCAGAAGAAACCGTAGAGAGGGGGAATATTCCGTGGTTTCGAGATATGATTCGCCTTCTGAGTTATGAGGCAGGGGAGCCGAGCTTTTTCCGGGAAGCCAGTGGTGGTGAGAAGAGGTGTTCCGTTTTGACCGCACGGGTTTGACAGTCGCTCATTATCAGCTTTGTTGGTACAGACGGACTTGCTGTCTTTGCTCTCGGGAGATTTTAGTTAGAACGGTTAGGCACTGTACTGTTGCGAACCTATACGATTCTGGACTTCGCCTCCGGGTTGGGAGTCGTCTTTGAGTAAGCAGTGTTCAGTGTTCGAGAGCCATTATTCTGCCTATACTCACGTTATCTGAACTCTGACCTTGTGGCTGGGAGTTCGCGTTTCTTGTCTGTAGAACACAGAGAAGACAGTATTAGATCATACTAGCCAAAGGGCCGCCTTCTGCCGTCCTAGTGTTTGAAAGAGTTTTTATTTTGTGGCTGGAGTTCTTCCATCGTCGCAGACGTGTACGAGAACCATCACTCCGAGGCACCGGACGCAGTACGTACGGTGATATTGCTAATTGCTTCGGCTTATTAGGGCTATAAAGCTAAACAGCTGTGATCAAGTACATTTTATTTCCACTGGTGGTGCACACAACTTTAGCTCATCCTTAAAAGTAGTGTCTTCTAGTGTTTGGTATATAGGTGGTGCCGGTCATTTCGCATTATTTATGCTAGATCACGTAGCCATAAAAAGGGGCAGATTTGGGGCAATTGATCAATCATATTAGTTAGGAAATCCATTTGTAACTCTTTATGTCCATTGGACATTGATATATAAACATTTGAAATATATAAAGGGGTTTTAATGTAGAATAAATGTAAAAGCAGAAACGACATTTATCATTTGGTAGTTACAAGTTCCCTAAATCATTTATTATGCTTATGTTGTAATTCATATGTTAAAGAGCAAGAAGGAGGAGATAATATTACCATTAAGAGATCCTAAGATCTACTTCAGGGGGTAGTCAAACAGGGCCAAATCTTCATTTTCGCATTCAGTATTTTCCGCTGCGCACATTCATTGGTCTGGAATAACATCTTGGAACAGAACAGTGGGAAGACTGGTAGGACACGACCTAGGGGAGGAAATATTTGGGTTTCGGAATAATGTAGGAACACACCAGGCAATATTGACTCATCGATTTATTTTAGAAGATTCGTTAGAAAAAAGAAAACCAAAGTATATAGTACATCAAGAGAAAGCTTTTGACAATGTTGACTGGAATCTTCTCTTTGAATTTCTAAAGGTAGCAGAGATAAAGTCAAGGGCACGAAAGCTTATCTACATCTTGTACAGATACCAGACTGCGATTAGAAGAGTCGAAGGTCAGGGAAGGCAAGCAGTAATTGAGAAGGGAGTGAGACAGGGTCGCAGCCAAACCCCGATGTCATCCAATCTGTACACTTTGCAAGAAGCAAAAGAAACGAAAGAGAAATTTGGGAATGGAATTAAACTTCAGAGAGAAGTAATAAAAACTTTGAGATTTGCGAGTGACATCGTAATTCCGTCAGAGAAGGCAACGGACTTGGAAAAGCAATGAAAAGGAATGGATATGTCTTGAAAAGAATTTATGATATGAATATCAACGGAAATAAAACATGGGTAATGGGACATAGTAGAATTAAATACGCTGAAGATGAGAATGTAAATATTAGGAAATGCTGTATTAAAAACGGTATAGGAGTTTTGTTTTTGCGGCAGCAAGATAAGTGAGGATGGGCTAAATGGAGAGGATATACAATGTGGAATGGTAATAGCAAGAAACGTTTCTAAAAACGTAACTCTTTTGACACCGAATATAAATGTAAATATTAGAAAGTATTTTGTTGAATATAGTGTGACGGGGCAAAGTGGAGTGTTCCCGTTGATAGGAAATATGTTAGTCACAAGTATAATGCCATCGCACGATATCCAGTACTGACTAATAAGAAAAGATCAGTTCATAACTTCTTAGCGACGAGGTTTAAAGTAAATATGTGTTTTTTCTTGTAGAGAAGTAAGAGAGAAGGGAACTGGAGCCATTGCAGACTTGAGAGACTTAGAAAGGCTGAAAATTCTTGACTGACTGTTATCAACAAAAGCCAAGAAGGTGTCCCCAAGGAAGAGCTGCGATAGACAGCTGCAAAAGGTCAAAGCTGTAGTCACCTAGTGCCTAAAAAGGCGTAGTTCTTTGGTTGTTTTACGAGGTAGAACGGGAATGTTTGCAATGTCAGAAGTGGGTCTGATCTGAATAAAGACTCTGACCCCTAAACGGTGAGTCACTATTTCTAGATTTAGACAGTATCAGGGATAAAATTCGATGTGTGAAAGACTTCTAGTATTACAGACAACATAGTCCTGGTCGGCCGACATTCATATTTTTAGTCTGAAAGCTTAAAGTAATCACTTGATTTAAATGGTGAAGTGGATGGGGGAAGGCTTCCCAATGAAGCTGACATGTCTAACGTGTATAACTCCATAAAGATGCGTGGTTATTGAACAATCAGAAGTAGCGCATGTCAAAACTGAAATCTGTTATCCACATTATTTATACAGAAAAGCTAATGGGAGAAACCAGATTAGACAGGAGTCAACTCCTAAAGAGGAAGAGCTTTGACAAAATGAATTTAACGGACAGGGAGAAAGTGGCGTTGCAAGCAGGGATATATATTTGCCTGTTTTCTGACTAGACTAGACTGAGTGGTAGATTGAAATGGGTACTGAGAAAATCTATTTCAGACAGATATAAACGAGAAGACGATAAAGTTCAGCATTGAGGTGTTGTGGAACAACGGGTGTATCTGTATGGGCTTTGGAGTTTTCACAATATGAACTTGAAATAAAAGTAATTGTTCTGTACGTAATCTCTGGTATATGTAAATGCTGAAAGAAGTAATATATATATCATGAAGATATGCAAATATTTTAATATGTTATTCTATAAGGAAAACTAAAGAAAAAAGTTCATATAAACACAGGTCCGCAAAAGTTTAGTTACGGAGTTAGGGCTAATAAAAGGTTTTGCCTGAAATTCAGCAACTTCGCTAAATTGAACCCGTCGCAAAACTATACAAGGTTAAAGAAAAGCACTATTTCCATTTATTATGTTGTTATTGATCCGGTGAATCTAATAAAACATTTCCCTGACGTGTATCTGCAGTAGTATTCCAGAACATCCAAAGAAGCAAAGAGATATTTTCAAAAAATTATTAATTTATTAACTACTTGGCCCAGTTTGTTTTTTAAATTCCAGACAATTGCACAAAGTTTTCAACAGAAATTGGAGAGAATTTAATTTTGGAAAAATGATGGTAATAACATTAACTGAAACTGTATCAATGTGTCAGATAATCTGCTTTTATTAATACCGTAGCACACGTGAATACATGTAAAACCGGAAAAAACAAACCTCAGTGAACAGTACACGGAACAATACAGTAAAATAACTCGTTTCAAGGTTAGGAAACGACTGAAACACCTCACTGACGGTTCCCAGCAATGACATAAACGTTTCTACATTCTTAATGGAAAGCAAACAAATTTATTTGTATAATAATCTTTGCTTCTCTGAATGGTCTGGAAAACTACTGCAGATACACTTCTTTGACATGTTTTATTAGATTCACCAGACCAGTAACAACAAAATGAATGGAAATTGTGCTTTACTTTAATCTCGTACAGTTCTGCGATGACTTCATATTAGCAGAGTTGCTAAAATTTCACGCAAAATCTTTTATTAGCCGTAACCAAACATTTGCGGACCTATGTTTATATGAACTTTTTTCTTTAGTTTTACTTGTAGTTATAGAACAACATATTAAAATGTTTGCATATCTTCGTGAATCACCCTGTACACATATATGTGTGTGTGTGTGTGTGTGTTCATTACAAAGCAATATGTCATAGCAACTGAAAGGTATTGGGAATAAAGTGCTTGACACAGTAGGGCAGACGACGTTATATCGCTGACTTTTGAGCTGTGAACGTCTTTGCATTTCAGCTGTGAGTACTTAACAACGAACGAACTTGTCAGCGCTTTGTTAATGTCTTAATCGTAAATAAACTCAATGAAATACCAAGAAGGATGACAGTTGACGCTGTTGAAAGGCAAATGTTTGAGAAAATTTCATGACAAAGAATAAGAGTGGAGATTTCACGTGCCCGTATACGTAATGGTTCCAAAGGTTAAAATATCACAGGACGATCACACAGAGTGACATTGCCCATTGGAAATTTTCTAGAGACTGAAGCTCACTGATAGACTATCCAGGTCATTGAGCACTAGTCAGACGAAAGATCTTCCAACCAGGTAAGAGGTTAGACTGGCGAGGCATTAACAGAGTGCATGGCAAGTGAAAATTAGCAACTGATCTCTCTTACATAAGAGCTACGTGCACAGAAATTACAGAGAAACGTTACACTAGCCTTGTACGGAAGTGAAAAGTGGACGATAAACTGTTCAGACAATAAGAGTATAGAAGCTTTCGAAATTTGGTGTTAAGACTAAATGCGTTGATCACATAACTAATGAAGAGACATTAAATCGATTTCGGTGGAAGAAAACTTTATGGCACAATCTAAAAGAAGGGAACAGTTTATAGAGCACATCCTGAAATATCAAGGATTAGTCAAACTGATAATGGAGGGAAGTGTGGAAGATAAAAATGGTAGAGGTGGTCCAAGGCTTGTCTGTAGTAAGCAAGTTAAAATTTATGTAGGTTGCAGTACTTATGCAGAGAGGTAAAGTCTATCAGAGGATAGGCTAATGTGGAGGGTCGCATCAAACCAGCCTTTCGATTGACGATCTTATCAATAACACACCGCAACTTCTTCAAACATGTACTAGGCCCTTAAATTTTCGACTGATATCATCTCGTCCCAGAAATAAATTAGGAATAGCTTTGATACTATGTTCTGACCAGGTTTTTATGATGTTTTTCTTGGCTGTAAGGTGAATGCTGCAAGTGGAATTTCCTTCCTAAATATTCGTTACTGGGACCAGAGTGATCGACTACGCTCTCTGTCCTTCAGAGTGAATTCTGAACGCCTTAAAGAAAAAATGAGAAAAAGTTGCAAGAGCACAACTGGAGCTGCAGGGTCAGGAAAACTCAAAAAGTATGTTGGAGAAGTTGTGTGAGTAAACCGATATCTACTTGCGTATCCGCACATGCGAATGGAGAGGCATGTCGAGCACACCGAGCTGCGGTAATTGCGTCTGCTGCGAGAAGATGGATGCAGTGCGCTTCAAGGATCGTCTCATGGATTGGGAGTATAAAGTTTTGGTACAAATTGCGGAAAACAGTGACGAAGCCGCCCCTGATATCAGTTTAACTTTATGGAAGACAAACTGCGTGCCAAGAGTGTGGTTACTTCTGGTTAAAATGTTTTGTGAGCGAAGAGGAAAAGGCTGATGTTGCGCTCCTGTAGACTGTCGACGAGCTTAGTGACAAAAAACGTAAGGCGAGTGAGGCGTGTCTTGCACAAGATCGACGACCGTCAGATTTATAACGGAAGGACTGGGCAACGACATATAAAAGCTATCGTTCACAAAGTATTGATGCTCACGGTATGTAATCCCGTAGGATGTTTACTACAAGTTTCCTAACTGATTACGATCAATCAATGTGTACCGCAGAACACACCTGAGATGCTCTAGGTAGACATAGGTTATGCGACAGAACTGAATAGTCTCATAACAAAGAGTGCCAAATAAATGAAGTCCATGCACCGGTATCTGTTGTGAGTGTGATCCCTGTTAAACAGTGATTCATACGATGATGCAGCTGTCAGCGTTACACAATAATGATCCAAGGGTAGCTCTCTCTTTTGTGTTGTCCTAGAACAGAGATTCGTAGTTTGTCATGTCAGTAAAGTTCGCAACCTAACTTTATTTGATTACATGAATGTACAATTAACAGAAATACAAATGTGTTCTTTAACAATCTAGATGCAATTTATTTTCCAACTGGACAATTAATGTTTTGTTCCGCTACATAGAGGAACAGTGACTTTACCTCAAGGCAAAGCAACAATAAAATAAACAACAGTGACTTTTGACGAGACTTTGAGCCGTTACCTGGCAAACAGTTTCCGTATGAATTTTCTATACGCAGCAACTGTAGTTTGGAGGATAATGATGGT
This sequence comes from Schistocerca gregaria, assembly GCF_023897955.1. Taxonomy (NCBI): domain Eukaryota; kingdom Metazoa; phylum Arthropoda; class Insecta; order Orthoptera; family Acrididae; genus Schistocerca; species Schistocerca gregaria. The sequence goes on from NC_064920.1 coordinate 658,920,269, forward strand.
GCAGTAGCCATATCGGTGACGAATTTAGCCCAAAGGCAAGCTGAAATAAAGAAAAAACTTCGCGATCGGGCCATGAAGCTCACAGAGGTGATATCTGATGTCAAACGAAGAAAGCTATGAAGCTCTGGCCGTATTGAAACATAGGGCCAATAGCACAACGAAAAAACAAGAAAAGTACCTTTGAAGTCAGTGAATCCCCATGTGGGACCTCAAAACCGATGACGTGAAATGTCACGTCATATAAAACTCTTTGGCAGCGATATGAATTTATCCCTCCTGCAGGGACGAATATCTGTGCTTAATCTAGCCTTCCTCAGTTCGGTATGGAAGACTGTATTGAGAGCATTCTATCTCTCTGTACGCTCCGTTGTCAGAAATAAAATTCCTATTAACCTCATTCAGTAGCATCCTGTTTCATTCCACAAGCCTCCTGCAACGGGATTCCAAACAGAGGTGACGCCACAAAGAACAGCAGCTTCTATTTCGAAGTAAAAAGTGCACTTTATGATAAAGTGTTATATTGAACTCTGGAGTAGTTATATTATCACCATCTTTTCGAACAATTTGGACATAATCTTGATTAGCCTACGATCTGTGTGAAATGCGGAAATGTCCTCGAAGAATGTGTAACGCATTTCGATCCCCTCGGTGATATTGACAGGACAGTATTCGGATAACTAATTCACGCCTCCGCGTGTACTTTTGCCGATCCATCCACATCCAGAATGATCTAGACGAATCCATTTGTAATGTAAAGTGGGCCCCAGGCCGCTGGGACACCTGAGATGATTCTCGGTTTTTCTCCAGCGCTGCGTTGCGTATAGTCCACTGGATCTCGTCCGCTATTAATCTAGGACCAAACATTACCACACATTCCAACAGGACTTCCGTGAAGCTCTTATACGATCCAGTTCTCAACCGAAACTACCAACCTTCCAACTGAAGCACCCGGCAGCATGGTTCACGATCATCGAATCCCTACTATACAGATATGAAATCGTCGATGATGCTTACAAGTTAGTGGCCATACTAAGCGACATAGGGGATCATGTCCACATTTTAGCATCTTCGGCTGAAGGCAAATTCGTCACTGGGAAGGCAGCAATCGTCCACCGATTCGCCAAGACACCAGGGGAACAGCAATGACAACCAATTTACGAGGGAAGATTGGGTAGCAGGACACCAACTCAACTGTTGAGACATCTGCGACTGTTATGACATTCAACAATGAACGCTGCCAGTAGATTTCTGGCACGGCGACCCTACCGCAGCCACGAGGAGACGCTGAGACCCGAACGAGTAGGTGCACTCACGAGAGTGGTGTTCGTGACCGCTCCGGCAGTTGGCTGGGTGCGACTGCCACACAACGGCCGACAATAACCCACATCGCGGCAGCGAGGTGGCATGGCCGCGGCGGTGTTGGTTTCACTCATGGTCTGGCGTCCGGGTACGCAACTGCTCCAGGCCGTGCAAACACCCAAACGCAAGACGGGGTCCCAAATAAGCGCTCCGTATCGCATTGAACAACAAACTCGTCTTCAGCTCAAGCAAGAGGGCCAAACTAGTTTTGCCCCATCTAAATGCGACAATGGTAGACTGTACCTGTTAGACAACACAACAGATCAATAATTACTTTCAGACACTAGCTATGAAATGTGCATCTTTCTAGGGAGCCGCCACAAACGGACCGTAAGACGCATGTCATCCAACTGTGCACCACAAATGCTACTCGCATCAGGCTCTATTGAACAGTCACGCTCACTGTGGTTCTCAGTTTGGACGAGAAATTGACATGGAAGTTTGGGATTGCAGACGTGAGCGAACCAATCTTGAGTGCACATTTTCAATGTTGATTTCATCTTTCCCCTGACGTAACACCAAGGAGCCTTAGGCAAACTAATAGTGGAGAGTCAGCATCCGATATCACTGACAGTCCGTTAGCACATTCATACACAGTTTCAGAGGAAACTATTCCGGTGCAACCCGCTTCAAACCTTGTATCTGATATCCACATCCAGCTGTTGAACGATCGTCGGTATTTGGAGTCTGAACTATAAGCAGCGATAAAGAATTATGAACCAGACAATGAGAATTTTGAACTGAAATCTCTGGCATGTTCACTAAGTAGGAACTGGATTCTACGCAGTGTTATCTCCGATAGTTAAAATGGGAACAGCCCACTGTCTTCAAGTTACTTGTGTGAATCAGGCAGCATCCGCCATTATGTCAATAAATTGCACACATGGACAGTTGGTACGCACAGCAACACACAACTCGCCAAAAGTATAGGTCAGTATGAGAATTTTTCTAACAGTGTGCATGTACCCATGAAATGTACCCCTGTGTTCCTCATGGATTGTGTGCAATGTATAAACAGAAAGGTGTCAGTCACGACACAGTGCACAAAGTAAACACCACACTAGGCAGAATATACAGTCTATCATGAAGGACGCAGCCTGGCACCAGGCAGACTATGCGCTGCTAAAACTGCTGCAGACACTTTACCGCAGGCAGGCAGTCAGGCCGTCGGCCGGTCTTTAGGCTTCACCCACTTATTCGGTCCCTAAGGAAGATGGAACATACGGACTAAGCGGAGGATACAGAGCCCTGAATGCCCTCAGTACCTGATCGTTACTACATGTCGGATATCCAAGGCTTTACTCATGCCTTGGCAGGTGCTCCCCTGTTCAGCGCTCTAGACTGTAAAAAAGCACACCTTCAGATTCACATAACTACAGAGATCATATCCAAAACAACTATAATGACCCATTTGTACTCTACGTATTCTTGTTCATGTGTTACTGTTTTAAATGAAAGCCTAATGCGCCAGTTCTTCGATAATATTCTGGTCAAATTTCTGTTCTGTTTCTCGCAACTGGATGAAATTTCAGTTTTTTAGCATCTCTGCAAGAGCACGAGGAACATCTTCAACTTGTGTTTGAGACCCTTGTACATTTTGGAGAAGTGATGAATGAAGACAAATACCAGCTTTGACAAGAGTAAGTGATTCTAGGACACTCCGTCAGTCGGGCTGGGGTCGGAACCGTGACCCAATGCAGACAGCGTGTCAGTCAACTCCGAGAGCCAAGGAACTATTAGGAGTTAATGTGATTTCTCAGCGTGATTAATTTCTACGGATGTGACATGCCACGAGTGGCAACCATACAGTTACCATTGGCGGACACGTTGCCTGGAAAAAACACGCACGGCAAGAAAACTTTAACTTGGGCTCCGAAAATGCAGCAGGCCTTCGACCAAATGAAACTCAGCTTACTGAAAGCTACAATGTTAGCGCCTCCTGCCACACAGGTCACCTGTTAATTAACTCTGACGCAAATAAAACTGCAAACGGTGCAGTTCTTCAGAAAAGTGACGTGACTGAACAACAACTGCTACGTACTTTTCACAGAAGCTATCCGACCCACGATCGAGAGCTACTACCCACGTACAAGCCAGTACGGCACTTCAAAAAACACATCGAGGGTAGGCTGCTAACCTATCTCAGATCAATGAACTGTCGATTAACATCAGCTATGACGATCTCGCAAAAACTGAACTGTTTATTTCTACAAGATACTGTGACCAGATAGATTGGAATGGCGCACCATCCGTGGTTCCTCCAAGTTGATGCGACGAATCCTAACACCAGGCCAACCCACAAGTTCAACTAACAATGAAGAAGTCTATTTTCGATAGCTTACACTAACAGACCACCCACTGCGAGCAGATTACACCCTATTCAATCCTGCAAAAGACTGTTCTACACTTCGGTTTCACCGCCTTGATTACGTCGCACTGTTTATCACTGACGGTCTGCACCTCAAGTGTGCAGACAACGCTGTGGCGGATTACCTATCTCAGATCAATGAACTGTCGATTAACATCAGCTATGACGATCTCGCAAAAAATTAACTCTGGATTTCTACAAGATACTGTGACCAGATAGATTGGAATGGCGCACCATCCCTGGTTCCTCCAAGCTGATGCGACGAATCGTAACACCAGGTCAACCTACAAGTTCAACTAACAATGAGGAAGTCTATCTTCGACAGCTTACACTAACTGTGGCACCTTGAGTACGCCCTCGTACTAATATTGTTACGAAATGATTCGTCTGGCCTGACGTGAAGCGAGACTGCAAACTGTGGTCTGGAACCTGCACGGCTTGCCAGCGGTGCAAGACCAGTCAACACACGCGTCCAAAGCAACGGCCATACGAAGTACGGAAAGGCCAATTACAGCAAGTCCATCCCGATCTGGTTGGTCCTACCAGTCAGGAGGTTACCAGTATATTCTTTCTGCCATCGATCGCTTCACTCGCTGGGTCGAGGCGACACCCTTGAGGGACATAGCGGCGGGAACGATGGTGAGGGCGTTGGTACAATTGCGGGTATCGCGTTTCGGCCGTCCAGCATCCATCACTACCGACCCGAGCCTCCATTTCAAGTTTTATTGTTATATGAGCTGTGCAACCATTGCGGCTTCCAGGAATACTTACCGCAGCTTATGATATGCACATCAACGAACTTGCGAAACGCTGAGGCAGCACTTACGTGCCACTGTGGCCAGAAACTAGACAGTATTAAGCTCTAGCGTCGAGGTGAAACAACACACAACACGAATGAAAACGCCGCCTCCCAAACACATGTAGGTCACCAAAACGTTTCGTGCGCAGGGCTCTAGCAGACTGCGAGTACATTATGTTACGAGACGATACAGCCAGAGGAGCAGAGGAGCCACCTTATTCTGCACTGTATCGTGTACTGACACGGGGCGCCAGTACATTCGACATATTACTACATGAAAAGACGGCCACCATCTCCATGCATCGCCTCGAACCCACCTGGGTTTTAAGAGGTACTCCACAACGAAATTCTGTCTCGAAATCTGGCAGGAAACCCAAAGAGATTCTGGTCATACATAAAGCACACCAGTGGCAGGACACAATCAATACCTTCACTACGCGATAACAACGGTGAAATCACTTATGACAGTGCCACTAAAGCAGAGTTATTAAACACGGTTTTCCGAAACTCATTCACCAAAGAAGTCGATGTAAATATTCCTGAATTCCAATCAAGAACAACTGCCAAGATGAGAAACATAGAAGTAGATATCCTTGGTATAACAAAGCAGCTTAAATCACTTAATAAAGGCAAGGCCTCCGATCCAGATTGTATACCAGTCAGATTCCTCTCAGAGTATGCTGATAAAATAGCTCCATATTTAGCAAAAAAGGTTCAAATTGCTCTGAGCACTATGGGACTCAACTGCTGAGGTCATCAGTCCCCTAGAACTTAGAACTACTTAAACCTAAGTAACGTAAGGACAACACATACATCCACGCCCGAGGCATGGTTCGAACCTGCTACCGCATCGGTCACGCGGTTCCAGACTGCAGCGCCTAGAACCGCTCGGCCACTCTGGCCAGCCCATATTTAGCAATTATATACCTAAAGACTGGAAAATTGCTCAAGTGACACCAATACCCAAAAAGGGCAGTAGGAGTAATCCGCTGAATTACAGGGCTATATCACTAACGTCGATTTGCAGTAGGGTTCTAGAACATATACTGTAATCGAACATTGTGAAGTACCTCGAAGGAAACGATTTATTGATATATAGTCAGCACGGATTCAGAAAATATCGTTCTTGTGAAACAAAACTAGCTCTTTATACTCATGACGTAATAAGTGCTATCGACAGGGGATGTCGAATTGATTCCTTATTTTTAGATTTCCAGAAGGCTTTCGACACCGTTCCTCACAAGCGTCTTCTAATCAAACTGCGTGCCTACGGAGTATCGCCTCAGTTGAACGACTGGATTCGTGATTTCCTTTCAGAAAGGTCACAGTTCGTAGTAATAGACGGAAAGTCATCGAGTAAAACAGAAGTAATATCCTGCGTTCCCCGAGGAAGTGTTATAGGCCCTCTATTGTTCCTGATCTATATTAACGACACAGGATACAATCTGAGTAGCCGTCTTCGATTGTTTGCATATGATGCTGTCATTTACCGTCTTGTAAAGTCATCAGACGGTCAAAACGACTTAGATAAGATATCTGTATGATGCGAAAAGTGTCAATTGACCATGAATAAAGAAAAGTGCGAAGTTATTCACATGAGTACTAAAAGAAATCAGCTAAATTTAGATTACGCGATAAGTCACACAAATCTGAGGGCTGTAAATTCGACTAAGTACTTGGGGATTACAATTACAAATAACCTAAACTGGAACGATCACATAGATAATATTGTGGGTAGAGCAAACCAAAGACTGCGATTCACTGGCAGAACACTTAGAAGGTGCAACAGGTCTACCAAAGAGACTGCTACACCTCGCTTGTCCGCCCTGTTCTGGAGTATTGCAATGTTGTGTGGGATCCGCATGAGGTGGGACTGACGCATGACATCGAAAAAGTACAAAGAAGGGCAGCTCGTTTTGTATTATCGCGAAATATAGGAGATCGTGTGAGAGACATGATACGTGAATTGGAGTGCCAATCATTAAAACAAAGGCGTTTTTCGTTGCGACGGGATCTTCTCATGAAATTTCAATCACCAGTTTTCTCCTCCGATTTCGAAAACATTCTGTTGGCACCCACCTACATAGCGAGAAATCATCATCACGATAAAATAAGAGAAATCAGGGCTCGCACGGAAAAATTTTAGTGTTTCCCTCGTGCCGTTCGAGAGTGGAACGGCAGAGAGACAGCATGAAGGTGGTTCATTAATCCCTCTGCCAGGCACTTTAATGTGTATGGCAGAGTAATCGCAGATGTAGATGTAACACAAACGACGCAAGCGTTGCTCGAACACAAGGCAACACACATGCTGCAACGTGTCACAGCGGAGCATCAAACATTTCGAACACTAAAAATAATTTCAAGGTTAGCCTTGGAGTGAAACAATTCAAGCCAGAAGAAATAAATGTAAAAATGGTAGACAGTATTGTCACTGTTGAAGGGAAGCACGACTAGTGAATGGATGAGCACGTTTTCATTTCCAAGCAGTATACTCGCCGCTACAAGCTACCAGATGATGCTAAATCAAAGGCAGTGACAACAAAGGTATCATCTGATCTTGCACTTGCCACTACGGCTCCTAAGAAGCAACTGCTTCCAGCAAACACACAAAATGAGAAGGACGACAACGCATTATCTCATTCGTCATCATCAGAAGCGACGCTTCCGCCTCCGCAAAACCGAGAACTGGGAGACCGACCATCATTCTCGCTACGGCCGTATTCGACGATCTGCTCCTCTCTTATTATCACGTAGACTAAAGAGGAGGGGGGAGGGGGGGAGTGGCACCATCGCTGCACTTCTTCTTCGAGATATGTGCAGTTGTGGCTTCACTTGCAGCTGGCCACACCCCAACTGCACGAAGAACACACGAGTGGCTGGGAAATTCGCTGACATCCTCCCGTCAGTGGTACACATTGGAAAGGAGTGGGTGAGAGGGGCGACTCTATGGGGACGTCACCTTAGGTAGCGTGATAATATCTTTGTTCACTCTAGCCATCCTCAATGCGTTTTGAAGGATGGTACGTGCGCACGCGATCGCTCTGCACGTTCCATTGTGAACCGTGAAATACATGCTAACCTCACTCACTAGCACTCTGCTTTATTCCGCAGGCCTCCAGCTCCGTTGTTCTTCTTACACGCACACTAAACAACTAATGTTAAAAATTTGTCAGTTCCAAATGGCAGAGACTGGAGAATTATTGCCAACCACAAAGTAAGTTAAATCTACCATTTGTATGGTGTTGCTGTTGTTGTGGTCTTCAGTCCTGAGACTGGTTTGATGCAGCTCTCCATGCTACTCTATCCTGTGCAAGCTTCTTCATCTCCCAGTACCTACTGCAACTTACATCCTTCTGAATTTGCTTAGTGTATTCATTTCTTGGTCTCCCTCTACGATTTTTACCCTCCACACTGGCCTCCAATACTAAATTTGTGATCCATTGATGCCTCAACACATGTCCTACCAACCGATCCCTTCTTATAGTCAAGTTGTGCCACAAACTCCTCTTCTCCCCAATTCTATTCAATACCTCCTCATTAGTTACGTGATCTACCCATCTAATCTTCAGCATTCTTCTGTAGCACCACATTTCGAAAGCTTCTATTCTCTTCTTTTCTAAGCTATTTATCGTCCATGCTTCGCTTCCATACAAGGCTACACTCCATACAAATACTTTCAGAAACGACTTCCTGACACTCAAATCAATACTCGGTGTTAACAAAGTTCTCTTCTTCAGAAACGCTTTCCTTGCAATTCCCAGTCTAGATTTTATATCCTCTCTACTTCGACCATCATCAGTTACTTATTTGTATGATACTATTCTCGATATTTAAGATAATCCATGAACACCTGTTACAACTGGTCACAGTTCTCAGATCCAAACCAATGGCTGGATATTTTTCAGTCCAAATTTTCGAGAATAGTGTATCGAAAGTTTGGACTGAAAAATATCCAGCCATTGGTTTGGATCTGAGAACTGTGACCAGTTGTAACAGGTGTTCATGGATTATCGTAAATACTAAAGTTTCATCTCTCTCTCTCTCTTGAAATTTTGTTTTTGTGACGAGCAGATGAAGAGCTTTGTCATCGGAAAAACGATTTGACTACGACCCATGGACAATAGAAAGGATGCCAGTGGCTTGCACATGTGAGTTACTCTCTACGGCGTGATCAATACATATTACTATTATGTTTGGAACGAAAGACAAATTAAAAAGAAGTATTGAAATGATTGAAACCGTTTTCCGTTGGTGTTAAATAAACAGTGCGGCCTTACGCCGATCTCGTTTATACTCGCACGTGTCGGTTGCGTAGTGCTTTTAAGTTCACTCCAAAAAATATCTTTGATGAAGTACTTCTCATTGGTTCCTAGCCCTATCATTAGAATCTGTTTTAATTTCTGAATTGTTAATGAATTATGGTCTGTTCGAGAAGTCTAAGTAACTGAATTTATCCTCTGATATATGTAAGAATTCCATGCATGATTGTGGCCTTTTTCTAAACCAAAGTAGCACATGCTTAAATTCTGCTATCCTCGTAATCCGTATTTTACTTTCCAATCAAAAAGTTTCGTAGAGCTAGAGAGAGAATCCTATGCATCAGTTACAACAGCATTCAGCGGATACGCCAGGCAGATTCGTTGCAAGAGATATTTTATAATAGTTTTGTATCAGCTTATCGACTAGATTACGAAAGAGATTAACGGTATTTTCTATCGACGAAGAGCTGAATGCCTAAGGTCCTAGGTCAAAGCTTGCTTTGAAATACGACACTGAAATAATCCAGTCTCTGGTCTTACGATAAAAGCCAATAAGAGGAGAAACGTCGAACAGGTGGGATTTGACTTTTGATTTTATTTGCACATAAACCACGTTTGAAGCTTGTATCCTATTCAAAAGAATATCGTTTGAAATTCACACAACAACGTCGCGGGGAACGTCCATTTTCAAACGTTTGCAAAGTTAAAAGACTAGTGGTAATGGAGCGCGATGCAGAAATAGAATCGCCACAGTGTTTTATTTTGGCGTACGTGACTGCAGCCCGCGGGGCACACCGACAGATACCTGTAGCAGAGCGACGCGGGAGCCGCGCGGTTGGGTGCAGTCAGTGCTGCTTTGCCTTCGCAGTTTCAGCACTGCTAGGAATGTAGGGCACGTGATGCCTCATGCCACGACGGCCGTCGCAGCTGAGCCACCGCGGTGTGTAGAAGCGCTGTAGCTGATTGCTAATGGAGACAGTGCTGAACGCACCGGAGTGCTACCCGTGTTTCGAGGCACAAGCATCAAGGGTCCGAGCCCATGACAGCGAATTCTTTGGGAAGGATATTTTTGGGAAAATAACTAAATAATGGTGGATTCAGAAAAGACGGACTGACATCTCTTCAGCAACTCTTTATTTACCGTAATGTTGAGCTGTCACAAAGAGTGAATCTGCCTGCTTTTTTATGGAAACTGGTAGTTCGAACCTGTAACTTAAACATTACGTTTACTTCAAATTTGCTATCTTCGTGAGCTGGTATGTTTGTGTATCTGTTTTATCATACTGAAGTCTCATATTCTATTGCATCGTTGTTGTTTCCTGCTTTATATACCACTGTAGCTAGTGCAAGATCCCAACCGTACATTCCTTGTGGTGTGATCCAGCTGCCTTATGAACTTTGGTTGATTAAAATCCCATTAAAGGTTGCTATTAATATCAGTGAGGGCAGTAGGAAGCTATTAACAGGTTCTGATACCGTAATATTAGTGAAATAGATGAGTTAAAAATACTAAAAGAGACGTCAAAGCTTGATATGTATTGTCTGATATAGAGGGAGGAGTTATACAACTTCCGTCATTCAAAACAATTTATAACTCAGCAAATTTTGGCGCTAAAGCTATGCCAGTGATCTCAGCAGATAAAAATATTCCCTTGGAACAAGAAGTTATCCTTCTTTTGTCGTTGAAACTATGCCTTTTTGCTTACAGTTAAAACTGTTGAAAAGTATATGAATAATCAGTCAATGAGTTAATCGCAGCATCTTTAGTTTTCAGTTAGATTTTGGGAAAAATTAATATCCACCTTTCTTTAATAGGAATGAAAACAATTTGCGGTATAAAGTTGAACGAAATCAACCAGCATGGAATTGAAATAAAGCTGCAAGAACTGCATCGATATAAAGATTCACTTGAGGAAGATTTGTAAACGCAATTCGTTGAAGGAATTCTGTTACTTTCTTTTATCAGTCTTCTGGCGGGTTTAGTGATCCCCGTCATGGCTTCCTAGATTATTTGTTAGATCTATTCCTACCTTGGTCTCTCCCTACAGCTTTTTATCCTCTATGGCTCCCTCTAGTATCATGTAAATTGTAACCTCATGCCTTGACAAATGTCCTATCATCCTGAACCTTGTTCTAGTCAGGCTTTTTCACACATTCCATTCCTCGTCGCCGCGCGGGGTAGCCGCATGGTCTTGGGCGCCTTGCTAGGGTTCGCGCGGTTCCCCGAGTCCTCCCTCGGACACGTATGTGTGTGTGTGTGTGTGTGTGTGTGTGTGTGTGTGTGTGTGTGTGTTTGTGTGTTGTCCTTAGCGTAAGTTATTTTATGTTAGATTAAGTCGTGTGTAAGCCTAGGGCCGATGACCTCAGCAGTTTGGTCCCATAGGAACATACCACCACCACCACCACCTCCACCAGCACCACCACCATTCCTCGTCGTCTTGCACAAAACATCCTCATTTGTAATCCTATCAGTTCATGTGATCTGTTAAATTTCCTCAATCTGATCATAGACTGAAGGCTTGCACGACCAGATGACATAGCTGCCGGTAAACGTTTCAGGATGTGAGCTCATGGCCCACGAAACTCTTCTGCTCCTGACGTTTCGGCCAAGACTGTAAATCCTCAGAGACGGTTCTCCGCTGAGTCTCAATGGTATACCTTCGAGGATTCACCTGGATTAATGATTACACTTTTTTGCACAATACTGCAACGGCCAGCCCAGTACGCCTCCTGCAGGAGCGTGTGCTGTATTAGTGTGTGTACTCGCTTCCTGTACTCCAGCCACACAGTATCTGAGCAAAACGAGTGGGTCAGTCGTATGAATATTCTGCAGAGAAATGGAATCAGCAACTTTGGCCATCATTAATAACTTACTGGTTCACTCAGTATTCTACATCTTTTTTTTTTTTTTTTTTTTTTTTTTTTTTTTTTTTTTTTTTGGAAAACATTTCAGACGCTTCGATTCCTTTCTTCTTTCGCTTTCCCGTAATCCATAGTCCCTGAAACTCAAGGCTGTTTCATTGATTGAAAGTTGACCGCTTAGCGCTTCATATATCCTACTTTTCCGTTGTCAGGTGTTATTTCACTTTTGCTTCCATCATTGCTTCTTCGATGCATGGGTTAAACAGTTGGGAGAATCATTACATACTTTCCTCTCTACTTTTTCATCCGATAATTTATGTATTGGCCATGGATTTTACACGGCGCAGTCACATTAATTTAATCACCACTTTCGACGTCAACGTGCAATAACCACTCGCAGCTGGCAGATGACTGCAGTAGCGGTGGAACGTACATAAAGCGTGTCGTTGGAAACAGAAAACTGTGCAGCCGTTGTCTTAATGTGGTTGAAGTACACTGTACGTGGCAGTATGGCAGCATCCAAAAACGGAACCGAGGTAACTGTACTGCACCATGGGCCGTAGATGACAGTGGTGAACGATGACTAGGAGATGTGTACGGGCGAACAATGGTGCGACTGTGGAGTTCTATCGCACAGATGGCTGCTTGAAAGCACACAGTCTGAAACAATCGTCAAAAGGGGCCAGGCCGGAGGATTCGGCGGGCCTTATGGTCTAGGGGAGGAGGGGAGGGGGGGTGTTCTCGTGGTATTCCCTGAATGATCACCTCATTCCGGAAGCCACAGTGGATCAACAAAACTATGCGTCTATCCTTGGAGACCGTGTCCACCACTAGGTGTCATTTACGACTAACAGTTCATGTAAATAAATTTTATTTTGTCCATATTAACTTGAAAGGACCACAAGTGAGATTTAATATCCACTCTATTATGGTAAAATATTGTATATCTGGAATTTTTGAATATAATCAAGCAGAATATATATTCACCAACTTGCATTAGTTAATGTTTTACAAACACTTTATTCTGTTCTCTGCTGACTGGTCTGTCCTCCACTAGGTATATAAGCGAAGAATGAGTCGCGAGGCAGAGACTGTTGTTAGACTGCAACGTTTGTGATTAGGAAGTTTCCTGGAATGTTGGCAGTACTGTAACTACCTTCATAACAGCATTGAGTCATCAGTTGTCAAGTCTCTTATAAAATAGTGATCATCAGTCCGACAGTAAATTTGTACGTGTTATTTACAAAGACGCTCCAGTCGTCCTGCTCTTGTGGCTTATCGTATAACTTGCGAGACAGGAAGGAGAGCAATATCTAGGTCGGATTCGCTTTGTGCATTTACTGTCCTGACGCACCGATCGGCCTGCGTATGGTTTTTAAGCGGTTTTCCATGTTCGTTCAAGTAGATTCTGTGCTCACCCTACATTACAGGATGCGATACATAGAGCAAAATTTGAAATGACTTAAATGACTTCCCACAGTTAAGTTACATGACAACTATAGCGATACGTAGGACACCTGGCTAGAACGTTAGAATAATACACACTCCTGGAAATGGAAAACACAACACATTGACACCGGTGTGTCAGACCCACCATACTTGCTCCGGACACTGCGAGAGGATTGTACAAGCAATGATCACACGCACGGCACAGCTGACACACCAGGAACCGCGGTGTTGGCCGTCGAATGGCGCTAGCTGCGCAGCATTTATGCACCGCCGCCGTCAGTGTCAGCCAGTTTGCCGTGGCATACGGAGCTTCATCGCAGTCTTTAACAATGGTAGCATGCCGCGACAGCGTGGACGTGAACCGTATGTGCAGTTGACGGACTTTGAGCGAGGGCGTATAGTGGGCATGCGGGAGGCCGGGTGGACGTACCGCCGAATTGCTCAACACGTGGGGCGTGAGGTCTCCACAGTACATCGATGTTGTCGCCAGTGGTCGGCGGAAGGTGCACGTGCCCGTCGACCTGGGACCGGACCGCAGGGACGCACGGATGCACGCCAAGACCGTAGGATCCTACGCAGTGCCGTAGGGGACCGCACCGCCACTTCCCAGCGAATTAGGGACACTATTGCTCCTGGGGTATCGGCGAGGACCATTCGCAACCGTCTCCATGAAGCTGGGCTACGGTCCCGCACACCGTTAGGCCGTCTTCCGCTCACGCCCCAACATCGTGCAGCCTGCCTCCAGTGGTGACGCGACAGGCGTGAATGGAGGAACGAATGGAGACGTGTCGTCTTCAGCGATGAGAGTCGCTTCTGCCTTGGTGCCAATGATGGTCGTATGCGTGTTTGGCGCCGTGCAGGTGAGCGCCACAATCAGGACTGCATACGACCGAGGCACACAGGGCCAACACCTGGCATCATGGTGTGGGGAGCGATCTCCTACACTGGCCGTACACCTCTGGTGATCGTCGAGGGGACACTGAATAGTGCACGGTACATCCAAACCGTCATCGAACCCATCGTTCTACCATTCCTAGACCTGCAAGGGAACTTGATGTTCCAACAGGACAATGCACGTCCGCATGTATCCCGTGCCACCCAACGTGCTCTAGAAGGTGTAAGTCAACTACCCTGGCCAGCAAGATCTCCGGATCTGTCCCCCATTGAGCATGTTTGGGACTGGATGAAGCGTCGTCTCACGCGGTCTGCACGTCCAGCACGAACGATGGTCCAACTGAGGCGCCAGGTGGAAATGGCATGGCAAGCCGTTCCACAGGACTACATCCAGCATCTCTACGATCGTCTCCATGGGAGAATAGCAGCGTGCATTGCTGCGAAAGGTGGATATACACTGTACTAGTGCCGACATTGTGCATGCTCTGTTGCCTGTGTCTATGTGCCTGTGGTTCTGTCAGTGTGATCATGTGATGTATCTGACCCCAGGAATGTGTCAATAAAGTTTCCCCTTCCTGGGACAATGAATTCACGGTGTTCTTATTTCAATTTCCAGGAGTGTAACATTTGCCAAATCATGATAACAGCCGAGCCTATGTGACAGGATGTACAGTACGAAACAGACATTGACAAGAACCGTCTAGAAGCAGAGAAGAGTGAGCAGCTGAGAACGAATATTAGTGTAACCAACAGTATCACAGTGCTTTACCTGAACTCACTATCATGTCGAAAGGAAACATATTGAGAAACGTGGCTGTAGTACAGTTGCCCGCATCTCGTGGTCGTGCGGTAGCGTTCTCGCTTCCCGCGCCCGGGTTCCCGGGTTCAATTTCCGGCGGGGTCAGGGATTTTCTCAACTTGTGATGGCTGGGTGTTGTGTGTTGTCCTTAGGTTAGTTAGGTTTAAGTAGTTCTAAGTTCTAGGGGACTGATAACCATAGATGTTAAGTCCCATAGTGCTCAGAGCCATTTGAACCATTTTGTAGTACAGTTACAACGTTTATAATTTGAAGAGCAACCAGCCACAAGTACGTTTCAAAAATGATTATTTAAATCAAACCATTACCGGTTTCTGATTAATTAGGAATTAATCTTCAAGTGGCTCTTGCAGTTTTCCTTACTACGAGGCTCCAGGAGGAAAGCAAGGAAATATCTATCTCAAGATGGATCTGTAATTAACCCAGAACTGAGAACAGTTTTTTAAACACTACTTGTAGCTGGTGTTGTTTAAATTATGAACCTTACACATCACTTGAACTTGAGGAGTTCTGCGAAATTCATTGACGTATGTAGACTGTACAGCTAAGTCGCAATGCAAAATTAAAATAGCGGTTAAAAACGGCTATAAGTATAAAGTGGATAGCGATACATCGTTAAGAAGTACAGAGAACGTAAAATACAAAATGCAAATCGTTGTGAAACTAGCGAATCGGAAGCAGACGCTGTTGCACAGTTTCATACGGATTATACATCTCAGCGACGTGGAGTTTCCTCAAATTACATGTTTTTAAATCAACATTTTCTTAAATAGTTGGATCCGTCTTACTGAAGATGACGTTGTGCTCTGTTCTCAACCACCTACATCTCCGGACCTGACACCAATAGACTTCTTTTAATGGTACTTTGGAAAGACCTTGTGGATGTGCTTCCTTTGGCGAAAACAATTCCAGAATTCAAAAAGCACATTTCTGATCGGTGCCTCCACATATGCTTCCAAGTGTATCGCACGATATGGATTATCGCTAGGTGTTGTCTGTGTGACGAGGGTAGTGGTACATGTAAAGTATATAAAAAACTGAACTTTATTACATTCTTCGTAGCTCTTATTGAGGTAACACTATACATTAAATTACAATTACAGCCGTTTGCACATTCCACTAGAGAACCATCAGCAGCCTGGCACTGCCGGTTTTCACTGTGTTACCACTTCCACTACCTGCCAATTTGCTGGCTAGCGTTTTCAGTAGCACATTAGTGTAACGTTAAGTTTCGCTTGTCTTACGAAGTGCGATGAAAATAATCGAAAGAGGGGCATAAGGAAGATGCTACGGAGATCTGTACCATACGTCAGTTTCAGAATTTTAAGTGATTTTTGTAGGTGAAAGAGACTTTAAACTGCACACTTATTGCAAGTTAAATACTGTTAAAATTTTTTGTAAAACACGTTTTTGGAATCAGTGCGATGTCTTTCTTTGGAAAGAGCTTTTGCAGCACAAGATACTTTGATAATCGATAAAAGCCAAAATATTTCTCTTAGCACAAAGGTTTTCGAGATATGACGTTATAATTTTGAAACTCTTCATTCATCGTAAAAATTTCACCCATTTAAAAAAAATCTAGTTCTAGACTTAATAAAACTTAAGAAAAAGTTGTTAGACATGCTTAGAGACAATAGAAAGATATATCACAGATGTGAATTTCGAAATTTTCACGTGAGTTTTGTAGGAGACAGAGATTTAAAGGCATTTTCGGTCTCTTCAGTGGGTGCCAGCAGACAGTGCTTGCGGTGACACCATCGGAAATTTTACACCTTCACCATCAGATGCAAACCAATTTAAATCAGATTGCAGTTAGGCAAGCGTGAGTGGTTGTCACATTTAGGACACATGACGAAATTTGTGTACTGTAGTGCAACCTCATTTGCAAATCTGGGAGAAGTAACGTCGGTAGCTGAGGATTTTGTTGTTCCAATAGACATTCATAAGCAGTAGTCGCTTAGCCAGCAAAACCACGGGCGATCCGTCAGACGTTTGGCACAATAGGCCTTCTCCCGAGCAGTCGCCGCTGAGGTGGGTGCCGTGGATCACGTCTCGCCGCGCTGAATACGGCTAATGACTCCCAGATTGAGTTAGCGGCACCGCCCCCCGCCCCCCGCCAGAGGCTTACCGCCTCACGCCGTCCGCCTCCCGCCGCCTCCAATTGCACCCGGCAACCAGTGTCTCTTCCTTGCTGTGAGAAAAGTTGACCGGCAGGCGCTTCACACCGTGTACTCGAGTTGTTTCGGTGACAACCAAAAACGGCAAAGTAGGAGCGAAAACTTGCCACACAGCAGGGCACCAGCCGAAGCGCTAATTTCTCTCGTGTTTCTGCTCTGGGTGCTCGGTCTGGACGCCTGTGCTGGTCCGATGTTTCACTGCAACCATCACGACCAAACACTAACATTACGTTTATGTCTGTGTGGGTAGGTTCTCTTTTTTGTGTGCGTATTTTTTGTGACTGAGCATCCAACTGAAAAATACGGCCCAGTACAACTGTTTTTGTAATTAAAGACAGACTCTAAATAGCGTCAATGTACGAGTAGAAATGTTTTGAACAATACGAGAACAGTCAGACGCGAATATCCAGATAATACGTGTCAGTATAAACAGAATAGTATCGTATCTGAGTCAAAGAATAATACTGAATGAAATGTAATGCAAAACGAATTACGCAGACTTATAATATGTGATGAGTAACAATGTACGTAGCTGGCATGATTTCGGGTATGTAGCATGTAACGTTACGAGTATTCGTTCACTCTGGCCTGGTATTGAAGAACGATGAATTTGTTGCACGGTCGGACGCTCGCAGGCCAGAGTAGAGGGTGTGCCGCTGCGTGACAGGTCCAGGCGTGTCCAGGTGTAGAGACAAAGAGCCGGCCGCTGTGGCCGAGCGGTTCTAGGCGCTCCAGTCTGGAACCGCGCGACCGCTACGGTCGCAGCTTCGAAACCTGCCTCGGGCATGACTGTGTGTAATTTTCTTAGGTTAGTTAGGTTTAAGTAGTTCTAAGTTCTAGGGGACTAATGACCACAGATGTTAAGTCAGATGGCGCTCAGAATCATTTGAACCATTTTTTGCAGGGACAAGGAGCACGCGGCCCGGAACGGGAAAATCCCCGTACGGGGCATTTTGACGCTTAAGGAGACGTCCAGACAATGCTCCGGAGTGTAAGACAAGCTGAAAGATGACTTCTTACAGCTCTTTGAGGGTCTATAATAATTTGCGATCAAATATTAATGCAAATCTGAAAACATCTGTGATCTCCGAAAAATTAAGCGGGTCCAACGACACAACAATATCTTTAAAACTACAGAAGCTAATACCGCGCAGCGAATTAACATTTTTCACAATGATCCTCGGAATTAACAAATTTTAATCGCTTCATGTGATTTCAACAGACGATATCTTTCATGACAGCACTGTACTATAGCTATCATCAGTGAAAGATATGTACCTGTATCAAATGGTTCAAATGGCCCTAAGAACTATGGGACTTAACTCTTGAGGTCATCAGTCCCCTAGAACTTAGAACTACTTAAACCTAACTAACCTAAGGACATCACAAACATCCATGCCCGAGGTAGGATTCGAACCTGCGACCGCAGCGGTCGCGCAGTTCCAGACTGTAGCGCCGAGAACCTATCGCCCACGTCAGCCGGCTATCAGTATCAATTTTATTTCTTAATGTATTACGTTTTTTGTCATTTTCCATTATGCAAATGTATGTCAAGGCATCGTATCCTCCATATATACACAGTAAATGAACACAGCATCAAACTTCCTATTTTGTGGTACTGATGTATTTATTTAATGAACACTTTACTATTTTGCCAGTAACTTTATCCAAATGTTGATTGGAAATGCTATTAAAAAACTACTAATTTAAAAATTGTCAATCGCATGTGTTAAGGGATACCACAATTTAAAAAGAGAACCAAAGTACACCTTTGTCAAGAAGCTCTAAATAATTGTTTTAATAATATTTAACGACGATCTGTTCTCATTTATCGTGAGAGCACTTGCGCGGGAATAATAGCTTATTTATGTATGATCCAACTATTACTTATATTTAATGTAAATGATCTGAATATAACCAAAGTTTATGACATTTCTTCATTTAAACATTGTTGTAACATATCAGTTTAGTCCGGGATGGGGTCATTTTGAGTCAAATCATACCTTTAGGGTTCAAGAACGATATATTTTTGGTGGTGAAAGTAGCAGAACACTACGGGAGTCAACTGGAGACAGGGACTTTTCGAGTGAAGACCTCAAGGCAATGATTCTGGACACTTTATGACGAGTTCTTGAAGAAGACAAACGTGCCTGAGGTGACATGCGTGATTCGGTTGTATAGGCGATTGATTTTTGGTGTTGAACGGACGCTATAGTACTCTAACTTTTGATTGGACTCTATTCTTTAGAGGTCTGAATGGTCTGCGCCTGATTTACCTAACTGAGAATAGACGGAGTATGATTTACTATTCATTGTATCGCACGTGATAATTTGTAAATCATCATTTTGATCTCTGAACTATTTTCAGCTGGTGAATATTTCGTGTATTGTGGTTAAGAAACTGACTTAGTTTTCGCATATCTTTCATGACGGTTTAGTTTGGGGATTTTTCGACCATACTCGTAACGCTCTCAACGTTAACTCTACTGCATTTAACAAAGGTATTTTCCTTTTGTACTTTAAATGAATACCGTTGTCCACTTCTCTTTTATCTGAGATGTCCTTTCTTGAACAAACAAGGTAATTCACTGTCGTCTACATCAGTTACAGACGTTAGAATAAAACCCTTATTATTAAATCATACATTTAAGTTTTATTTTGTATTTCGGTGTATTTCAACTCGAAATTCTAGCCAACGCACAGACAATTTGACAGCAGGATCACAGCTACAGGTTATTATTTCCATAGAATTAGCTGCGTGACAGTAAAGCACACGTTCGCGCTTCGAGCTTACCACTACATTTAGCTATTCTTTCCGAACAGAGTCGTGCATAGCTCAAGTACCTAGGATGCGAGCAATAGTAGCAACTGGTTTGTCCGTATGGGATGGTTTTTGGAGCAGCAGCTACTCAGCTGTAACGGTTACGTACTGTCGCAAGTAGGGACGTCGATTGGACAATCTGAAATGTTGTATCTGTCAATAACGTAGGGAAAAGATATTCAGAAATCACAAAAATACACTTGGTAACAGTGACAGCCTTGCTGCGATTAGCTATTGTGTAAAAGATGTTTCAAATAAACAGAAAAGAAATAGAATACATGCAGATGACTGGCAATGGGTATATATGCAATATGTCAGCAAACAATAGTCTAACTGTTTGGAAGAATGGGTTTGTTTACGTGTGTATCGAGTGTATTTTGCTGAGTTTAAGAATGAATGTTTTGCCTTAAATTATTACAGACAAAAGGATCTGTGGTTTCCCTGATCGCTTTACCGTGAAGGTAATTAATTGTAAATCCAGCGTGTAACAATTATCTTTAGGTCGTGGTTGCCTGATGCTTTGTGAGAATGGCATTCGAACTTGACGGCATTACGACAACATACTCATCGCTGTCGACTCTACAGTCGCTATGGGTCATCAATGAAGCCATTCATCGAATCACACATGTACTTTATAGTGCTGCCTTTTGTTTTCACTAACACTCATGTGTATTCACAATTATACAACAGGATATCATCTATCACGCGCGACTGCTTCGCTATTCCAGAACGGAAAGCCCTGTGTCAATGTTGAAAGTCAGAATGATAGAGCTTTCGTCCGGAAACACGTATCGGAAATAAAAAATCTACAAATCGAAATTCTGATGTTCGATGACGGGCTTTTGTTCACAAGATATAGGTATTCCTTTCATTGGTTTAGGATTGTAATATGCTGAGTTTTGTTTGTATGAGCATGAAAAACTGTAGACATGATATTCACTGTATTGAGTAAAACCCAAAAGTTATCACCTGTGGCGAAAAGAAACCGATGGATTTTTGTCGTAGAAAACAGCAGAAGTAATTTATAAATTAAAAATGAATAAGAACAATCACAGCCGCAAGAAACTTCTTTTCGTATGAGGTTACCGGTTTCTGTCTGTTTTAGACCATGTGCAGACCTCACACCATGCTGGTAGATGGAGGAAGTGGACTGAGCAGGTGCTACAACTCCATGAACTCCAACTGCTGAAATTCGTAGCACCCACTCCATTCACCGAAACCATCCACCATTATTATGCGCAGTCTGAAGATGGTCTAAAACAGACCGAAACTAGTATGCCATTGGTAAATCATGAGCTAATTGTAGCACCGAATTACACTTCATTTATTGGTTTTGATGGAGCTTTAGAGTCGGTAAAAGAAACCAGTAATACCAGGTTGTAATGGACCTTAAGATAGAGGCGTGGCCACTTGACCCCCAGTCACTGACCTCCCAACTCCGTGAGAGGCAGGTGGCACCGATATGCCGAAGAGAGACACCCCCCCCCCCCCTTTCCTCTCGCCCTCCTCCTCTCCCCCATCTTCGTGACATCCACGCTATCGTACGCCAGAATGTTTTTCTGTACTTTTGAACAGAAGAGATACATCATTAGACCAAGGGGCGGAGGGGCAATTGGATGCGAGTAGAGGGCCTAAGATGCCAATGCGAAAGGCAAGATGCAATTTGTCGATTGTTGTTAATGTTTTTTAGTGTTTTGTGCGCTCCTTTGCTGAGAGAAATGTGGAAAATAAGTGAAAGGAGATTTTAGCAGAGGAGGAAAGACGGGCTGACAAACGAGCAGAACACAGGATATCTATACCTAACTGGCGACATGGAGCTTGTCTAGTGAAGGAATTCAACCCACAATAAGATCTGCGTGTGGTCGTCCAGCCATGGGAATTGTATGTGGCACAGAACATTTAATAAAGATGGTAAATAATAATTTTATTGTCTGATGAAGGTTGTGAGCCAGCCAGACGTGTGTATCTCAACACCTAGGGGCATATCTCGGAAGAATAAAAAGAGTCTTATGGATACTTGTTGCAGAACTGAGGAAGAAGATACTTGTCCAGAACACCCAGCTCAAGCCGGCGACTACATACCGCCACCGAGGGGCTGCCAGCCGTGTGCAGCTACTTAAACCTAACTAACCTAAGGACATCGCACACATCCATGCCCGAGGCAGCATTCGAACCTGCGACCGAAGCGGTCACGCGGTTGCAGACTGTAGCGCCTAGAACCGCTCGGCCACTCCGGCCGGCCACAAACCTTTACGTGGTAGTCAAGATTTGGGTTCAGACTTATTGATTTAGAGCTTCTCCGCCAGGCTGTAAAGTTTCCATGTTCATTTGTTAGCTGTAAAGATACGGAATGCATGATTGTTTTTGAAGAAAGAAGAATGGGAATAGCTTCTGATTTTAAATTAATTTGTAGTTCATGTGGCTATGAATTTTATTTTCCTCCTCCAAAAAACTGACACGTACGACTGGTACTCCTCATCTTTTAATATAATTGGCAGTTTCCGCAATAAAGTGCAATTTAAGATGTTGCGATTAATTTATATTTAATATGCATGAACCATGCTCAAGTACAACTCGAGACACTGTGATTGCTTTTTATTTAACACGCAATTGCTGCACTTCGGTGCAGTTTAATAATATATTGTAAAATTCCGACCACTGCAATGTTAGTAGACGGAAGAATATTGTCGTTAGTGATACAGCATCCATTACACTTCATCAGGATAGGGGGAAATCAAACTTGAATGACGAATCACTCGGCAAGGTTTCATAACAGCAAATCTATTCTCAGCAGTCACAGGACTTGTAGCAAATTTTTCACTTCTTTGAACTGGAAGAACGAAGCAACATATTTTACTAAATTCATGAACCGCCTTCGCTTTGCTGATGATATGGTAGATTTTTCCCAGTACGCGTAGGCTTCGAAAACAATTGGGTTAACATAAAAGAGAAGTAGACATTAAAAATCGTTGTAATTAGACTTTGAAAGTCACTTGAACTAAGACTGGAAAAGAATGTAGAAAAAAATACTACCATTTACCGTGAGGTTGTAATACTCCTTCCAACCAGATGACCCTTATTTCCCAGTATTCTTAGTTGGTGCAGTCTCCTTAAATTTCCTTTCCCCAGAACTCGCTATATCAGAAAACATCTATTCCGTACATCTATCAATTCTTTTTATAACTGTCACTGTCATTATTGTTGTTATTGTCACTATTATTATTATCATCACTATTACCATAATTAGTGGCAGCACAAGCAGTAGGAGTAGTAGTCAATATTATTCAGTCATACTGACTCTATAGACACTCAAATCATTTTAATACTATTTGTCGTATTAAAGATGGTAACTATGATGTAAAAAAATGTGCTGTATGTGTGAAACGCTGGTCCGCTGTAAGAGGGGGCCTGACGGCCGTTATCAGATCAGATTAAATAAATAAATAATCCGTAGAATAAATCGATGTATTTTTAGATTTACAGCAGTCGAAAACAACGACACGGTGTACCGAGAAAAGATAAACAAAAGACAAAATGGGAAAAACGATGAAGTGCTTTTAGTTACATAGATAGAGATTTCAAATCTAAATTTAAAATTATTTATGTTTTACTATGGACTGTAAAGCGTAAAACTTCAGAAATTGAATGGTACTCGGCGATTAATAGGGGAAAATGTCCGGAATTACTAGTAGAGTGTAATATATGTACTGCCTGACAGAAAAAGTGAAGCACTCGAAAGAAGTGGCTGGATGTCAATGTAACCTCATACGAGTACACACCATCGGCAGACTTGTAGTTGCACCACTCGGTGACAGATGCAACTGCCACCAAATTGCATTAGTGTGGATCCTGTTTAGTGTTGTAATAACAGCGAATGAGATGGAGATGCATTCGTTTGAGGCAGCGCTGTCAGCACTCGACAGAGTTTGAATGGGACCTCATTGTGGGTCTTCGCTTGGCCGGCTGGTCAAATCCGTTTTGTGGGGTATCCGGAAGTGACAGGGGTCTATGCTGGACTGCATGGGAATGTGAAGAAAAGCATACTCGTCGTCCAAGTTCGGTCGGTCACGTCCGACCACCATAAGGGAAGAATGCCATAGTGTGCACGTAGCACGTCGTTAGCCCCTTCACATCTGAGCCTGTAATTCGATAACAAGAAATAAACTCTTTGCGACATTCTGTGTAATTCCGCACTGCTCATCGGAGGCTAGCAACAGCAGGACTACTTCATAAGATAGATAAATACTAAGTTGTATACATCACGTAATATGACAAGGTGTATCTTTCGACTGTAGGGGTAATGAATCAAAAGTCATATAATACAAATCTAAAATGGTTCCTAGGTTGAGTTAGAGGTGGAGAAAATTGCAAACTGAGATTCATTGGCAGGGTACCGGGAAACTGTTGTATGTCTACAAATGAGACTGCGTGAGTAACACTTTTATGGACCATACTGGAATACCATTCAAGGCATGGGACTTGTATTAGGTCGTGTACCAGGAATAATCCGAGAATTCAAAGAAGGGTAACGCTGCAGCTCACAGCTTGCTGGACTGGCAGAGTGTGTTATAGAAACGTTGAAAACTCGTAAATAACAGACACTCGAAGTAAGAAGCCGTAAACGTCGTAAGAACCTGGTAAAAAAACTTGAAGAACTGACTCTCAGGACAGAAACTGGGAAAATTTTTCAGCCCCTTATGTATCCATCCCGTAGAGATCTTACAAACAAAATCAGATAAAAAACTGCTGCATAGAAGCGTAAGGCAGTCATTCCTCCCATGCTCATCCCTGAATGAAAGAGGATGGACACTTCATGTGTGGTAGAATCAAATATACTCTGCGAAACCACTCCATAATGATTCGTAGAGTAAAAAAGTAGATGTCGACGTAGACCTTGGCGACGGGACGTCAAATGATTGTCACAATTCATCCATCTAGCACACACTCCCGTTAAAACCGCACGCAACAGATACGGCTGCATTTGGAGTAGTGCAGTGGACTGCTGAAGAATGGCGTCGTATTGTGTTCAGCGTTGAACAGCGGTTCTTTACTACCTCGGATGACCATCGTTGGCAAATGACCTGGGGAGAGGTTCCATTCAGCCAATGGTTTGAAGTGACAAAGCGGTGTTACTCATGGTTTCAAGGTGTGGAAAGTTATTGGGAGTGACTTGAGGTCACTCCTGGTAGTGATTCAGGGAATTCTAACGGTACGGACTTCCTGTGGCCTGTTGTATTATTTCTCATGTGACAATATTGTGTGCCGGCCGCTGTGGCCGAGTGATTCTAGGCGCTTCAGTCCAGAACCACGCTGCTGCTACGGTCGCAGGTTCGAATCCTGCCTCGGGCATGGATGTTTGTGATGTCCTTCGGCTAGTTAGGTTTAAGTAGTTATAAGCCTAGGGGACTGACGACCTCAGATATTAAGTCCCATAGTGCTTAGAGCCATTTGAACCAATTTTTGGCAATATTGTGGTGCCACTTTTCAACAAGATTAAGCTCGTCCATGCATGACACGTGCCTTTATGAACGAATGAACTGTGTGTGTAATGTTGAGGTTTTCCCATGGCTGGCGAGATTCCTATTTTTATCCAAAATAGATTATATGTGGGGCAAGCTCGGACATCAACTCCTTCCCATTGCCCGTATCGAGGATACCAAGGACGAGTTACAACAGTCATGGAGCAGCTTGATGTAGGAGAGTATATAACGGCTTTATGACAAACCTCCCAACCGAATCGTTGCATGCATTCAGGCTAGAGGCTGTGTTGGAAATGAATGGGGACGTAGCCAAGCCCATGGAACGTAGACGAGTCCAGAAGCTTCTTCACAGGGTTAGAAGATAGAAGAGTATTATACAGCATTAGAAAACTAGCAGTAGTAACTTATGTGTGTATAGCTGATGACTCTAATGCACGGAAAAGTCTACAGGAGGACTTTATTTCAGCAGTAAATGTCGAATTCCTGTTGCTGCTGTGGTGAACTTCCTCTTCACGGCTTTTTCCTTTTTTTAATCAGTTTTCTGTGATGGCTCTTTTCTGCTCATAAACTTTCCTCTGATGTTTAGGATCCTGAAAATATAAATAAAATACAGAAGACCGACTAGTATTACCACATACTGCGGATACACTGAGACAGTTGCTTGCACATATACCTTGATTAAAATAAGTTAATGACTGACACGTTTCGGCTATTCGAGTGGTGGGAGCCAGTAATCTGCCAATCGAAGTTCTTTCTCTAGCGACGTGTATCAATTTTACAGGCGCATGCAGCGCCTCGTCTATAGTCTCTGGCTGCCCGCACTGCAGTCTGTCTGTTACAGAGCTATTTTCTTCGAAATGTAGTTAATAAAGTTTGGTTTGTACTGCATTTATAAAAGTATGTTGCCTTTGCTGCAATGTCCTTCCGTTTTCTCTTTGTGCAGGTTGTATTTTTGTCCCAGTTTTCACTGCAGTAATGGTTAGTTATGTAAAATCTTTCATCATCATACTTCTTCCACTACTAAATTTTAAAATTCCTATACAAATCACAATTATTGTAGCTGAGTATTCGTATATTATGTCTAATGTCAGCTTTTCCTCTTGAAAGACAAAGTTCATATAAGAATATCAGTGAATTAAGACAACTCACATCACTTCTTTATTATCACATGAGATTTGAATGTAATTGTTTTGAGACTATAAATTGAAACAATTACTGCATTCACTTACATTTATTATGTTGTATTTTATCAGGTAGATTTAAGTCAATTAATAAGGCACGGATGTATTGTATGTATGAATTTTGAGGAACCTGTGGCATTCTTTTTCCGTAGTGAGAGGCTCCTTAGTACGCTATAACGTAGTATGTTACGTAACTGCGACTAGATAAGGAGCCTTGGCCACTGCAAGATGGCATCACAGGTTATGTAACTATATCGATATTCTTTTTAGTTTAGTTCACTCCTAATGGTTTCCTGCTACTTTATCTGTGTGGCAAAATAGCATTCCCAATGCACAAATAAGATTTATGCATATACACAACACCAGTAGACTTTACGAAATGTTACAGTTTCTCCCAACTAATATTAGAATATTACATCCTGCTACTTAGCTTAGTATGAATTCCAGAATATTTGGTCTCTTTAAGTACGGCTAGCTTCAAGGTATCGTGTCTGTTACTAAATACAACAGTTGTTTTTTAACTGCTTCCGCTTCTGCACATCCCAATAAATATATAAACTGTGAATTTAATGCCACCTGTGAAGTTGCTACTAAATAAATAATTTTGTTTTCGACATAAGAGAAGGCAGTCTTTAAACTGTGTGTCGGTTTTTCTTGGGCACGCGTGATTCTATTTAGTTTGTTCACTTTATTGTCAATTTTCTTCGATGGTGAAAGAAATGTGTCCTGTCGTATGACCTGTGATGACCTGTGAAGACGTCATAGCTTGCCTTCCTTGATTTTACTACGATGGCGTGGCACCTTTCCTGATTTTACGCGAATGTATATTAAATAGTTACTGACGCTGTCGGGCAACAAACTGGATTGAATGAAACAGCTTTTCTGAGCAGTACAAGTAAACTCAGAGCAGTATATGAGGGAATGTCCACGTAGGACTAATATTTTCAGTTTACTCACCGCACACTATTTTGAGTCGACTGCTGCGCTCGATATATAATTGTATGGGTGCGGTCCTTAATTAAGCATAAAAGGCTCATAATGCAGTTAGATTTGCTACGCTTTCACAAGATTATGATTAAATGACCAGTCATTACTCACCGTAGGTCAGTAAATAGCTACGTTCTTCGTTTATTTACATCTCACATATCAGCTCCTCTGTCGCTCATATATCCCTTTTAGGATCGCAACAATTATAATCATTTGAAATCAGACGTCCTTTACGCCATTTTCGTACTCCTCTTTGACAGACTGTTATTCCTTGTGTAATTCAAATTATTTTCATACGTTGGATGTTTCTGAAAAACTCGCACCATTATTCTCTCTCCACTCACTGTACTCCAATTTGCATCTTCTTTCAACTGCCTGTTCCTCCGGTTTTACCTAGATGTTAGTCTCTTATTCAACAGAAAATATAGCGGGACAGTACTTACACACATACAGTTTCAGATAAGATCGATGATGTCAGTTATATAAAAAAGTAAATACTGCAGGAAAATTTCGTCAAGGTTACCGAAATATTGTACGTGCAGTATAGCCAAGCGTTATTAAAGGACATAAATCCATCAGATAATGGATGTGTGGGCCCTCGAAAACCATACTGGAAAAAATGACTTTCATTTTCAGTTGAAGTTCATAACAGTCACGGTATAACGTAGAATTTTCACGTTTAATGTTTGTGATTACTTGAACTCAACCGCTTTAGTCGGAATGGTGATGTTTGGGCGTTAGCACAGGACGAGTGGGAAATGAAGATGAGTCGCGGGACGGCGATCCGCGCAGATAGCATTTTCCGATTTTCCGGCGGGCGGTCCTTGAAGAGGATGTGCCAGGCGCGCCGTCGGCTGACCCCGGCCGCCCGCTTCTTTACGGCGCCGTATATTTTATTCCGCGGCTCCCGTTCGCCGCTCCGGCGCTACTGATTGGCCCCTAACGCTGTCTGCCCCCTCCCCGCCGTCTTCTCATTACCACCTCCTAAATCTCCAAGATTACCGGCTATAAATTCCGTTTTGTAACACGGAAAGTCAGCCTGATAAATCATTTATACCGGTAATGTGACTACTTAACGCTTTTCTCCGTTACCCTTTTCGCCTGTAATGAAGCGGTGGAGCCGATTAAGTAAGAGAAAGAGAATAAGAGAAAGAGAATTTTGCCGATCGGTGGGAGGAGGGGTCATTGCTTCCGGAACACGATTGAATAAGCCCCTTCTCTGGTATTTTACGCGTTTAAAATGAAGCAGCCTTTACGGTACGAATGGAGAGGGTTTGAGCAGAATTTGTTACCTAAAATATTACCGCAAATGTTGAGGACATGGAATGTGCTATTGATGTGTGGTTTTCACAGAATCGATTGGTAGTCTGAAGTTCATATTGTTAGCCACTAAACAGACTGTAATAATACTTAGAAAGTGAATTTTTTGTGCACACAAGCATTTCTTTTTAAAACAATGCCTATTGACATTAACGATTGAAAGTAGGATAGATTAGAATGTCAGTGGTGTTTGTTGCAGGATTCCAGTGCGAGTCGCTTACGACATAACGTATTATGAAAAGTTTTCACATCGGAACTTGTTTGTGCTATTCAAACTGCGTAGGTGCTAGGTACGACGTTGTTGTGTTTGCTTACAGAGTGCTTGTGTGTTACTTGAGTGCACGGCAACAAGAGGACTGCATCAGCGTAGCGAATCTGTGTGAGTAGTGTTCTTTTACAACACTCGTTACCGATGCGCAAGCGCACGTGGAAGCACGCGGTTAGCAGTGCACTCACTCGGCTTCACGCGGCGCTCACTCGCGGAGTGAGGGGCAACAGCCGCAAGGTCTTGCCATGGGGGATAGCAAACATAATTCTACCTATGAAGCTTCGACACAACGCAGCGGCACTAATGGGCTCTGCAAGTGTTCAGATGCATTTAGAACCAAAATTTCCTCTTAGCTGTAGATTTTCCATGTTTTCTATGGAGAAGGTGTGTACTGCATCCCTGAGATTCTCGACGCGTTACCGCAGTATAACGAAATTTAAAGTGATGCCCTAATACTGAATGTTATTGAAGCTCACTGTTTCAGTTGTGCAACTGTATATTTCCGTGAAATAATAACTGACGACACGGCTACACGGTAAATCAGTCTAATCTAAAAGTCGTCAATTCGGTTAAGTACCTAGGTATTACAATTACGAACAACTTAAATTGGAAGGAACACATGGAAAATGTTGTGGGGAAGGGTAACCAAAGGCTGCGTTTTATTGGTAGGACACTAAAAAAATGTAACAGACCTACTAAGGAGACTGCCTACACTACGCTTGTCTGCCCTTGTTTAGAATACTGCTGCACGGTGTGGATTCTTACCAGGTAGGACTGACGGAGTACATCGAAAAAGTTTAAAGAAAGGCAGCACGTTTTGTATTATCGTGAAATATGGGAGAGAGTGTCACAGAAATGATACAGGATTTGGGCTGGAAATCATTAAAAGAAAGGCGTTTTTCGTTGCGACGGAACCTTCTCAGGAATTTCTTATCACCAACTTTCTCCTCCGAATGCGAAAATATTTTGTTGACACCGACCTACATAGGGCGAAACGATCACTAAGATAAAATAATGGAAATCAGAGCTCGTACGGAAAGATATAGGTGTTCATTCTTTCCTCGCGCTATACGAGACTGGAATAATAGAGAATTGTGAAGGCAGCTAAAGGTGATTTGCAGAGTATCCATGTAGATATAGAATGCTCGCTTACAGTCAGTTGCTAAAATCGCACTCGCATTTAGACATATTTTAAACAGAAGACATTAAAAAGATTTGCTTTGAGCAGTGTGAGAACAGACTGTAGCTGTCAACTTTGAGTATAATTAACCAAAAATTCAATCCAGATACACTGTCGGATTTAATGAGTAAGTCGATTAAATAAACTAGCAGGACCCGTCACATTTGATAATATGGACAATAAGAGAAAGTAAATGTAAGGTGTAGTGATGAAAAGCCATGGGCATTATTCGACTAGATTTCTATCTGGATAATTATTTGGATAAGTAGATCGTTCAAACAAATTTATTCGCCAATAAATTCTCCGTAAATTAAATAACGGATAATATGTAATGTCATTGTATTTTCTCTGTTTGCTTCTTGCGCAGAATTAGTATTTTTTTCCCTTGCATCAGTACAGTTTCTGTCTGATAAATAACTTATTAACGATTTGTCCACAAATTTGCCTTTGTGGTTCAGTGGCCTAAGTTCCAGACTAAAAAACTTAGGCTTTGGGTTCGTTCCCCCATTCGTCATACGATTTCCTCTGTTACTTATCGCTTGTTTCACCTATAACAATAACACTAATGCCGAGACAAGTTGCACCATATTTCAGAGTACATGTTGAAATGCAGCTCCTCCTATAACTGGCTGTATAAGACTGTTCACCAAACCTCGTAAAGCACTGCAGTGCTGAAACCATCCTTCAAGTTGAGCACAGGTTTGCTTGACTTACAGTAAAAGAAATGAAACATAAGAATGCGTAAAAGCGAACGGCCTCAGCAGTTGTGGCTATAAATCACTGGACTGCCGCAATGTTAAGCAACTAATTTAGTAGCCGGCCGCGGTGGTCCCGCGGTTCTAGGCGCGTAGTCCGGAACCGTGCGACTGCTACGGTCGCAGGTTCGAATCCTGCCTCAGGCATGGATGTGTGTGATGTCCTTAGGTTAGTTAGGTTTAAGTACTTCTAAGTTCTTGGGGACTGATGACCACAGCAGCTGAGCCCCATAGTGCTCAGAGCCATTTGAACTAATTTAGTGAGCCAGTCGTGACTGATCAGCATAGCGAGATGAACGTTGAATATGTTACATTTTTTTTCTCTGAACAAAGTACTTTACTGCTATGATGACAATTGTTTTTCACTCCTTTTACTTGTTTTAAGCTTTGCGGAATATAAGTTCACTTTGAAACGTCCGCTTAAAAAAATTATAAATGACTGTGCTTAGACTGACACACAATATTTTTAGCGCAACGCAATCTGGCTTTCAAAAATCCCTACAAAAGAATAGCACTGACTAACAATAACATATACCTTTCATGAATCACTTACCTCACAAAAAACTTCGTTACTCATATAACTACTGCAATACAGCGTGTGCCAATACTGCCAGCCGAATAAAAGATTCTAACTACTGAAGGCACTAACGACTGATAGGCATAGTCAACAAACGAAAGATTTTGATAGAGAACAAACAATGTTCCAAAGTCATCATATATATGTATAAGGTAATGATATCCAATATTACAAATTTACTCTTTCTGATGGACACACGTCCAGATCGTCCGCTCTCCAAATTCTGCCATTTCTCTCCCCACATCCACAACTGCTGGCGGCTCACCTCCAACTGCGCAACGCTACGGGCTGTTAACATCCAACTGCCCAACACTACAATAGCAAATCCCAACAATGCAAACCAGCCCCAGACTGCACACAGCACAGCCAGTGATTTTCATACAGAGCGCTACGTGGCGTTACCAATATAAAAACCTAAACAACCTACTTACAACTTGCATAATACAGAAAATGTGGTGACTCAGCTTCTTTTATGCAATCAATTTTGCATGAAAATCTTGTTAGTAAAACTTTACGAATATCGGAGAAAATCCCCATATCAGTGGAGTACCGATGCCGTACGTCATTGTCGGAGATGAGACATTAGGTAGCGGTATATTTGAAAGTTTAAATACCGACTGTCTCTTACTAGGCTGTTTAAAGAATGCATTTTTGGCACTCTGGCAAATAAAAGGAGACAGGAGAATTTTTCATCATCCAGTGGATGTTCGAGAAGAATGTGCAATTGCCATAATAATTGCATGCTGTGCTTTACAAAACAATGCGCCAGAAAAAGATGGTTCAAAATGGCTCTGAATACTATGGGACTTAACATCTTAGATCATCCGTCCCCTAGAACTTAAAACTACTTAAACATAACTCACCTAAGGACATCACACACACCCATGCCCGAGGCAGGATTCGAACCTGCGATGGTAGCACTCCCGCGGTTCCGGACTGCAGCGCCTAGAACCGCACGGCTACCGCGGTCGGCAGAAAGAGATGGCTATAATTTGAAGATGTATTGTACGTTCCTCCAGAACTGGAAATTCCTACAGGTCCTACATGCTGTCGAAAGTCATCGTGAAATTTGTTTTAGGACGCAAGGATGGTCTGGCTACATCGACAAGTGCACAGAGACTGAAGGTAGCCTCATATGTTCTCCGCGAGACAGCCTGCTCAGAAATGGCAGCGCGAAGCCAGCTGGCTGTCTCAGCAGCCCAGTTCGTGGGCAGCCAACAAAAACTCTGTCTTCAGCTCCCTTCTTAGACTGCAAACACTATCGAATAGGCATGTCTCCTTCATATAACTACGCAATTTGTGATTGTAGTGCTACAAAATGGATGAACCAAGTGATAACTCAGTGGTTCCTAACGGTTAACGTCATCATACTTTTAATCTACTCTCACCTACAACGTTTAGGGAATGTTGCCGGACGCCCAAAGCCACCCATAGTGTTTTAGGATTACCTCTGAGTGAGCTTGCCGTTAGAATATGGAATAGCTTTGATCATACATCCGTCTATGCAATTACGTACAGCTTTGAGATGGGCGATGGGTTAGAGTATATAAAAGAGTTTGTAATTTCTGAGTTCATGTGTGTACAAAATGATCTGCGTCGACTGTCTTCAGTTTTACTTAGGTCAGACGGGAATATTGTTTAAAACACGTTTTAAAGGGTACACTTGTTCCCACAACAAAACAGTTGGTGCACACATTGTCGAAAATAATCACTCTGCAACAAACATAAAAAAACATAGAAAGTAACTTGAATGTGTCACATACAGCAACTAAAGTAAAGTTGCTATAGTCCGAGCGAAAATAAAATAATGATATATTTAGTTACAAAAAAAAGTAAGAGAGAGACAGACATTCCTGTAACACATCTTAAATGAACAGCACTGGTTTATTCAGGACGATTATTTTAATATTTCTGAGAAGCTTCTCTAATTATCTGATACTCTGACGTCAGTGTTAAAACACGATACGATGAGATGTAGAGCGACACTGATTATGACACTTGCTGCCTAGTGTGCAAGGTTCCTCCTGAACACTTGTCCACGGTACATAGGGGGCTGGGGACAACGACAAGACAGCGCCACAAGGGAGGGACCACTGGTTCTTACAATGAACTCATCGATGGTGCGACGTGCTCTCTCTGCCCTTCTTCTTTTTGCATTTTATTTGTTAATTTATTTCATAATCTTAATGATGTGAAATGAAATATTTGATGGTACAGCATTCCTTTTATGTGCCTTGCATTTCATTTGTTAAATTACTTCGTAAATCCTTGAGGAACACCTTCCATTATCAGTTAAAAACTTGCTCATTTTAATTGTGTTATTCTCCGTATACTCTAGCCAAATTTTATTATTTTCTGTTGTTGAACACTTTTACTACTATAAATTAACCCGTAAAAATTATTTTGTAAATTGTTTCACTTTGTTTTAATATGATTTTGTTACGTAATATTACGTATTTGGGCATACAGTGTGCCCTCTGGCAAATGCATACATCTTTTTATCTTAAATAGCAGCATTAAAAAAACACAGTAATTTTAATGAGTCAGTACTTTATTGTGCAGCATGTGACGTCTTGCACTCTGTAGCTGTATTTTATGGTGTGCTCTTTGTCACTTACTTTTCTTTTCACTTTGTACATGATGTAAACAGATATAATAACTCCTTACGAACAATATTTTTTTGTCTATTTTAGAGATAAGATCGCTACCGGTCATATCATTTTATAAACTGGCGATCTGTACTGAAAATTAAGCTCACATTTCCACATTGCTGATCATGTCAAACCTTATATAAGAATAGAAGACCAAAAATGAAGCGCTCGTGTTAGTAAGGGTATAGAAAAGAGATGTAGTCTTCCATCTGTACTGCTGAAGCTATGAATCGAAGAAGAAATGATGAAAGTAAAAGGTCCATAGTGGATTAAAATTCAGGATGAGTTGCTAACAGTGTTAAGATTCGATGATGACATTGATATCCTCAGTTAATGTGAGGAAGAATCGTAGAGCCTGTTCAATGGAATGATCCGTCTCATAAGCATACACTACGAATTGGGAATGAACCGATTGGTCATAAACATAACAGCAGAATTGGGGATAGGAAGTAGGGGAAGTAAAGGACTTCTGGTGTCTTGGAAGTAAAATAACACACGAAGGACGAAACAGGAAGGATATAAAAAAAATTACTAGCACGGGCGAAGAGGGCATCCCCTAGCCAAAGAAGTATACTAGTAACAAATATTGAACTTAATTCGAGGAGGAAATTTCCGGAAAAGAAGAGAAACAAAGCATTTGAAATGTGGTGCTATAGATGGCTGTTGAATTTAAGTGGACTTGTAAGAAGAGGAATGAAGAGATTCTCTGCAGAATTAGCGAGAGGAGGAACGTCTTGAAAAAACTGGCATAAGAAAAGAGAATTATGAGACATGTGTATGAGTTGCATGATACCTGAGGGTGCTGTAGAGGCCAAAAATTGTAGTAACAGAGGCAGTAACATAACCAGTAAATAACTGAGGACGTGAGGTCTAATAAACTACTGTGTGGTGATAAGACAGGCACAGGAATTGGTGACAGATCATATCAAATCAAACACTAATTAAAAAAACGAACAATTGCGTGTAGGACTCATGCTTTGAGGGTTCCGTACGTACTTAATTATGTGTGTAAAATAAATTCTGATCAATGAGTTTGCGAGTCTCAACATATGTGACATAAATGGCTGTATTTTATGGCTGCATCGGCTTAGAAGCTTACGTCTTTTACAAATCCAAGGGACCGTAGAACTTTTCTATTTAACATAAATTCCGACTTAGTATCTCTACCCTTCTCTGGGAAAAATAGGTGTTAAACGGACGGATAGACAGACGGTAAAAAATGTGACTCTATAAGGATTCGGTTTTCACTAACTGAAGCAGAGAAGACTAGAGATGAATCTATTATTTTCACATTCATAAGTTTTGTACAACTGTTTTTTACTGAATAAAATACACTTTGACCGCCGGTCACAGAAGTCTTCTGTTAGCGAACTACGTATATTGATAACGAAAACCCATTCTGTACTGGCAGTGCATTTCAATTTTTTTCAGATGGAAAGATCCTGCGATTTCAATTTTAGTAGTGTCTGATGGGTAGTAAATACAGTGTTTATCTTTTCCTGTAGGTTACAGCATTTGACTCAAGCATAATATTATATTAAATTATACAACATAAGTACGATGGTTTACCGACTGTACCTCACCTATTCAATAAATTGAGATTACCACCTATTGTTCGATAACAGAAGAAATTTCGTAAAACAAGAGACAAAAATAACATCAAGATGATTAATTGAATTTGCTGCGGATTGATAGACGACGCTGAACCTAGATGTTGGCAATAGTATCACAGTCCACCATGTAAGTATTTTATCATTAAGTAGTGTTTCGTCTGCTTTGTGAAAGAAGTCGTATGATGAAATCTTCCCACACACACCATGTCTAATCACTTAGCCGCAAAGTCATAGTTGCTAACGCTAAACCGTAATGTTTAAAGCATCCTCAATGCGTTATCGGCACTTGGGAGGGTGCATTCGGCCGTAGCACCATGAGCACAATTCCCTTGGGAGTACAGGTGTGTGTGTGTGTGTGTGTGTGAGTGTGTGTATGGGTGAGGTTTTTATTTGTGTCACTGATTAACATAATTAGATTAGAGACTGGAATAGAAGGGAGAACCGATAGAGGTACTCAGGGTACCCTCCGCCACACACCGTCAGGTGGCTTGCGGAGTATGGATGTAGATGTAGATATAATTAGAAATAAAATATACCTTGGATGATAGTTGTTCACAGTTTTTACGCATTTGTAAGTTTCACATGCCATGGAACCAGTCTTTATGCTTCTTTATAAGGTAACGTGTCTGATAACACGAGCAATCTATCCAAAGACAAATAACTACTAATAGTAACAGTAGTAACAGTTAAAGTATAGAAAAGATTGCCTACAAAGCAACAATATTATTACATCAAGAAATTTCGAAACCCATCAGCTGCTTCGCAGCGATCTCCACGTCTTATATTCGGTTGCCATGCGCCCACATTTATTGATGTTATTGTTCCCTAGCGACGCATCGTACAGGAAGGCCATTAATCACACACGCCACCACTGACTGCCGGCATATGACACGTATCGCACATCGGTGATTCAGGCTTTGGCTGCTCACTGCCTGTTTACTTGGTGCGTACGTTGCATTGCAGCGTTGATCACACAGCAAGGAAACTTCCTTGGGTTGTGGAGAAAGTCTTCTGAACCACGCACAACGGAAAACAATATTGTAACAGTTCGGAAGACGGAATACAGAAACTTCATCAACCGGCCTGATTATAGGCCTTTTGTTTTACAGAGGTGCAGTAAACGAGCTATTTGTAAAGAATATAATTGCTTCACTCGTTACAGTTCTACGTTCAGCATGCTCTCCTATGGTTACTTTGATATGAATAAATGCAGTTACGTAAGAGATCACAGAGAGAGGAAATACGTTAGCACTACTGAGTTTCTCGGCGTATTCTGCCATATACGTCAAATTGAGGAAGAACTTCAAATGTACAGCTTTTACATGCTAGATAGCGTGTTTATAATCGTCACAACGATGCCCTGAAGAAATCAGAAGGTCCTAGCAAATGTATCTTCGAGAAGTAAGCTTTAAAAACTGTCACATTATCTTTGGCAGTTGAAATATCTATTTTGTTGCGATATATTCCTCGGTGTTGCAAGTTGAATTTGACGTATCGTTACTACTGTGTTCTTTAAAAGCGTACTCTATCAAGAGGTACAGAAATGAATACGTTTAAGAATGAGAAAAGGTGAAGACCGAAGGGTACAATGTAACGATATTTTCAAGACATTATTAGTGTCGCTATTGGATGAAACCTCGTGGCAAACTGAACTCAATATGTTGACATTAAAGAGGAAACAGCAATGAAGGAAATTTGGTAGGGCCATTGCTATCTGTGACGCAGCAGCATGCAGAGGGGTCTGATCATTTGAAAACTGCTGTAAGGTGCAAAATGACTCGCAGGTGATCAGCGTGTGATACAATTCCTAGCTGCTGGTACCAAAAATCATAGCTTGCTATAATGTATCTGTACTTGATCTTACTATCGTAATAGACAAAATGACCACAGGACTCCCAATTAGTCACGGGAATCTCTTACAACAGCTAAGTATCTAGGAGTACCTGTTCTGCGATTTAAAGTAAAATAGCCCTATAAATCTAGCTGAAGACATGTCACATGACAGCGCAACTCATCGACAAAAGGTGTCATATATAAAAGTAATCATATCAAGTCATGAATATTGTTCACCCTTTCGGGATCCTAATCGGCCTGGATATTGCGCTTTAATGGGCAGAAAGGCCAGTTATTGCATGACCACATGATTGCAGAACAGTCACTGGAAGAAAACACATCCATAACACATCTGAGAGCGTGCGTGCGTAGCGACTGAATTAACACACGGAGGCAATCGTAAGTAAAGCAGATGCCACACTGAGATTCCCTGGAAGAGTTGCAGGAAAAGTAGTCTGTCAACAAACGAGGTAGCTCACAAAACCCTCGTTATATCAGTTCTTGAAAATTGCTCGCCAGTCTGGGATATGAATCGGATAGGAATGATAAAGAAAATACAAAGAAGAACAGCCAGTTTCGTTACAGGTTGATTTAGTAAGTGCGGAAGCGTCGCGGAGATGCTCAGCTAGCTCCAGTGGCAGAAGTTGCAAGGGAGGCGTCGTCGATCATGGTGTGGTTTACTGTCAAAATTCAGAGACAGTGCGTTCATAGAGTAGTCAACCAGTATATTGCTTCCTCCTGCCTACATCTCGAGAAACGACCGTAAACATAAAATCAGAGAGATTATTCACGCTGAGTGTTGCCAACAATCGTTTTTCCAGCGAACCATTCGATACTGGAACAGGAAAAGAGCGAAGAGACACTGGTACACAAAGTACCCTCCGCCACACACCATAGCGTGGCTTGCAGAGTAGAGATGTAGATAGGATTAACGGAACAAAAACAAAAACTGCAAGAGAAACTGCGCATTTCGCAATGGTGTTGTTTAGTTTACACGAGAGCGTAACATAAATACCCAAAAAACACTTCATTGGAAGCATCCTCAAGAAAGCCATGGGGCCGTACTCTGCACTTAAATGAAGTCATTACTTAAGTTTCGTTTACAAAATATTATAAAATATTTTACCCTTATTATCGATACCTAACTGGTCGTGATTATTAACGCAAACATTCAATTGATGGTACCGCGTTAAAGCTTTTTTTTGTCGTTGTTAGGGTAAATAACTTAAAGGCAGTTGGATCTATAGACAAGTTGACAATAGGTGTTGCACCAAACACTTGTATCCTCATTGGCAAATCACCGTTGGCTAGTTGAGGTCAACGTTGCCTAGTTGAGGTAGAGATCATAAGAGATCTGTCCAGGGAACAGCTAGGCATCGGTAGATCCAGATGTTATCAGTAATTGCTACTCAGAATAAAGTAGTCATTACAATAAGTGCAATGAGTTGACCTCCAGTTGAGTCTGTCTCTGACTACGTGATGAAGTGTAAACCATTTCACATTGCCGTGCCTTCTAGATTGATGATACATTTCCTGCTTGAGTATGGGTACTATGTCATGACATTTCATCCGTTACTTCACTCCCTAAACGCTAACCCTCTAGACTTAGCACCGATTTTTTAGCATTCACTCACTATAGGTATCTCTTTACTGTATCTAAATTAATACAAAATCAGTTAGTATTGGCATAGCGATATTTCTTCGATTACTGTGATTTTTCAAGCTGCGTTCTGCCAAGCATAATGCGTCTGATTAAATTAAATTGGTCATAAGACGTTACTGTTCATCTTCTTAATTTCGGTAGCGCCATGTATGTTAACGATATATGCCACTATTTTTTTATCTGACGGCAATAATTTCGTCCAGCTTTGTATTGGGGAATAGCAAACATGAAGAAAGTACACTCCTGGAAATGGAAAAAAGAACACATTGACACCGGTGTGTCAGACCCACCATACTTGCTCCAGACACTGCGAGAGGGCTGTACAAGCAATGATCACACGCACGGCACAGCGGACACACCAGGAACCGCGGTGTTGGCCGTCGAATGGCGCTAGCTGCGCAGCATTTGTGCACCGCCGCCGTCAGTGTCAGCCAGTTTGCCGTGGCATATGGAGCTCCATCGCAGTCTTTAACACTGGTAGCATGCCGCGACAGCGTGGACGTGAACCGTATGTGCAGCTGACGGACTTTGAGTGAGGGCGTATAGTGCGCATGCGGGAAGCCGGGTGGAAGTACCGCCGAATTGCTCAACACGTGGGGCGTGAGGTCTCCACAGTACATCGATGTTGTCGCCAGTGGTCGGCGGAAGGTGCACGTGCCCGTCGACCTGGGACCGGACCGCAGGGACGCACGGATGCACGCCAAGACCGTAGGATCCTACGCAGTGCCGTAGGGGACCGCACCGCCACTTCCCAGCAAATTAGGGACACTGTTGCTCCTGGGGTATCGGCGAGGACCATTCGCAACCGTCGCCATGAAGCTGGGCTATGGTCCCGCACACCGTTAGGCCGTCTTCCGCTCACGCCCCAACATCGTGCAGCCCGCCTCCAGTGGTGTCGCGACAGGCGTGAATGCAGGAACGAATGGAGACGTGTCGTCTTCAGCGATGAGAGTCGCTTCTGCCTTGGTGCCAATGATGATCGTATGCATGTTTGGCGCCGTGCAGGTG
Organism: Schistocerca gregaria; assembly: GCF_023897955.1. Lineage (NCBI taxonomy): Eukaryota > Metazoa > Arthropoda > Insecta > Orthoptera > Acrididae > Schistocerca > Schistocerca gregaria. The sequence goes on from NC_064920.1 coordinate 658,960,590, forward strand.
AGCGCCACAATCAGGACTGCATACGACCGAGGCACACAGGGCCAACACCCGGCATCATGGTGTGGGGAGCGATCTCCTACACTGGCCGTACACCTCTGGTGATCGTTGAGGGGACACTGAATAGTGCACGGTACATCCAAACCGTCATCGAACCCATCGTTCTACCATTCCTAGACCGGCAAGGGAACTTGCTGTTCCAACAGGACAACGCACGTCCGCATGTATCGCGTGCCACCCAACATGCTCTAGAAGGTGTAAGTCAACTACCCTGGCCAGCAAGATCTCCGGATCTGTCCCCCATTGAGCATGTTTGGGACTGGATGAAGCGTCGTCCTACGCGGTCTGCACGTCCAGCACGAACGATGGTCCAACTGAGGCGCCAGGTGGAAATGGCATGGCAAGCCGTTCTACAGGACTACGTCCAGCATCTCTACGATCGTCTCCATGGGAGAATAGCAGCCTGCATTGCTGCGACAGGTGGATATACACTGTACTAGTGCCGACATTGTGCATGCTCTGTTGCCTGTGTCTATGTGCCTGTGGTTCTGTCAGTGTGATCATGTGATGTATCTGACCCCAGGAATGTGTCAATAAAGTTTCCCCTTCCTGGGACAATGAATTCACGGTGTTCTTATTTCAATTTCCAGGAGTGTATATAGCGCTCGTGACACCTGACGGCGGCCCAGTTTTAAACTGCTCAGCGCACTTGCCTCTGCGAAACACCTGCAGCTTTAGGGCTTGTCATGAAGAACACTGGACGGCGATAGCTGCTATCACCCACCCTGTGGCGTAGCCATGTTTTAACGACAATGTGATTTTATTTATTGTTGTCACTAGCAGCACTTTGGAATGATTGGCAACATGGAACGAAAGTGACCCCCGTCTGTCTCAACGCTTGTGCAACCCTAACATCTTCCATGTTTTCCTATCCCTCTCTCTCTTTGCGCAGGGTCCCAATTTTATGTGATGGCAGTACATTGAAAATATTGAAAACTAAAGATTTTCGCTACATAGTGCTTTGATCAGACTGACTGTTATTGGCAGCTAGGCTACTACCACAACTCATGAGGCAAAAGTCGATATGGCATCTTAGCTATTTTAACAAAATTCTGTATCTTAGCAATAAATAGTACTTAGAGTTATGTCTCCAAAAAATATCCCTGAACCAAATATTTATATTATTCCGTAGTAGCTACACGTATTTTCCTGTAATCGTATAATTCAGTGAGGTGTGGCTGTCTACATTTGTACATACACTACTGGCCATTAAAATTGCTACATCACGAAGATGACGTGCTGCAGACGCGAAATTTAACAGACAGGAAGAAGATGCTGTGATGTGCAAATGATTAGCTTTTGAGGCATTCACACAAGGCTGGCGCCGGTGGCCACACCTACAACGTGCTGACATGAGGAAAATTTCCAACCGATTTCTCATACACAAACAGTAGTTGACCGGCGTTGCCTGGTGAAAAGTTGTTGTGATGCCTCATGTGAGGAGGAGAAATGCGTACCATCACGTCTCCGACTTTGATAAAGGTTGAATTGTAGCCTATCGCAATTGAGGTTTATCGTAACGCGACATTGCTGCTCGCGTTGGTCGACATCTAATGACTGTTAACAGAATATGGGATCGGTGGGCTCAGGACGGTAATACGGAACGCAGGGCTGGACCCCAACGCCCTCGTATCACTAGCAATCGAGATGACAGGCATCTTATCCGCATGGCTGTAACGGATCGTGCAGCAACGTCTCGATCCCTGAGTCAACAGAAGGGGACATTTGCAAGACAACAATCATCTGCACGAACAGTTCGACGACGTTTGCAGTAGCATGGACTATCAGCTCGGAGACCATGGCTGCGGTTACCATTGACGCTGCATCACAGACAGGAGCGCCTGCGATAGTGTACTCAACGATGAAGGTGGGTGCACGAATGGCAAATGTCACTTTTTCGGATGCATCCAAGTTCTGTTTACAGCATAATGATGGTCGCACCCGTGTTTGGCGACATCGCGGTGAACGCACATTGGAAGCGTGTATTCGTTATCGCCATACTGACGTATCACCCTACGTGATGGTATGTGGGGTGCCATTGGTTACACGTCTCAGTCACTTCTTGTTCGCATTGACGGCACTTTCAACTATGGACGTTACAGTTCAGATGCGTTACGACCCGTGGCTCTACCCTTCATTCGATCCCTGCGAAACCCTACATTTCAGCAGGATAATGCACGACCGCATGTTGCAGGTCCTGTACGGTCCTTTCTGGATAAGGAAAAGGTTCGGCTGCTTCCCTGGCCAGCACATTCTCCCGATCTCTTACCAATTGAAAACGTCTGGTCAATGGTGGCCGAGCAACTGACTCGTCACAATACACCAGTCACTACTCTTGATGAACTGTGGTATCGTGTTGAAGCTGCATAGGCAGCTGTAACTGTACGTGCCATCTAAGCTCTGACTCAATGCCTAGGCATATCAAGGCCGTTATTACGGCCAGAAGTGGTTGTTATGGGTACTGATTTCTCAGGATCTATGCACCCAAATTGCGTGAAAATGTAATCACTTGTCAGTTCTAATATAATATATTTGTCCAATGAATACTCGTTTGTGAGATGCATTTCTTCTTGGTGTAGCTATGTTAGTGGCCAGTAGGGTATATGAGGTGGATGTGCTAAGTAGTGCTAAGATATTGCTTGCTGCGAAGTATCAAGAGAGAAGTGAGGAGTGGAGAGGTACGCACCCGGCTTCTGCGCGCGCAGCTTGGCTTCGGCGACCTCGCGGTGCCCCACGCAGACGTTGGTGTCGGGGTCCTCTGGGAAGAGGTCGCACTCCAGGTAGTCGGGCAGCGCCAGCCCGAACACCTCCAGGAAGAAGCCGCAGCGCCGCTTCGTTTCTGCAACACCACAAGTCGTCGTTACCTGCCAGAGTTGGCTGCTGTAATTTGTACGCATTTAGTAGCTTTCCTTTCATCACAAGGATGCAGTCGACAAAATCCTCAGGAACAAACAATGTATTATCGACGATTTCTGCAGTCAAAGGCTTGCCTACAATTTTGTTTACAGATATTGGCATTCCATTTACATCTCAAGAATTTGAGCAATATTTTATTGAAAATAGCGTCAAACATGTTAGATCAGCACCATTTCATCCCGTATGAAATGGCCTGGGCAGAAAGTTAGGAGAATTTTCAAGTGGCAGATGGTTTAAGATATTTACAATAAAGATGATGCCTTAACTATGCTGTTATTCACATATCAAAAACACATCTCAAGAAGATAAAAGCACACCTGAGAAATTACGGTCGGCTTCTCAGACTGCCTTCGCTGGAAATGTATGCACTCAGCAGAGCGCTCAGAAACAGTGCGAATCGTTTGGTCTACGTAGATGCTGCAGTATTACAGAGGACACCGTATGCACGGAGCACTCGAAGACCTGCGTCTTCCTTAACGGCGCTGGACCACGCGTCTTATCTTGCTAGTCGTTGCCCCACATTAAAGTTTCAAAAAATGGTTCAGATAGCTCTGAGCACTATGGGACTTAACATCTGAGATCATCAGTCCCCTAGAACTTAGAACTACTTAAACTAACCTAGGGACATGACACACATCCATACCCGAGGCAGGATTCGAACCTACGACCGTAGCGGTCCCGTCGTTCCAGACTGTAGTGCCTAGAACCGCTCAGCCAGCCCCGCCGGCACATTACGGAACAAATTCAATCGGCTTGACATTTTCCGCCTGTACTCGAGGCGTCCTTCGTCGGCGCCACCTAAAAATGCTTACGAAGTTTCCTCGCTGTAATCATTTTCTCTGAATACACGACTCGAATGATGTAATGGAAACTGCAGACTATAGGTGGTCGTCATCAGAAACAATCTTGGTTCTGTGCACTAACATGTTCAGAATTTCTTTTGTGTACTGTGTGATAAAAAGTAGTTGCGTTTAAGTACCCCTCGGTGCGAGGCTTCCTGTACACTGAATGACCATGGCAGCCTCCTGCCTTCTGCTCAACTGAAATAGCCAAGAACGGTGGCCTCATATCCATCTACACCTCGACGGGAAATTTAATGTCGTGATGGACACCGTCTATGCGGTTGACGAACTGTTGCAGTGATTTTTCACAGCGGGGCTGTATTAGCGAGGTGTCGTCAACGAACCATAGGCAGCAAGACCGTTACAGAGTTCAGAACTAGTTTCTCTAAATGCTCCAGGAAGACGTTTACGTCATTCGGAGATAGTGAGAATTCCATTGCTGTGCAATACTTTAAGTAATTTGTGGAGATACAGAAAGTACGTCGTCGTTAGGGCATGGCTTAACAACTTGGCGGTGCTGGATTTAAACCGTTGAGCCAAAAGATCCACTGTGTCTTGTCCTGCACCCACGTAAAAATAGTTCACACTGTTGCTGAGCAAAATTTATAAGAGCTTTCCTCTCATTCAGGCTAAAAATTGCGTGATAACAATGTTATAATGCAACCAGATCCGCTAGACGACGCCGTTTTTCAGAAACTGGTTACACAGACATTTCATTCCTTTAGCAGCTTTGATAATTGTTGAATTTCATTCCTAAGCTTCGTAATAGCTGTGGGGTGTACCATAAGAAAGGGTGATAAAAATTGAAGAACAGGAGAGCGTTGACATGCGTTAGTGATTGCGCCTACCTTCACCGGCGAAGCTAGAATATGTACAGTGTACTTTTCATTTAACAAGACATGTCCTGATGGGAAAATGTGTGTAAAATAAGGTTGTATTTCCTTAATCTTTTAGTGTATTTGTAGTTATGTAATGAAAAATGGAATCCTTGTGGGATTGTGCATTAATAGATTACTTTTCCAAAATAGTATGTCGTTTACCAGAAGAAAAAAAAAACACTTCAGACAGTTACCAACCTACAACAAGCAGGTTATTATTGTGAACACGTACGATGCAGTGACCAGAGTGTGATAAAAATTATAAATTTAATGGCTGCGACGTAGATGAAGCATCAGGGTCGGATTCGGTGCTGAACAGTCATACCTAAAGCACGGAGCCTGGCAAAATGAAGCTAGACGTATCAGAAACTGGTGGCAATGTTTCTGTGGCATTAATTAACCTTTGCGATCCTGTAGATGGGCTCTAATGAATTAAATACCGTCTAGGGTACATGGGGTACGTTGAAATGAACAAGGTGCCTTGCATAGTGTAATAGGTGTTCAGCGAACAGTGTGGACTTTATTCTGCTTTCACGTTCACGAGCTTTGTAATCGAGAAAATACGTGAAGCATGTTTCACGAATCTAGATTTTATCGACCGCTTATGAAGACCACATAGTTCGACAAATCTTCCAGCCCAGCCCACCATCCGACATGAAGAATATACAAGCACACGAAACCACTGCTGTTTCGTTAACAAACGGACGTTCCCGACGCATCGAAAATGCAGATAACAACTTTATATTTCTGTTTTATTACGGTTCAGATAAACAACACAAATTAGTGGAAACAGATAAATTACATAGCCATTATAATGTCGATCTGCTGATGCATCAACAATTGTCAGGAAGTAACGAAGACCATACGATAATTTGCTTACTAAATATTTACAGAAGTAAAACTGTTTTGGGACAGGTCACAGGAGGACTTTAAATTTGGTTTAGCAGTTGTATCTGTGGAACACCATAATAATCGTTTAGTAAATGGTACTGTTATTGTCTTTGAGATATCTTTATTGATATAACGAGAAAGCACGTAGTTGAAGAATACCCAATTAGATATTGACAAAATATCAGCCCAGAATATAGGCTACCACTTAGCTCTTAATGCAGAGAAATCCAAAGTATTGCATTTCACAAACTGTAGGACCGTAGTATCTTTTGCCAACAAGGTTATTGCATCACAACTAGTGTTAGTCAGGTGATTCAAATATTTGGGAATTACATTGAGTGGGTATATGAAGTTATTCTCAATTGCAGGTAAAGTGAATGGTATACCACGATTCAGTGGTGGGATACTGAAAGAATGCATTTTTCCTGATGAAGAAATTGAGTACAAGACCCTTGCACAGTTCATATTTGAACACTGTTCAAACGAATGATATTTACAATAGATTGGGCTAACAGGGTACATTGAGAGTATAAAAAGAAGGGTGTTGCGTGTTTGATTAGCGAGTGTAACAGGATTGCAGAAGAAAATTGAGTGACAGGTCCTCGAAGAAAGTTCCGTACATCTCATGACAAATTGCTTAGAAAACATCTATAACTGTCATTCAGGGCAAGTACCTATCCCGAACAGATCGGGAAGATGTAATTAATCAAGTAACAGCTTACACTTGGCGTACTCGGTAATTATTAATGCCAAGCTCCATTCGTGAAAGGAACGGGAAGAAACATTAATATATATTTTAATAAAAAGTACTCTCAGCTACATATTTTACCAGACCGTTTCCTGTCGACTCATGGTAGATAGGTAATTTTCCTTACTTCTCTCTATCAGTCACGTTAGTCAAGTAGCAGGCACTTTATAGTGTTATGGTTTTTATATAATGCACAAAACTCGATTCTTTTAATTATCACCTGGATAAATGTGGTAGCTCAGTCTCAATATAGCGCTCACTACCGAACTAAATAATTAGTCTGGTCGCCAAGATCAGAAAACGGCATTTCCTATTAGTCCCCGCACTCTACTTCTGAATTAGGTGAAAACTGAACAGCACTTACCAGCGATCTCTGAATGAGACTGTCACTAATGCACTTACATCTGTAGTCTATCAATCACTATGAAAATGTGGCATGCATATACATAGTGCCCCATTCCGGAAGCATTATATGCATTAAATGCAGTGATGACTATAGTGATTCCGGAATGGGGCAATGTGTATATGCATGCCACATTTTCATAGTGATTGATAGACTAAAGATGTAAATGCAGATATTTATTTGTTATTTCTTCATTCTTTTCATTCTTTTGAGGAGGCCATGGTTATAGAAAATAACATCTAATTAAGAAATAATACTATCACACATGGAGTTCATTATAGGAGCCTGATAAGTTAAAATTTACATTTGAACAACGTAATGTTTCGCATATATGTACAGACTGTTACAGCAATTATGGTGATAATTTCAATTAGAAAAAATTGTAATAAATTGGAATGAGAAATAACACGTTCCCACATACTATATTGATCCCTATGTAGGACTGAAATAAATTTGAGACAAAACGGATATAAGGTATTTCACGTATTCCGGAAGAAATTTTAGAAAGTACGTAAACAGGCACTTAATGTCTTCATCGTGTACTGCAAGTAATATCATGAGCACGGGGCCTAATGCGAACGTTAACGACGTCTGCGTGTACGCCTTGCGGCGTCAGGTGGGTGGTAAACCACTGCGAAAGAAGAAAGTTTTCTTAATAAGCCTCCCGTGAAATTTACAATGTCCTACACTTCATGATGAGTTATTCCCTTGTACGTAGACAATATTACGGCAAGGGCTCTGGCAGATAATTTGAGTGTTGCTTATCCGTAAACTTTGCCCTGCACTGGTGAAATTTATTACCAAACACAGAAAAAAGATTACAGCCGCAAACCCCACAATGTGGTTCAACAGCGCAGAGAGTGCATTTTATGTTTTTTTAGGCTGCTTTTATTAACATGTCTTTTATGAATGTTGCATTAATTTGTAATTGAAAAGGAATTTAGTAAATTTTGACTAGTTCCTCATCCTCAGGGTAGGTACTATTTCACTAAAGAAATAGTGAATGAAGGTTAAATATAGAGATGTTGTTGTTGTTAAAATATGCACTTCACATTAAGTTTTTTAGTGTGTTTCACGTTCACAAGTATCTTCTCATTATGGACCTATGGAGCGAACAAAATATCTAATGTGAGCTAACATTTTATTACAAAAATGGTTTTCGTCATATTTTTCTGCAGGATCTTAATAAGGAAACTGAATATACCTGCGACTGGACTTGAATCCGAAAATAGAAGTAACGTTTCCTGCACAACTGGTTTAAGTTAATATACAGCAACACACTTAATGTTAACTACTATTTTCTGGGATTCACAATCATGAAAAAAGTTTGTGACAGAGAGCACAGTCGCTTTTGAAAGTAAAAATCTTTATTTGAACTACACACAATTTTGACTATATGGTATGAAGTACAAATACTGCAAAAAGCAAAACAAAGGTCGTATGCAGAAAGTGGCATTAACTTTATGCCAGGAAATTGCCAAAAATAAAAATGGTAAAAATAATAATGTGTTACTTTCATTTTGTTTCAGCACAGTCAAAACCTAAACATCATCTGACACTTAATGCACGTCATCGTCACATTCGCGTGTTGTATTTCTAAATATAACATCGCGTCTACACAAGAAGAGACTGAAGCTACGTACATCGTGAATTTACGCCATTTTCAGGATGTACCTAGCTTCAATCTCGTCTAAACGTAGAGACGATCTTACAGTTAAAGACGTAATACAAGAATGTGACGATAACATGCACGTGTGTCACATGGTTTTTGGGTTTTGTCATGTGCTGGTACACAATTGTTTTACTTGATAATGGTCATACCGGCGAAATTACAATAGTTGGCTGTTTAAACAAGGAATTTCACAGTCAAAGAGGATCATGATATTTTTTTACAAAAAACGAAAATTTAGTTTACTTTTTTCTTATAGCGTAATACGTATTTAACCAAACATTTCTGCAAGATGCTCGATAGGAGAAGTTCACGATAATATACAGTATGCTGTAACATTATTATCTATGACCAATGGAAAAGTAATCGATAAGAAAAACGGAAATGAAGGTCTCACAAAGTATCCGTCGGCATATACTTCAGTTGATTTAGAACTAGGAAAACGTGATTTGTTAACTTATGTGCTCTTTTAAATTCTGATTCTAATACTGATCTCCTATCTCTACCCTGACGACTCCTGTTTTTTCTTCCATAATGTCAACAGACATGTCCTGCCCCTCATAGAGGCCTCCACTGAACTCGTGTCACATATCCCCTCTCTTCTCTGAACTTAAAAGCGGAATTCCCATTGCAGTCTTAATGTTACCATCCTTGCTTTTAATTTCATCGAAGGTGGCTTTGACTTTTCTGCATGCTGAGTCAGTCCCTCCTACAATCATTTCTTTTTCTATTTCATTACATTTTTCATGCAGCCATTAGATTTTAACTTCCCTGCACTTTCTGTTTATTTCATTCCTAAGTGACTTTTATTTCTGTACTCCTGAATTTCCCTGATTTTTTTTGTTTTCTTCGCAATTCCCTTCCTTGTACCTATATTTTTCTCACCAACTTCCGTGATTACCCTTTTTACAGATATCCATTCCTCTTGAACTGAACTGCCACCTGAGCTATTCTTTGTCGCTGTACATATACCCTCAGAGAATTTCAAGAGTATTTCTTCATCCCTTAATAATTCCGTGTCCCACTTCTTTGAGCTTTGATTGTACTTGACTAATCTCTTCAGCTTGAAACTACCCTTCATCATTACTAAACTGTGATCAGGATCTGTATCGGTTCCTGGGAACGTCATACAATCCAGTTTCTGATTTCGGAATCTCTACCTAACCATGATGTAATCTAACTGAAGTCTTGTGGTACCTCCCGACATTTCCCAAGTGTACATGCTCCTCATGTGATTCTCTAACAGAGTAATCCCTGATCTTCTTCTTCTTCGTTTGCTAGTGCCTCTGTCCCGCGTTTTGCGCAGGTTAGACATCGTTAAGGTCGGATTTGGCATAGTTAATTTTAAGAGGTGGCCGGATGCCCTTCCTGTGGCGCCCCCATACCCCCGAAACGAAATTAGTGCACCTCAGCTGTCTGCGTCCAGTGTAAACCATGAAATAGTGCGAAAGTTTTTCAAATGTCTGAGAGGCGTGTAACTGAGGCGGGACGTGGGGACCAGCTCGATATTTACCTAGGGGTATGTGGAAAACCGTCTAGAAGCCACATGCAGACTGGCGGCACACCGGCCCTCGTGTTAATCCGCCGGGCGGGTTCCATCTGGGGCCCGCGCCTACCCGAGTCCAGGAAACAGCGCATTAGCGCTCTCTGTTAGCCTGGCAGATACAGCGAGTAATCTGTGATAGTAGCCGAAATTTATTGCAGAACTCAATTAGTATTTCTCCTCTCTCATTCCTTTTATCAATCCCGTACTCTCCCGTAACCCTTTCTTCTGCTTCTTCCTCTACAACCGATCTCCCAACACTATTAGATTTTCATCTTCCTTTATGCATTGAATTACCCATTCAATATCTTCATATATTCGCTCTCTCTCTTCATCTTCTGCTTGCGACGTCAGCATGTATACCTGAACTGTTGTTGTTGGAGTTGGCTTGCAGTTGATTCTCATGATGAACAATCCTGTTACTGAACTGTTCACAGTAACCCACTCTCTGCTATGCCCTCCTATTCATAACGAATCCTAAACCCGTTATCCATTTTTCTGCTTTTGCTGATATTACCCTAAACGTGCCTGACCATAAATTCTTATATTCTTTCCATTTCGCTTCATAACCCATGCTACAGCTACACTGAGCTCTAAAATGTCCATTTTCAGATTTTCTAGCAACGGTATTACGGTATAACGGGAGAAGCATTTATTATGAATACGAAGGTAGGGCAGAGACTGAGCTACAGTGAACAGTTCAGTGACAGGGTTGTTCTCATCATGAGAATCAACAACAAACCAACACCGACAACAACAGTTATCTTTCGTATCTTCATGCCGTTGATCAGCGCCGATCCTTCCGCCTTTTAGAGGCAAGAGAGTGCTCTGAACCTCTGTGGGCTACCCTGTCCTCTTTGACAGGGCCGTTGACAGAACGAGGGTGATATCTTACACTGGAAGTCTTAGGACGCTATTGTTGATGATTCTTATTCGAAATTTAAGCAGTCACTAATTCAGGATTCGGGACCTAGGACGTTTCGATTAGTAGTCAAAGACACCACTCCTAGACCTCTCAAATCATGATATTGTCACAGCTCGGCAACCACATGATGAGCGAAGAGGCTCTGACGCATTAAATGTCTATAAGTTCAGACGCGGCCGTTCCCATCAATCATGATCAAGAATATTTATTTTTGTTCCAGCAAGGTCATAATGTTTGAGCTCTGAGCATGTTGTAAGATACTGCTACAAGCGGTTTTGTGCAATATGGGACAATGGTGTCTTTGGTCAATTCTGCTTCCATTTTTGTAGAAGCCGCTATAGGGAAACTAAAGAAAGAATTGAGAAGCAGTTGTAGCTAAAAACAAGACTCACACAGAAAGACAATACTAAATAGATGACAGAATGCTGAAAGGTGAAACTGATATATGAAGGATTATATGAAGAAAAGACGTGTGGTCTATGACCGAAAAAAAGGAAAGCAGGAAAGAAAGGGCTAGCGTATTTAATTCGTAAGCATAAAGTCCTCTCTCCCGTGTTCGAGCTCCGCCACCGCTTACATTTTGAATAAAAATCATCAGCACTGGCAGCCGAAGGCCTCCAGCATAAGAAGACACCCTTATTCTGCCTTGTTCGACAAGGCGGAGGAGCGGACAGATGTTCAGCACACTCTCCTGCCTTTAAAGGCGGAAGAATCAGCAATGAGTATGGAAGGGAATACACTCCAGCTGAATGAATCACAGGTAATTTATGGTCAAAAGTGGACTACATTAACTGAAAAATTCTTTGTAGGGCTTGACGACATCCGACCGAGGCGTCATCGTTTCACCTGAGTTCTTTCACTGAATTCCAGTGGCAGTGGAAGTGGTGCGCTACTCGCGCTAGAGGTCGCTGACACTCGCGAGCGTGGCGACACCTGCGATGTACGTAACTGGTTCAAGTTTCGTCATTACAATTTCAACACGAGAGTAAGAATAGATATGTTGACGTACAGTATGGTTACCTTGGCTTGCGAGAAAGTCATGCGTTAAATTTCATGCCTTCTCTCCGTCTATAAACTGCAAAGTGGACATATGACACTCGTGACTGATGGCGTTCGTCAGAAGGACACGTTCACCTGTGTGTCAAATTTCTTACTATTTAAAGTTGGATATGTTATTGTGAGCTTGAATTAGTTTTCATTGTTGACAAAGAAAAGCCAATAATTGTACTACTGCAGCATAGTGAGCAGGGACACAGATCTGTTTAACGGCAGAAATATTAGGCTTTCTGATCTGTGGGTGACTTTCGAGTGGAGTGGAAAGAACAAACGTGTTTAGTGCCTTGAACATGCCGGTTTTTGTACTCGTAAAACAGGATTTGTGAGAAGTGTTACCCTTCCGATTTCATTTCAAGAATTCTGATGCGAAAACAACGTGCTCAGATTGGTTTAGACTATTCAGAGAAAAGAGTTTTGAGATGAGAGACAAAATGCATGCTTATCGGTGTGGTGTACCTCATGCTGCGAGTGGGTCAAACGGTGAATGCGGAACGGGAGGAAACACAATTTCTCAGTTTCAATCCCATACTTCCATGCAACATGGCTTTCCTGAAAAATACGTGATATCTTTCAACGATTTCAAAACTGGCTCCAAGAGTGGATCTCTTCAAAAGAAACCGATTTTTTAAATTGTGGAATCCACTTGTCACCTGAAAAGTGGGACGGTTTATAGCTGCCAAAGGGCACTACTTTCAGTAAATTACTTTATATCTTTGTATTAAAATAAACATGCGTTTGCTGTTCAACAAATGGCGATAATTAACTCAAATAGCCATCTTCATGTATAGGTGGTCTCTTGTTTGTGTCTTACCGTCAGCATCGTATCGGACTCTCTATTGTATGTAAAAATTTTAATAGGCGCTAACAGAACGGTGAGGCATGGCGGTAGGGGGAGGTCAGCTCTGCACAGCCTAGAACCTACAAAAGTTGATGAAGGATGGGAGAGAGCTCAGGAGTCGAAGTATCGCCTTGGGTGCAAAGTGAAGAGTGCTTTGTGCCTCGTGCTGAACATTCTCAGAAGATTCTCTTCTTTTTTTTCTTGGTCGCACTGAGAATGCTGACATACTTTTGTGCGAGTGACCATGATGAACCAGAAACGATAGGGTTTTGAAAAAGACGTGCATGACGATAAAAATTTAGGTGCATTTTAACTTACACGTAGGACTACAAATCAAGACACGTTTATAGGATTTGTCATCCTGGAAAAAGCGTTTGACACTGTAAAATGGTACAAGAAGTTCGAAATTATGAGAAAAATTGAAGTAACCTATACGGAGAGACGGGTAACATGCAATATGTACAAGAGCCAATAAGGAATGTAAGAGTGGGCGACCAGGAATGAAGGTCTCGGATTAAAAACAATGTAAGAAAGGGATATAGTCTTTCGTCCCTACTGTTGAATCTGTACATCGAAGAAACAATCATGGAAACAAAAGAATTATTTAGGAGTGGAATTACAATTCAAGGTGAAATTTTATATCAGTGATTCGATTCGCTGATAACATTGCTATCGTGAGTGAAAGTGAGGAAGAATTACACAATATGCTGAACCGAATGAACAACCTAGTGAGTACAGAATATGGACTGAGAGTAAACCGAAGAAAGACGAAGGTAATGAGAAGTGGCAGAAATGATAATAGCGAGAAACTTAACATTAGGATTGATAGTCACGAACTAGATGAATTTAAGGAACTTTGTTACCTAGGCAGCAAAATAGCCAGTGACGGACGGAGCAAGGAGGGCATCAAAAGCAGACTAGCACTGGCAAAAAGAGCATTCCTGGCCAACAGAAGTGTAATAGTACCAAACATAGGCCTTAATTTGAGGAAGAAATTTCTATATGGCAGTGAAACGTTGACTGTGGGAAAACAGAAGAAAATAGAAGCATTTGAGGTGTGGTATTAGAGATGGATGTTGAAAATTAGGTGGACTGATAACGTAAGGAATGAGGAGGTTCTGCGCAGAATCTGAGAGGAAAGGAATATGTGGAAGACACTGACAAGGGGAAGGGACAGAATGATAGGACATCTGTCAATAGGTCAAGGAATGACTTCTATGGTACTGGAGCAGCTGTAAAGGGCAAAAACTGTAGAGGAAAACAGAGATTGTAATATATCAAGCAAATAACTGAGGGTGCAGGTTGCAGGTGCTACTTTGAGATGAAGAGGTTGGCACAGAAGAAGAATTCGTGATGGGTTGCATCAAACGAGTCAGTAGACTGATGATTCAAAAAGCTACCGTTTTTACGAGGATATATCTTTCACATGTATGCAGATACAACTTTGACGTCCTTCTTACAATTACACTTAGGATCATAGCTTTCATTTGCTTTTCACAAATGTCCGCTGTGACTTTCACTGTACGCACGAAAGAGAGCGAGGTGACAGTCAAACTCGTAGCGTACTTTTGCGAACGTGTCTGAAGTTAACGCATTCATTGCCGCCGCTGTGCAGCGTCACAGGACAGCCAAAGCTGTTGGAAGGGAAGCACACAGGTGGACGCTTTCACAGCTCTCATCAATAAAATACCACATACCGTGAGATCAAGCGACTGCACAGGCTAGCGCTGCAATGCGACATCCGGTAACTTCCTTAGCACCGATCCATTGCTGGCGCAGTGAACAGCACTGCCGTACACTGTGCGAAAATTATGTCGCAAAGTTGTAACTGAACTGTTACTGTTGAAAAGCAGAGCGCGAAAAGCCATCTGTTGCTGTGATACTGCCTTTTAGACTCCATGCACAATGTGTAATGAAAGAGAGAGCTGCCTGAATCAAGGAGACCCCCAGCGGCAGTGGCGTGAACCAGCGACCTACAACTGGAGCCACTGTAAAATTTAGTTCTAAAGTGAAAGTAAAAATTTACTACGAATTTCTATCTTTATTCAAGTAGAAAAAATACTCTTCTGAAACCGGGTTGACCTTTTCGTAACGCCCTGCGCTTGCACACTTATTCAAAATGAAGAAACAGACAGTAAATCGCTAGTGACGAGTACAGTGCCGGCGAGAGCACAGTGTTATGTGATCTCCATTCTTTACAGAGACAGGAGACAAAGACTAGGGGTAAGATATTTCCGATTTTACTTATTCAGCTTAAGGCGGTTTAAAAACAGCAAACTCTTCACGCACACGTCTCAGTCGTCTACGCTAAAACTATTCCACTTAAGTTACGACCATCACATTTCACTAAAACAACGTGTCACTAAATGCGAGGGAAGGATTGGACTGCAACCAGGCTGGCAAGTGCTGTATACGGCAGTGGACCTACCTTTACAGAGACCGCGGCACGGCCGCACCAGATCGCCGTTGGGGCCGCACTTGGGGACGAAGACCGAGCAGAGGAAGAGGGCCGCCAGCTCGTAGCAGCGCACGTCCACCACCACGTCGTACACCTCCAGCTCCTGAAGCACACAGCACGTCGCAGCAAGTGAACACACTAAGGCAGGGGCTCCTTACAGCACTCGCCGTCTAACCTATCTTCTCCTCAAAATCAAGAAGCTACGCATGCCTATTCTGGCGTGAAACCTAGCTTAATCCGCTAGTCCGTGAAGCCTGAGAATACCTGTGCCCAGCTTGATATAGTTTCCTTGACTCCCGGACTGTAAGCTAATGACAAAATATGAGCGTACGAAATATCAGACCGGCGTTGTGATTTGATTTAGGACTTTCTAGATATTAAAAAGAACTTGACATTCTTAACGAAGAACGACCTTCAGACTTGTGATTAGCTTCTTACATACCCCAAGGGAGGAAAGAACACTAGAGTTTAACGTCCCGTCAACGTCGATTTCATTAGAGACGCACCATAAGCTCGAAATGTTTCAAAGATGGCAGTTGTCCGTGTCCTTCCGAAGACATCACTCCAACATTTGCCTGGAGAAAAACCTAAATCTGGATGGCCGGACACGCATTTCAGTCGTCCTCTTGTCGAATGAGAATCCAGTGTGGTAAGCACTATGTCACCTCACTCGGCCCCAAGAGAGTGCTACTGGTCAGTTACTGTTGTTGCCAGCTCCATTATGCAGTTCGTGGATGATACTATTATACGTAGAGAAATCTCCACGTAGACGATTGTAGCGAAATGCAGAAGACCTTCAGAGGATCGAAGATTGGTGTAGGGCCTTGCATTTGGCCGTCAACATAAACACCGGGAAAGTACACTACTGGCCATTAAAATTGCTACACCAAGAAGAAATGCAGATGATAAACGGGTATTCATTGGACAGATATATTATACTAGAACTGACATTAATTACATTTTCACGCAATTTGGGTGCATAGATCCTGAGAAATCAGTATCCAGAACAACCAAATCTGGCCGTAATAACGGCCTCAATACGTCTGGGCTTTGACTCAAACACAGCTTGGACGGCGTGTACAGGTACAGCTGCCCATGCAGCTTCAACACGATACCACAGTTCATCAAGAGTAGTAACTGGCGTATTGTGACGAGCCAGTTGCTAGGCCACCATTGATCAGACGTTTTCATTTGGTGAGAGATCTGGAGAATGTGCTGGCCAGGGCATCAGTCGAACATTTTCTGTATCCAGAAAGGCCAGTACAGGACCTATAACATGAGGTCGTGCATTATCCTGCAGAAATGTAGGGTTTGGCAGGGATCGGATAAAGGGTAGAGCCACGGGTCGTAACACATCTGAAATGTAACGTCCACTGTTCAAAGTGCCGTCAATGGGAACAAGATGTGACAGAGAGGTATAACCAATGGCACCCCATATCATCACGCCGGGTGATACGCCAGTATGGCGATGACGAATACACACTTTCAATGTGCATTCACCATGATGTCGCCAAACACGGATGCGACCATCATTATGCTGTAAACAGAACCTGGATTCATCCGAAAAAATGACGTTTTGCCATTCGTGCACCCAGGTTCGTCGTGGAGTACACCATCGCAGGCGCTCCTGTCTGTGATGCAGCGTCAAGGGTAACCGCAGCCATAGTCTCCGAGCTGATAGTCCATGCTGCTGCAAACGTCGTCGAACTGTTCGTGCAAATGGTTGTTGTCTTGCAAACGTCCTCATCTGTTGACGCAGGGATCGAGACGTGGCTTCACGATCCGTTACAGCCATGCGGATAAGATGCCTGTCATCTCGAGTGCTAGTGATACGAGGCCGTTGGGATCCAACACGGCGTTCCGTATTACTGTCCTGAACCCATCGATTCCATATTGTGCTAACAGTCGTTGGATCTCGACCAACGCGAGCAGAAATGTCGTGATACGATAAACCGCAATCGCGATAACGTTATGGTACGTATTTCTCCTCCTTACACGAGGCATCACAACAACGTTTCATCAGGCAACGCCGGTCAACTGCTGTTTGTGTTTGAGAAATCGGCTGGAAACTTTTCTCATGTCAGCACGTTGCAGGTGTCGCCAAAGGCGTCAACCTTGTGTGAATGCTTTGAAAAGCTAATCATTTGCATATCACAGCATCTTCTTCTTGTCAGTTAAATTTCGTGTCTACAGCACGCCATCTTCGTGGTGTAGCAAGTTTAATGGCCACTTGTGTATTTCAGATAAATAGGTGAAAAGTCCCGTTATTCTATGATTGTACAACTGCTGAATATTCAGTACCAGCTTTCACATCTGTTATGTATCTGGTAGCATGCACACGGAGTGTTTTAAAGCGAAAGGAACACGCTAATGTAACTGTAGAAAAGGCAGCTGCCAGCCTGAAATTCACTGGAAGACTCTTCAGGAAATGTAGTCCAGCCACGACAGTGGTTGCTTAAAATAGTCGCGTTCGACCAAGTCTCCAGCATTGCTCGGACCTTTAGCAGATTGGACTGGTAGAGAAAATAGAGAAGATTCGAAAAAGAGAAGCGTGTTTCTTTACAGGGGTTTTTCAGAACGCTGAAAGCGCCACACAGTTTCTCTTTAACGAGACGGAGGTTTTACCACTGGCAACGAATGAGTTCTTACACGAAATGAGTCACCAACTAAACCGACCAGCGTCTGGAAAGGCGTTGTTAGGCCCGTGACTCGTCGTACGCGCCCCCGCTGACAGTGTTCAAGTCGGCCTCTCATGAGACGCGGGCACAGCCGCAGCCACTGGAGCGATCACTTCCGGTGGCGGGTCTCCGTCCCAGACTGTCCACTGGTCCCGGATTTTTCCTCACTACAGGTCCTCCCCACACTCGTGTATTTGGTCGCGTGTTTCGCAAGTGCGCTTCATCCTGATTAAAAGATACTGAAGATGTGTATGTGAAGCCAGCCGGAAATTAGAGACATCGCACCAGCCACGTCGCCCTCAGTCCTTTTGATTTCAGGAATAAATGAGAGGATCAGTTGCTTAGATTCGCTTGATACTTTCATTTAACGGGATAAATATATTTTGATTTACATTTATAATGATTGAGCTGATAATAAGTTCAGAAATTTACGATCAAAAGGCGTATTATTAATCTGGTAAAATGACATTAGGCTCTGAGTTTTGCTTTATGCTTAGAGAGATTCTGTGCGTCAACATTGACTTAAGAAACAAGCAGTTGTGGTCCTAGGACCGTCTCGTTCATGTAATAAATTGTTTTCCCTTACTAAGGCGAGAGTAAAGATGCACATCAGACCTGTACGATTCTTCTTTCTGTAATTTAATTTTCTAAAAGAGATTAGTTTGTATGTTGGACTTTAAGTCTAGATGAACTCATCAAAAACTTAGTAAAGATCAACGAATGTTTGACTTTAAGCACGAATACAATTTATGCTGAATCGGTTTGTGTTTCTAAGGCAAAGAAATTGTTAAAACCGGTGCTAATACTTACAGTTTGTGCGTCTCGCTGGGTGAAGTGTCCCATGTAGTTAGGGAACATAGTGTAGTTGTACGGGATCTTGTGATAGTGGCAGAATGTGACTATCACTGGCAGACAAATCCCTGTAAACATACCGAAACAATGGATATAGGTAAAGTATAGACAAGTGACAGGTACATGGTGACAGCATCACTTAAAAAGCAGTCTTAAGCATGCATGTCAATACGACTGTGGCATATGTTCGAACATCAAATTAAACTCCAAGATGTCCCATACACTCTAAGATCTCCTATTCAACAGAGTGTTTTATTATGTTAAATTTCTATTAACAGGGGTTGAGCTTCAGGTATTTCCTTTTCTAGCTATTACTTCTCTTAAAGTTTCATGAGGAATTATCGAGCTAGGAGACATAATTTACGCAGAGAGATGTTAGCTAGTCCTTCTGCTTCAATATGGTAGAAGCCACGACATACAAGACATGTACACAAAGCTGTAGAGTTGCACAAAGCAAATTCAAACATCCTCAAGTTGTTCCTTTCAACTTACACACAACACTATTCCTGCAGAAACTTTAGCCTCAAGTAACCAAATATAAAATTATAACAATTAAAAAAATATTTAATATTTTTTTCTTAATGTTCAAAAAGTTTCTTTATATTGTCTCAGTGTCAAATGTGTTTAGCCTCACATACTGATAGTTCTGATTAAAGGACAAGATGCATTACAGTTAACCCCTGGGTATTTTGGAATGTTTTTGTGTTCGACTGTCTTACCAGAAGATATTTAAACTTCTTTCCATCTCTCGTTACGTATCTGGCACTCGCGAGACCTAATAGTAACGCCACCTCTATTTTTTGGGCATTACCTCAATTCAGCCACAGCAGTGGAAGTCATCTGAATGGAGTTAATATACAGGCACGCCGTTTTCAGCATTGGGGCTGTTTATACAGTACGAGGCGGCCCAGGCCAAGCACCTCAATACTGCAACCTCAGCGGAAAGATGGCGATTTTGCAGGTAGACGCAAGTCGTTTCCACTCTCCCCGCCCTAGGATTTGTTTTGTGCATTAGTACAACTAATGGGTCGCTAGTGGATATAAATAATCATTAACTTGAGCACAGGCGTCAACAGACCAGCAACGCCTACGGGGACGAGAGGCCCACGCCGGACGAGCGAGCGACATGGGACAGCATGCAGCCGTTACAAGTTCGGGTGCACATCCCCGCAACTTCTGGTGGTGCCAAGTCCTTCCCCTTGGACTTGGCGCTTCAACACCGGCGGTCTGTTCCTCGCCTTCTCCAGACCCGTGCAGTTCAGTCGTCTACCCTTCCGTACGGCAGCGGGTGCCAAGGCAGCCCGCCCCGTCACTCGCTGCTGCGAATTCCACCACCGAAGTCTGACATCCCCTGCAGACAGCTTGACAGCGCTGCTACCTCTGTCCGCGAGCGGTCGTGTTCCGCTGACTGTGCCGCACATCATTGCTTGGCATTCTGGAGTCAGCAATGTTCGTCGCTAAGGAACTGTGGGGTAGCCGTCAGCTCGCCGTCGCCACGAGCCGCCTTCACTGAGACACTACCAGTTTAATCAAATGAGTGATAATAAAGCGTTTTCCCTTTTCATGATGTTTGACTACGCTATCAACGGCCTGTTCTCGTGACCTCACCTCACCACCACTACGCAAGTCTGCACAGAAGTACATGAAGTGTATTCGCAGTTGTGAATACGAACTACCGCCCCAGCTGTATAATAGAATGACGAAATACATGCATGCATGCAATATTGCATCGTTCTTCTTAACAACCCAGACACTGCACTATCGTACTTATCCACCAATAACAGACAGTCCTTCGGTTAAAATGTCCTCCACTGTACGTGAATCACATAATTTATGTACGATTACAGGTTGTGGTGCAGGAGTAACGAGATATGAAAGTTTCTGTCTTGGCCCTGAGTCGTGCACGGATAACCGAGGAGGTTAAGGCGACCGCTCGCGTAAACCGGGAAATCAGCACTCGTGTCCCAGTCCGCCACAAATTTCCACTGTGATCATTCGCAACTGCGAATACATTTCATGTATTTCATAGCAGCTGTAGCCGCCGGAGTGCCTGATCCTTCGGACTTAGATGCGTGTCCGAAGGAACATTACATCTTTCTTCTTAACAACACAGGCACTACAACATCGTACTGTACAGGAGTCGTCCAACACACTGGGACTGTCTTAAAATGTTTCTCTTTGTCGCTATGAAGACTCGCCTGTAGAGCCTAATACACCTTTCTGATATACGTTGATCGGCTAGAACGTCATGACCATCAACCTACCGTCGATATAAACCCGTCTAGGCGAAAGCAGCATCATATGGCGAGGAATGACTGCTAGTCAGACACACCCACGGTCCGTTTAGTATGAGTGAGTGTGCCGCCCGTGTGTAGAATCGCGAAGGAGCGCGACCTATCTGAGTTTGACCGAGGGAAGAGTATTTAGGAGACTGCACGACTTTTCTGGTGTCCGAGGAGTGCTATGATGAGTGTCTTCAACACGTGGTGAAACCAATGTGAAACCACGTCCAGAAGTCGTGTAGTTGGGCGCCAAACCCTCACTACAGATGTCGGACGAGGTAGGCCCTGCAGACTGGTGAAAATATGACAGACGGCGAACATTAGATTTTAGTGCTGGGTAGAGTACAGGTATGTCTGAACACACAGTGCACCGAACACACCCAACGATGGGTCTCCGCAGCCGACGACCCACGCATGTGCCAAAGTTAACACCACGTCATCGGCAACTACGACTGCAGTGGGCACGCCACCATCGGCACTGGACGTTGGCACAGTGGCAGAGCGTTGCATTGTCTTGTGGATCCCGATACTTTTTTCATCAAGCCCATGGGAGGGCGCGAATCCGTCGTCTTCCAGGCGAACAGCTTCTCGACATCTGTACTGCTGGACGGAGACCATTATGTTCTGGGGAACATTCACGTGGGCATGTATGGTCCGGTGGAGCTCGTGCAGGGTATCATGTCGTCCAAGGAGTATCGTACACTGCATGCAGACCACGTGTACCCCTTCATGATGATCATGTGGAATTATTCAGCTGCAGTGGAATTATTCAGCAAGATAATACGCCATGTCACAAGGCCAGGAGTGTGATGGAGTGGTTCGAGGAACACAGTACCACGTTACAGTTGACGCTCTGCCCCCTCCCCCCAACTCGTCAGATTTGAACCCAAACCAACACAACTGTGATGTGACTAAACGTGGCATGAGAGCTCCATATCCCGCTATCCGTAATTTACCAGAATCAGGTGACTTGTGTGTCCAGATGTAGTTCCAACTCCTTCCAGCGACCTCATTGTTCCATGCCACGACGCGTCGCCGCTGTTATTCGTGCCAAAGGTGGGCGTACGGGCTATTAGGTAGGTGGTCATAATGCTCTGGTTGATCAGTGTACGTTCCTAGTACGGTGGAAGTTTTTACTCTGTACTTCGGATGGAGGTGATCGCTTACTAGGAGAGATATCAGTTCTTTGACTTTCCTGCCAAATATGCGGAACTCTTATTTTAAGATCCTGTTTCTCTACATTTAATTTATAGTCAGCAGCAGTAATGGATTTTATATCTTCAACAAACCTAATATACAACAGTAGTGGAGAAATACTGCATCCTTGCCTTACGCCCATTTCAGTAAGAGAACTTTTCTCTTGGTCCTTCATTGTCACAGTTTCTTGTACGTAACGTATATTATGCGTACTTCTCTATAGCGTATACCTTTTCGTCTGAGGATGTTGCATAGTGCGGCTGATCCCGGTGGAGGTAGGAGTCTTCCCTCTGGCATGGGTCTGTGTGTTTGTCCTGAGCATAATTTAGGTTAAGTAGTGTGTAGGCTTGGGGACTGATAACCTTAGCAGTTAAGTTCCATAAGATTTCACACAAATCTGAGCATTTTTGAGGATGTTGCACCACTTTATGTTGTAGATCGTTTTTCTAGTTAGACGAATATTACGAAGGTTTCTTGCGTTCTTTACCAAACGTTACACTAGAGCTGCCTCTTTGGTGCCTTTATATTTCTTAAAGCCAAGCTTAGGGAGTTAAAAGTAAAGGGATCGACTGGTCGAGCAGCTTATCGTAAGTCATGCATTTCTGTAGTCAGTGCTAAGCAACGCCTAAAGTGTGTAAAGACCGACATTGCTGGACGCTGGATGACTGAAAACAACTGATTTAGAATGACGGATTACGCTGTATCTCGTGGCAGTTCGATGGAAGGGTATCGGTTTGACGAAAGCCTGGAAAACTTGAATTGTGATCATGTCTACTGCCGACAGTGAAGTACAGAGCAGGCGGTCTTACGATTTGGGGGTGTTTACCGATGTTGTTGTGTGGACCCGTTAATGCGCCGCAAAAAAAAAAGGGAAGGTTATGAACATACTCCAAAGCATTCTGAATTGCATAGAATAGAGAAACAGATTCACTTTTTATTGGCTTTCGGTTCACGTCCATATAGCCATCTCAATAGTGGAAAGATGATGCGGCATTGTGTTTGAGGCAATTTTCTTGTCAGTAGCGACGATGCGAATGTAAGGACAAGACAACACCCAGTACCCTGGTGGAAACAATCTCGAACCCGGTTGGGAATCGAATGCAGGCTCCTTCACTAAAGCTATCTGTCGCGCTGACTCTGCATGTACCGAGGCGGACAGACAGGTTGTCTGGAGACGGTGACTGTTTCTATCTGCATTACAGTGCACCCTGTTATGAAGCAGCATCTTTGAGGCACTGATTTGTCGACAATAATATCGGTTCAAATGGCTCTGAGCACTATGAGAATTAACATCTGACGTCATCAGTCCCCTGGAACTTAGAACTACTTAAACCTAACTAAGGAAATCACACACATCCATGTCCGAGGCAGGATTCGAACCTGCGACCGTAGCGGTCGCGCGGTTTCAGACTGTAGCGCCTAGAACCGGAAATACCTCAAAAGTGGAGGGAAAAAAATGTTGAACATGTGATGTCACCAGATGACGCACGTGCAGCGGCTAACCCTATAGGTCTGCCGCACCTGATCACCCCAACCACATTCAAATATTTACGTCGAAGTGGCTCCGGGCCTACGTCGCTCAAGGTTCGAGTTTTGAGCCTGGCAGGCAGTATTTTTCTCATTGTGATACACGATTAGGTTATACATTAAGGTAAGATTTATTACTTTATTTACTAGTCTCACGGTCTCCGCTGTTTTATTGCACAGTACAGTATTACAAAAACTTGCAGTATTGCGTCAGAGGTAAATGACCGTACGGTCGCGCGGTTCCAGACTGAAGCGCCTAGTACCGCTTGGCCACACTGGCCGGCGACAACAATATTCCTCAAAGGACTGTCCTGTGCAGAGTTCAGATCTGAACCCAATGGAACACCTATGAAATGAGTTAGAACGCCGATTTCGCTCGAGACCCCAGCGTCCATCATTACTACCTTCTCCGGTTTCGGCTCCTGAGCAACGAATGGTCTGCCATTCATCCACAACAAGTGTCCGCAGCCGAATTTAATCTGTCATAAAGGCGAAGCGAACTTGAGCGAATTTATTAACGGATTAAGGAAATGGCTGCGGTAGCGAGTTTGTCGTCATAAACAAGAAGTGTACGGTGGATCAGGCGCAGTTCAGCGGTAGCAGTGAGATTACGCTTTCTGGGTAGCGCCCGCCCAGTGTGGTCCTCGGGTGCAAGGCCTGCAGTGGGCCACCTGCCAGCGAGCGGCTGCCGCCCTCAAAGGGCTGGGACTGGGCGGGGTGGGCGGCCTGCGGGGGCAGGGGCAGCGGTGGGGGTGGGGTTGGGGCGCTGGGCCGGCTCTCATTATGGCGCCGCCCGGCAGCCGGCAGCCGGCAGCAGGCTGCTGTTTGAGTTCCGGAACACGCCCCACTATTTGCCAACTGGCCGCCGAGCGGAGCCGGAGCGAGGAATGCCGGCGTCGCCATCGCCTCTGGCGTTATGCCGGCAGCCGGTGGCGGTGAGCGGCGGGGGCGGAGGCGGGAGGAAGCGGGAAGGAGGCGAGGCGGCCGGAGCTGCGAGATTTGAATGGCGCGCGCCGCTAAGTGCCAATGTAAACGGCAGTCACTTGTTTCCGGAGCGCCACCTTCCGAGTGGCCGCGCTGCGTCTCCCCCCCCCCCTCCCTCCCCCTCCCCTCCCCGCCACCACTCACGGGACGCCTCGCGTAATTTCCAGACTTAGCGCCAGAGCCAACTCGCCCTCCTCCTCCGTTTGCAACTGTTTCCCCAGACGTTTCTTCCGTTATCGGCGATCCTTCGACGTTTGCAGGAAGGCGAACTCTGCCTCCATCATCTCGGTTGAAAGGAAAAAGAGACTTCTAGGAAGGCCACCTTCTAAGTCTTTGCTTTCAGACGCAAATGGAATATAGATATCTTCGGCTTTAATAATATTCCCCATTCGGTCTGGGTAGTTACCTTCCGAGTCTCTTCATTTTGATTAATGTTTTCTCGTATTTTATACCAGGTGATTTAACTGCTCAAAGGAGAGGGATGTATGAGCAAGTAGCGGGCCAAAGAAATAACTAATTAAAACTGCACCGCTTCTAAATTTCTTTTACAAGAGATGGTTTTTCTGCTTTATAATCCCGACTGTCGCCCTCAATAGATGGCTGTGATTTATAAGTAAAGGGATGCCCGTAGGCTTTACTATGATTCACTACGCTTGATTCGAATTGGACCCGCTCCCGAGACTCACATACTTAAAACTGAAGTTTAGTTATAATTAAACCACACAAACTCGATCATTCAGAGTGTTACTTTACTGACAATTACGCTTGAAGAATTTTAAACTACAGACGACACAATGTGTTTGACTGAAAATACTAAAACTTGTTAAAATTTTTTATTGATGAGTTTACCTATTGCTGTATTATACTATTTAATATTCAATTTAGAATACTGTATATACAACCCTTAAGACATGGGATAGGGCACCGAAATAAAGTACAACGGATGTTTTGATAGAACAAATTGCCCTAAGACCTAGATTTCATTTAAGAGCTGGTCAAGAAATGCTGACCATTGATCTAAATACTTCTGCAGAATATACGATAAAGGTCTTATAAGTTCTTTATTACCTTCACTAAACTATATTAAGTCAGAATAATTCTCAAGCATTACATCTTTGTAGCTTACCCAAACAACACGAACATTACGGGATCACAAATGTACCTGCCGTATACTTGTCAACAAGAATATTCAACAGATTTATAATGAAAACGGTTTCATCCAAAATTTATTGTTCGAATCAAACATTTCACTGTAAATGTTGTTAAGCTAAAATCATTTACAAATGTGAAGGTGGTCTGCCTCTATGGGAATTTTCTCTGACGGCACAGCGAAAAATCGGCAGACACACTGCATACTAGGAACATTTCTCCCTTTTGCACACATTAATATTCACATACATATACATACCCAACGATTCTTCCACATCTAGAAGCATCCTAGCAATTAAAAATTACTGAACACAGTACACTATCTAAGATTCTACATTAATATTCATCAGATGTTTAAGTTCTCCAAGCAAGGTACTTTTGATGTTACAAAATATAGAAGTTACGTAGTCCAGAACATATGGCAAACCACGTTTGTCTACCCCACACAGATATACATACGTAAAGTTATACAAACAAAAACGCTTGCAGAATGACTGTACTGTATAATAATTGCTACTGGTTTTTGCATATTATTTTATATCTGATCAGAAGAAATGCTGAGAAGTGCCGTAATTGGTAGACAGTGTCTACTAAATGCGAGTACTATAATGATACCGATGAAACGTGGGAAGATATTAGCTATGGAAACCACCTAGTGTAACAGTAAAGGCTATATTAGTTTTGCATCATTGTTATTTCACTAAGGTCAACATGTCGACTGATTCGAAGCTGTTTTCACTGTCTTCCTACGTCGTATAAATGTTTTCATTTTTTACAAGCTTACTCTTTGCTGTAACACTTAAGTCGTTTTCCACATTCACACGTTTTAAGCTTCCAGTGAGAATTTATTACAGGAGATGTTTAGAACATGCTCCACCAATCGAAACGCAGATTCGATATTGTGAATTCTAGCACCGCACGCAGGTTTTCAGACATAGTGGACGGACTCGTCCCGATCTGTATGTCAACTTTTGCACCGGCAGGGCATATACGTAACACTGAAGTTCGGGAGAAAACTAAATCATTGCTTTAGACACTGACTTTTTTATTCGGTTCGATAAATATTAGTACAGATATCGGTGATCATATTTATTTTACTTTCTATTGCTGTTACGGAATTGTCGAACAGGAATAGAATATTGTTGCGTTCTTCGCAAGTTTGACGTTACTGTGTAGCTTGCGTTGTCGTTGCTGTCCGGCCTCATGTTCTTCGCGAAGCGATGATCAGCTGCAAAACTGCAGGTTTCTTCCATTGAGCCCAGCAGCACGCCCACTACTGGCCCAATTGCAGCCTCGGCGTGCAGACACTTTAGTGTGATGAGCTCTGCAGCTGTCTTGTCTGTCTGACTTGACTTTACAACACAACTTCTGCGTCACATTCAGAAACACTGTTGGATTACGCAGAGTACACATTTGGCAACAACAGCTTAGTTCTTGGTGCAAAAGTCATATTTTTTCTTATGAAACCGTAACACATACAGAGAGACTTGGATAAGATAACAACGCTTCAGAATATTTGCTTCTGTCATTCTCGTTGCTAGTATGTAAACACTAAACGAAAAAAACAGATTCCAATCCTCACCGCTGATTGTATTTGTTTAGGATTATCGAAGGAAAGACAGTTTCACTAGCTATTTGAGTTTCGATTTTGCAACGTATAGGTGGAGTCCGTTCTACTGTTCATCATGTTTTTCTCGTGGCGCTCGTTGTTGATGGAAAGCGTCGTTTTGTTTTTCGTGTAAAGTTTTTTTCTACAAAAAAAAGGGAGATCATAAGTGCTCATCTGAAAGAGCCATTACACATTAGTTTAGTGTGATATTCGTTCCACAATCTGTGTTAACAAGGGTCGTAAGAGATGAAGAATAACCAACGCTGTAGTAGCTACTAAATGGTGCTGTTGCATAGCTGATGGCGGTATCAGACGGGGCGTTGGAGGCATCAGGCTAGCCACGTCGGGGACTGTATCGAGATGAGTTCGTATTGTCTACATCAGACAGGACTAACGGAGGACATCAAAAATGTTCAAAGAAAGGGAGACCATTTTATAATATCGCGAAATAGAGGAAAGAGTGCAGCAATATGATACGCGAATTTGGGTGGCAATCATTGAAATACATTTTCGTTCTAGCAGAATCTTGTCATGAACTTCCTCCTCCGAATGCGAAAATATTTTGTTGGCGCCCACCTACGTAGGGGGAAATGGTCCTCATAATGAAATAAAAAATGTTAGAGTGTACTTTTTCCCGGGGGAAGTTAGTGTGAGTGAAACGGTGGAGAAATAGCTTGAAGGTATTTCGATGAACCCTCTTCCGGGCGATTGATTGTGAATTACAGAGTAATCATGTGGACGTAGATGTAATTATAGATGTGAGGAATGAACGTGGCACACAGATCCAATGAGTACATTTATGTTGCTGATGCTCGCTGAATGCCGACCCGGTGCCAATGAAGCGCCAATAGCTTACGCGATGTGATATCCCTGTCGGAGAACTCAATCGCCCTAAACACTCTATTGTGCCAAATAACAGCTTCCAGAAACAAGTAGTTTGATAAGTGTTGCGGTAATGGCCCTAGCCAGGAAGAAGAAAGGCTGTGTAAGTGTTTGTTTTAACTTCAATAAAACGCGTTCCGCATGTCAGGTTACTACAAGTTTCTGCAGTAACTGCTATCACCCTTACGTCTGTGTCGTGAACATTACGCCAAGTACCATTTTTCACTGACCCAGAAGCTGCATCGAAACGATTTCAATAGTACAGTTACTCTTTGTTGACCAACCGTGAATAATTACACTGTGGACGCCTTAAAATTGTGTTAAGTTCTCTGATAATTCAACGATCACTAATTATGGTGTAATGAGGTCATAATATGCATTACTGGGCCACACAAAATCCATGTTGCGTACATCATGTGCATTATCATAAATGGTGGTTCATTAATGTGAGGTGTGGAGTCCTTTGAGATAAAATCATCGTTACACAGTATTTTGAAGATTCTCTGACTGTTGATACGTATCGATCTTACATCATTGACAGTCTTGACAGCAAAGGCCGTAAGTTAGTGCAGCACGATGGTCACCCAGTGCATTATGTGCGCAAGAACTGAACAACATATTTCCTGAAAGATCCTCCGGAGTGGCCCGCACTATCATCCGATTTAACACCAGTGGATTTCTTTTTTTTTTTTTTTTTTTTTTAGGGATATGTTTAGAATCGATTTCATGGCACCGCACCTACAGCTCCAGATGACTTGTTGCAACTTTATGTGCATTAAGTTGCAGCTGCACCTAAAATATTGAAAGAACGTATCTAAATTTGAAATAAATTTGATTTAAACTGATTGGTACACAATTGGCTTAAATAGATAGGGTACGTGGGCGGTAAATATAACGTACTATTCAAAAAAACTCGTAATTCGTTGCTGAAACTCTCTGGCAAATAAGCAAATAAACTATGTTCCTATCTCCGAAGAAATAGTAACGTCTCTGTATCTAAATAATAATCTCTTCACTTATTATTCTTTAAGCTGCAGTGGAAAACAACTTACCTGAAACACCCTGTATGTATACCCTATTTGTACAAAGATCGCACAAAGCAGTCTGTACATCTGAAATAGACATCCTGTTTTCAGACGTTTACTGACTTTTTCTGTATCGCACTGACATTTATTTTACACAAGTACTATTATCTTTTCGGTGCATTCTGAGCCGGTAGCTGGTCTGTGGTATTTGCGGTGTTGAGTTTCCCTATTGTCATGTCAGATCTTAATAAAATGTTTCGACAAGACAGGATAATGCCTAGTCATATAAAGCTAGTAATTTCTAAGACTTCTTTGAACAACTACGGGTGCTACAGAATCCCTGGCCTGCAGCTTGTTAGTTGCTGACCTCCAGCAGTAGCTAGACTGGTATACACAGGGTGATTTCGCTGTCTTTACCGCTGGGTTTTCTGCAACCTGCAACGCTTTCAAATATCACACCCAAGATTTTCACATTCTCTCTCTCAGTAAGCGCGAACTACACTGATTTGCTAAAATATAAAGACCAGCGCCCACTGCGAAATTGGATGCCGCCTGGTGGCGTTGCGAACACGCAACGCGGTAACCAACATTTGTAAGCAGTGCAAACTTGGGCGGGGAATCACCCTACCGAAGTTACTGGCTGCAAATGGAGAAATCCATTCAGACAAACGACTTTTACAAAGGGCACATTATTATAAAGCAGAGCATGCGACCGAGCATCTCAAAAATGGCGAAACTGCTCGAATGTTTCGTGTCACTGTCGTGAGCATCTATGGAAAGAGGTACAAGGACAATTAAATTACCATTAGGCGCTAAATGGTTGGACGTCGAGGACTGTTCGCCGACGTGAACGGCGGCTCGAAACGCGCAGCACGCCGTGGACACAGGCTGGTGGGAGCAGTGTTATGCTGTAGGAGGCAGTCTCCTGCGTGTGCAAGGGACCTGTGCTAGTAATCGAAGGCACGCTGACAGCTGCGAACCACATGCATCCCTTCATGCTTGATGTCTTGCCCGACGGCAATGTCACCTTTCAGCAGTATAATTGTCCGTGCCTCGGAACCAGAACCGTGCAACAGTGATTTGAGAAACATTATAGTGAACTCACACTGATGTCTCGGTGACCAAATTCGCCTGATGTGAATCCTATGGAACCCATCTGGGTCGCTACCGGGCGCCATCGCCGTGTACGCAAATCAGCGGCCCGTTATTGACACGAATTACATGACCTGTGCGTAGACATTTAGTGCCGCATACCTCCACAAACATATTAACAAACTGTCGGATTCCTGATAATCAGAATCGGCGATGTATTTCGTTACAAAGAATGACAAAAAAGCTATTAAGCAAGTGGTCATAATGTTTTGGCTCATCAGTGTATAAGTCCTGTAGAAGAAACGAACAGGACGTTTTTGTAGCATATTTAATCTATTTACATTTTGTACTGGGATCCGCTTTTGCTAGAAATCGTAGTTTTCTAATTATCAAAGAAAAAAGTACAAAAGTTACCTTCAAACGCATTTTTCTTGAAAAACTCAAAATCTTTGCCCTCCAAGAAGAACTAGATTAAATTTCTTACACAAAATTTCTGTTCATTTTTCATTTTAGGACTAATAGTTTGCTCGAAGCGAGCGAGAGTATATGAAAATGTTGCACATGGTATCTAAGTCGTTGTAGTCTACATAAAGCCCAGTGCTAGAGGCAGCCGAATCATCCTATGTATACCACATGGGAGGACAGCGCCAGGGTAAATAGCCAGTCGATTTCCGATTCCATTTCACGACGTTTTGAGTCTCTATGGAGAACGCACGTTCCTGAATTGGAATTCATGCCGAAGCTTAGGCGCATGTGAATACACAAAATACTTGCACACTTCTACATTATCTCTGCCTTTCTAAACTGACTTCGTGCAAAGGTACGCCATACTATAACAGACCTAACATCGAGTTTGAACGAGGATATAGGCTACTGGTGATTGCTCGAAGCCTCGCTAATACCTCATCATACGTGGACGAGCATTGTCCTACTGAAAAGAGGCCCGATTGATGCCTAAAGCAGATACGATACTTCGAACCTTAAATTTCGTTTCATGAATCAGCTTCTTTTGTGGTCGTCCTTAATACACCAGTGTCGAGATCACAAGTTAACACCATAGGCGCCCAAAACCATCGCACTTGGCTTTCCCTTGCCGCTCAGCGAATCAGCCATCCATAATGTTTTCACTATGGTAGTGTCTAACGCGTGTGGGGCAATCACTCTAGGGGAGGTTGAAGCGAAACTAGTCTCCAACACCGCATTTTGCAACTCAGCACACGGGCGAAGGGATTCGCATTCCTCGTGAGGTGTTTGTGGTTTCTGGACATTGGAAACTGCCAACTACGTAACATCAGTGTAGTCTGAGCATATGGCTTCGAACTCATGACATAGACTTGTCCATGTCCATTGGAATGCTCCGAGACAGACTGTGGAAGAATCTGCGTGGACTGTTATCGCCTTATGAATAAACTGCAGATGGTCCGATGATAAGGACACATGGCAGGGCCGAATGACAGATTATTGTTGCGTGCAATTACGTTCTGGCAGATTCCGGTTCATATATTTTTACGAATATCGGGTAATGTTTTGAGCCATGTGATTAAAGACACTTGATATGTAAGCCCTGTGTATTGCTGGAATATTGCAGCAGAGAGTGAAACTAATTTAAGTCTCTTTCAGAATCGGTCAAGCCATCTCTTCATTGGTCTTCCTAAAGATCTTCTGTTTCGTGGCTTAGTTTCATAGTTTTAGTGATTCTTGTATCTGACAGACGCTTTATATTTTCTTTCCAACTTGTCTGACATTGTTTTACTGATTCATTCTTAAGGGTCTAGTTTTCACATATGTAGAGCAGTGCAGGTATAAACGTATCCTCATAGAACTTCAGTAGAATTTCTGTGGGATTTCACTCTCAACGTTCTGCTTAAAATTTCACAGAAATAGTTAAACAGGTCTGACTTATCTTCTATTTCAATATTTGTCAGGTATGTAATATTACCCGTAAATGTCTAAATGTACTAACTTGCTCTGTCTTAACTTGTTTGGCCTAGTGTCCTGAAAGTGCCTTTGATTTTGTCTTCGTATTGGAGATGCTGAGATTACGTCCTGTTGCTGGTTTACATAAATGACATACTGCTTCCTGTAGGTAATTTTCATTCTGCCTAATCGTTACTCGGTCATCAGGCAAAAGCAGTGTACTATGATCAACGTTATTAATTTTAAAGTGCTTTATTGCCTGTACTCATGTTTGGTAGCATCATCGATGTACAGGGGACTACATTAAAAAAGAGTGGGTCTAACTGCTTGGTTTATTTCAGTCATATTACGCCTGTTGTCCGCTATTTCTATTTGTATTTTATGGTATAAACCTTTTCCCCCTCTATGAGATGAGATGGAATCACTCTGTTTCTTAAAGTGTAACACTTTTATTTCGGTTTTTTTATCATACGGTTTTTCGTGGTCAATGAAGACAAGAAAAGTTGCTAAATTTAATTTACGCAAGTTCCTTTTACACTCTACTTACATGTAAGGCAACCAAAGCCGAAATATTCCATGATTTGCATAAACGAAAGCGCTGTCACTGTTACAATTCTTTATTGGTGAACGCGACCAGTTCCGCAAATTAAATTTGCGTCTTTTGGTTCTTCTCTGTATACAGAGGGGTGAAAGAGCTTATCAGAAATTCAGCCCTGCCATGAAACGGACAAATAAAGGCGATAGGCCTGTGTCTACTTACAGTTAAAAGATTAAAGGTTCTATTTGAACTGGATAAAGCCATTCCCAACATATATATCCACGTATTTAAAACTTCTGTCTTACAAATATGTGTGCGTCTATGACTAAACGTATAGGGGGCTAAGGCCACTCCAACCTAAAAACAACCACAGATAAAAGTCAGAGTAAGAACTTAGCAGCTATTAAAATAATTTAGAGTAAAAATAATTAAAATACGTAGGAAAAACGCCACGTTAGTTACAGTAAAAGAGAAACAGCTGTTAACAGTTTCACTTTTAGTTGTGTCATAGTGAATATATTGTCTGAAAATGATGTTCCTTTGTGAAGAACATGTTGGGCATCTGATGATAGTTTCAGCTATTGGCTACAGTCGTTTTGTTAAAACTGCAGCATACAGTTTATAGAACATATTTAGAAGGTTAATAACTCTGTATTTGTAACACTCACGTACATTTCCTCTCTGATAAATTGGGCATGTCTGGGTTACATTTCATTATTCAGGTCTGTAACCTCCTTGCAAGCACATATTCGTAAAATCGGTTATTCTTATTTTTGCAGTATTTTATGTATATTTAATCAGTTCTGTATCGATTTTATGTCATCTTGAAATCTTCCTATTCTTGCTATACGTTAATGCAACTCATAATTCTTCCAACATTATTAACTCGACATTCCTATCTGCTTCGTCCTGAACCACCTGTGCATCTTGAACATCCAGCCGCCATGTTTTGTGGTATTATAACGAATTATTTTAAGATAATGGTTTAATTTATAGATTGTCATTATCTTCTTTGTTTAGAAATTTTATTACTTTATCTGATTTGTCTTGTTTTCCTCTTACATCATGTTCAGTAACTGTAACGTATTTTTCCCAACTGTGGTGTTAAGCTTGCCTGACTTTTTTTGTCACTAGAGCTCATTTTCTATTATAATCTAGTCTCAGATCTTTGTTATCTCTCGTAATTAATGTTTTTAAACAGGCTTATTTCTTATCTTCAATTATTCTGCATATTTGATTATCCGAATATTGCAGACATTTTTCGAAAAATATTTCCCTTCTTGTACAAAATGCTTCTGTTGCGGCTTTAATTAGTGATTTCTTTGCACTATTCCATTTCTGGTTCAGCTTATCGACGTTTAAATTTAATCATTTGTACTCTTCAAGCCTTATTTGATGTGGTAACCGGAGGCTCTCTTCTTGAGGTGAATATACTTTAAAGGTTGTGTCAGCATTATTGTTATACGTTTATGCCCGGGCTCTGTCGCCATAGTGGCAGTTGGTGGCAAGGCGGAGGGCAAGTTGTGGCGTGCTATGGCGCAGGGCGGGCAGAAACGGTGGCAACCTCGCCTCGCCCCTGCCCGGGGCGCCGAGCGGCAGCCAGGAATGCGGCTGCGGTGGCCGGGCTAGTATAGTCGGCCCCTGCCACAGGCACCGCGGCTGCGTCCACTTAGCGGCGCGACTCGCAGTCAATCAGTCGGCACCGCGACGCTCTCACAGAACAAACGGCCTGGTGGTGCCAGCTTACAAAATCACCATGTTCGCTTGTTCCAAAGTTTTCTGAACGAGCAGCTCTGTCATTATTCTCAAAGCTCTGATTCCATCACCTGTTGAGCTGATTGTGTTATAGTTCCCGCAATTACTTGCCCTTGTTATGTTCGGCATTGGGCGGGTGATATTCTTTTTAAATTCTGTTGGCGTGACTGCTACGTGCCAGTTTGTAATCTATTTTTGTAATGTAATATGGAGTTCCCAAGAATCGGAACAGTCAGTTCTCTGACGGTGCATGAAAACTGCAGATAGTATTCAATACTATCAATGACTGCACTGCTTTCTTTAACTGGCTCACGACGGAGACGTTAAGGACCAGAGTGTCGTAAAGTTGTTTGGTTCTGGAAGCCATCTCTCGGTAGAACAGCGAAATGGTACTTTCCCATGCGCATATAGCTGGAGCGTAGGAGAGGCGTTGTGTGAGGCACTAAGAGGTACCCTTTTCAACTAGATAAAACTAGATAAGAGATGAAAGCAAGGTGAAAACGTAAGGCGTCAGACTGTAGGGCAAGCGTTTGCATGCTGCCATGACATACCAGAAGATTTAAATCATAATAACGAGTTCTGCGATTGGCTCACAATAATTATTTCCATAGAAAGGGTGATTTCCTGTGTTTGCATAGGCTAATGGGTTTTGGTTGGCCATGACTGGAAAGCTGTAGTAGAGATTTTCAACCTTCTTTCGTATGCCATACTTACTTATAACTGTTTACAACATTATTATTGGTCAGAACACGCAATGTCTGCTGCAATTGGCCAGTGAGACCGTGACACTGCCAGAACGATCTAAGTTTCATAGAGCAAAATAAGAGGACACTTGCGACAGTCACATCGAAGAGAACACTTGCTTCTGGTACGTTGTCGAGGACATACTTCACCATAGGCAGCCATTGAAGATATTTGTAGACAGAGGTGTCTCTGAATTAGAGCAAAGTACAATGGCAAAGCTGGATCAGAATTTCCAGCTGCGGCTGCAGCTGCCTTTCGCACTCACACTGTTCAGCAGTGGTAATCATGTACTACGAGTACCAACGCAATAGCCGACACAAGAAGGACGAAGAGCTAGTTAATTTCCATCAGCGTTTCAGTGCGTAGATTTCATAGCCAGATAACAACACCCATCTTGCGCTAGGGCCACGGTACTGTTGTTCACTCTTCATTCCTGGACCTCTTTCTTTAAATCACTAAGCATTTTTGCAGTCATTGGCTGTATGTACTATGTAGTTTCTTATTATGCTTTCATGCGTCCACCAACCTGCGCCAAGGTCGTATGTCATATTTGCAATCCCATGTCTGTTTATTAAATGTTTGTATGCTTGTTTTAGTGGGTAAATAATTTTGTTTAATATATTGTGGCAGTGAACCAAATTGTTGTAATCACCACAAGTTTCCTTCTGCAGTTCAAAATGGTTCAAATGGCTCTGAGCACTATGGGACTGAACTGCTGTGGTCATTAGTCCCCTAGAACTTAGAACTACTTAAACCTAACTAACCTAAGGACATCACATACATCCATGCCCGAGGCAGGATTCGAACCTGCGACCGTAGCAGTCGCACGGTTCCGGACTGCGCGCCTAGAACCGCGAGACCACCGCGGCCGGCTTTCTGCATTCGATGGATCCTTTCATTAATATATCCATGTG
This sequence comes from Schistocerca gregaria, assembly GCF_023897955.1. Lineage (NCBI taxonomy): Eukaryota > Metazoa > Arthropoda > Insecta > Orthoptera > Acrididae > Schistocerca > Schistocerca gregaria. Next base: position 658,996,959 of record NC_064920.1, read on the forward strand.
CGATGTGCTACCCATAATTTCATGTTCAGTTGAGGCACCCCTAGTAATTTTCTTTTAATAACACGTTATCCATTGCACGACATTGTTTCTCATAAATTGTCTTTCTCCTCACTAGATCACCAGGGATCAGATCAGATATTTTACAGCACCGTAGACTGACAGTCACACGCCTCGCAACTCTAGTCTCATAGAGTCTACATTATAATCGGTGAATCGTTTAGTTCCCACTTTCCTCCCCAATCGTTTTAAAAATCATAAGGAATGATATCTGTGCCTTCTTCCTCGTTAATTTGCAAGTCTTCCAAAGCTGTTTCAGAATGCGATTCTAACATTGGATCTTTTATGTCGTCCAAATAGATACTATTACTTCTTCTATCACATCAGCAGATAGTTCATACCCTTCTCAGAGCACCTGGATTTAGTCTTTCCACCTATCCTGTCTCTCCTGTGCATTTAACAGTGAAATAGTCTTTTCACTTTTAATGTTCATACCCTTACTTCTCCTTAAAACATTTTTTTCTCTCCAATATGCTGAATGTGTCCATCCGGTTCGATTTCTGTACGTTTTTTCTGATATCATTTCGTTTTAGCTTTACTGTAAGGAATAATATGTAGATGAATGAAAAGGGAATTGAGGATTTCTCAGATGACGATTGGTTTGGCTTTAGGGAAGGTAAAGGAACGAGAGAGGTTGGATTCATAGGATACATCGACGTGGAAAAAGCGTTCGACAATATGGAAGATGTACGATGTTTGAGGTTAACAGAAATTAGGTATAAGCTATAGAGAGAGATGCGATATGTACAAGAAGTATGAAGGAAAAATAAGAATGAAAGATGGAGGACAAAGCACTCTGATTAAAAGGTGTTAGTGTGCAGCCTTTGTCCTCTATTGTTCAAACTGTATACAGAATAAGTAATGACAGAAACAAAAGTTCAGGTGTGGGATTAAAAGACAGGGTGAGAGTGTATCAATAATAAGATTAGCTGACTGGCAGCATCGATGAAGGGGTGAAAAATTACTGGACCTGTTGAATGGAACGAAGAGTCTAGTGATCACTGAATATCGACCGAGAGCAAACTAAAGAAAGACGGAATTAGTCGCAGAAAGGAGACAAGCGATAAACTTAACATCGAAACTGTGTACTACGTACCGTACAAAGTGAGGGAAATCTACTACTAGTGTCAAAGGTAAGCATTAATTTGAAAAAGAAGTATTTGAGAATGTACGTCTGGTGCACAGAAATACATGGTGATTAATCATGGAATGTGGTTACGGTGTGAAAGAAGAGAATCCAAGTCTTCGGGAAGTGGTGTTACAGAAGGATGATGAAATTTAAGTGGGCCGATAAGAAACGTGGAGATCCACCGCCTAATCAGTGACGATAGAAATATGTGGAAAATACTGTGTAGAAGAAAGGGCGGATGATAAGACATGTGTTAAGACATCAGGGATAATTTTGATTGGACCTCGACGAAGCTGTAGATGCAAAAAACTAGGGGAAGACAAAGACTGAAATACTGTACATCCAGGAAATAATCGAAGACATAGGGTGCAAGTGCGACTCTGAGAGGAAGAGATTGTCAAACGAGAGGAAGTCGTGTCGTGCCGAATCAAACAACTCAGAAGGCTTAATACCCAAAATAGCCTGTGTCATGCCATAGAATTTTGCCGGAATCTAAGAATGAGTGGAAGGTTGCGTAATTGTGCTGTCGACGTTACAGTCGGAGGTAGTACGTGCGTAATTGTCATTTTTGAATGAGGAATGAATTGTATAAAGTTGTTTATTTATTAGTATGACAAAACTGGCGTGGTAGTATAGTTTATGGTACCACGAAGTGCGTTAGTTCGAGAGACAGGGAGGTACGCAAGACTCGGATCATGTCGGCGTAATGAATTAACGACCGTTGAGCCGGTACAATGGCAAGCCTGAGTGTAGTTTTTAGGTGTTTTCTCACGCTCATTTCGGCAAAGGCTGGGTTGGTTCCCAAATTGCTTATCATGTGCCGGTGGTTTTAGGAAGGATATCCGATCACAAAGTAAATAGCGAAAAAGAATTTGCCAAATCTTGAAAACGCGGCCTGTATACTAGACGGGATAAAAGCTAGAGAGAACAAAGGTACAATAGAATCAATTTCATTGAAAATTACACACATAATTAACGATTACATGAAATTCATGCACTGACAATGGAAAAAATGGCGTCTCTTGATCTGATAGTTTGACATAAGAAATTACATTGAGTTGAAAGATGAAATCCTGAACCGGAGGTCTTGAAAGTAGTCAACTCACAAGTCTAATCGATAGTCTGTTTCGGTTTGAGGATGTATATGTAACAACTAAGATTCTTTCAAAGCTACCTGATCCTTTTTTTCTAGTAGCGTGCCTAAAGTGGAAAATAATGAAGAAAGAAGTCTTTCATATACGGCGTAGAAATTTCTTAACACGCGAGGAAATTCGTAAGTAATGCAATTCCTTAGCGGGGAGGCGAGGCAGCTACGAAGATAGCAACGCCCCCAGCGCCAGGACTTTATATCAATGACAACGTCGCTACCGCTATTTGAAATTGTATATTTGCAAGTGGGAAGTTTAAACTATGAATCTTCGCTGTCCTTAAAACCTTCCTTTCAGAAATGTGGTGCCATAGTCAGAATTGAGAACAATAGGTGAAGCTCCAGTAGACTGCTAATGCAATGATGTAAAATGTTCTTACTCTTAGACCACTGTTTGAAATGACTTTATTGTAGTGAAGAGACTGAAATCGTTCATAGCGAGAGTCACAGCGCTTTCACTATATGACATTTTTCGTTTATCATTCTATTCCTTTCTGAGAGAAGAGGGATCCAAATCGTTGTCAATCATTCGTGATTTAGGTTTCGCTTCCGGCGCTTGTGTGATTGGCATCTTCCACAAGCCCAGCTAAGAATGGTCTCTATTTGGTCTCACTAAACTGAGTGGATCTGACTGCGTCTTTCCGTCCATTAGAATCACAGTTAGTCACCGGTATCTAAGCTCGGCGTTAATCTTCCCTAACCGACAGTACCAAAGTTAGTGTCACAAAGAACTGCCTAGTTGTTGACATACTGGTTGTCATTAGGTGCAGCTGCGCCTAGTACAAGGAATTTACGCCCTAGTGCATATTACCTGGTGACATCTGTAACAGGACGGCGTTTACTTCACGATCGCAGAAAGCATTTATTCTGCAAGCCTTGTCTTTCAGTTGTTTGTGTAGTACACTCCAGGAAATGGAAAAAAGAACACATTGACACCGGTGTGTCAGACCCACCATACTTGCTCCGGACAATGCGTGAGGGCTGTACAAGCAATGATCACACGCACGGCACAGCGGACACACCAGGAACCGCGGTGTTGGCCGTGGAATGGCGCTAGCTGCGCAGCATTTGTGCACCGCCGCCGTCAGTGTCAGCCAGTTTACCGTGGCATACGGAGCTCCATCGCAGTCTTTAACACTGGCAGCATGACGCGACAGCGTGGACGTGAACCGTATGTGCAGTTGACGGACTTTGAGCGAGGGCGTATAGTGGGCATGCGGGAGGCCGGGTGGACGTACCGCCGAATTGCTCAACACGTGGGGCGTGAGGTCTCCACAGTACATCGATGTTGTCGCCAGTGGTCGGCGGAAGGTGCACGTGCCCGTCGACCTGGTACCAGACCGCAGAGACGCACGGATGCACGCCAAGACCGTAGGATCCTACGCAGTGCCGTAGGGGACCGCACCGCCACTTCCCAGCAAATTAGGGACACTGTTGCTCCTGGGGTATCGGCGAGGACCTTTCGCAACCGTCTCCATGAAGCTGGGCTACGGTCCCGCACACCGTGAGGCCGTCTTCCACTCACGCCCCAACATCGTGCAGCCCGCCTCCAGTGGTGTCGCGACAGGCGTGAATGGAGGGACGAATGGAGACGTGTCGTCTTCAGCGATGAGAGTCGCTTCTGACTTGGTGCCAATGATGGTCGTATGCGTGTTTGGCGCCGTGCAGGTGAGCGCCACAATCAGGACTGCATACGACCGAGGCACACAGGGCCAACACCCGGCATCATGATGTGGGGAGCGATCTCCTACACTGGCCGTACACCTCTGGTGATCGTCGAGGGGACACTGAATAGTGCACGGTACATCCAAACCGTCATCGAACCCATCGTTCTACCATTCCTAGACCGGCAAGGGAACTTGATGTTCCAACAGGACAATGCACGTCCGCATGTATCCCGTGCCACCCAACGTGCTCTAGAAGGTGTAAGTCAACTACCCTGGCCAGCAAGATCTCCGGATCTGTCCCCCATTGAGCATGTTTGGGACTGGATGAAGCGTCGTCTCACGCTGTCTGCACGTCCAGCACGAACGCTGGTCCAACTGAGGCGCCAGGTGGAAATGGCATGGCAAGCCGTTCCACAGGACTACATCCAGCATCTCTACGATCGTCTCCATGGGAGAATAGCAGCGTGCATTGCTGCGAAAGGTGGATATTCACTGTACTAGTGCCGAAATTGTGCTTGCTCTGTTGCCTGTGTCTATGTGCCTGTGGTTCTGTCAGTGTGATCATGTGATGTATCTGACCCCAGGAATGTGTCAATAAAGTTTCCCCTTCCTGGGACAATGAATTCACAGTGTTCTTATTTCAATTTCCAGGAGTGTATTTTTCATTTGTCAAGATTAAAGATAGTTACAAAACACTAATTTGCTAAATAACTTTGTGAAATGACACTTAAAATTCGTACTGACACCAATTTTTAAGGCAGAGTACTCATAAAACAAGTAAGGTCTCATATGTGCCCAGAGAGTGAGTACATTCAGAGTTACACTCGTATTCCTTCCTTCATGCATTCGACTATACGTGCAGGAATGGCAGTAACCAGAAATGTAGGACACTAACAATAGCCCTGTAAACGATTAATTTCACATAAGTGAAGGACGTGAATCCCAGATCTTGTTTTTTGTTAGTGTCACCCTCCAACATTAACACTGCTGCTGAGTAACCGTGCCAATAGTAGTCAAGAGATGACACTCGACCTTCTTTAATGAGCCATCCGTTGTGTGTAAATTTTGAATTAGTATGAGTTGGTACTGAATGATTATGAATGTGCTGATATACGTGACTGCTGTCGTCGTTGATATGTCCAGTGTGTTACTTCACAGCTGGTCAATAACTTGCTTCTTCCATAAGCGCTTTCCTGCCAGGCTCACACCGACAGAGAAAACTAATTTTCTCCCCAAATTCTGTGCTCAAAATCAGCAACCGGTATTATCCGCTGGAGCTTGACAACTTTACATAGCAAACCGTAGAACACAGCACAAATTTTAATTGCTGGGTTTCTCCATATTTGCTCTCGTCTATTCCCTTGTAATACTTAATCTGAAAAGACGTTTTGTGTGTGGCAAGTTATGTACAGTTCGTAGAAAACTATCGCTTTTAAATGTAGGATTAAAATATGTAGGAACAAAATTTGGGATAAAGTCAGCTATAACAGCTGATGTTTACTCTTGATAGGATATTTATTTCAGCACCACCGTAGACATCATTAGAAACCAAATAAATTGAATAGATGTAGGATATCACTGCAGAAGTAGTACTTCTTTGTACAATCAGTAAGTGAAAATTGATAAACAGGTAGGTAATAATAGAAATGTTTATTAAAATGAGCGATTGGCACAGAGATTTGCCGAAATACAAAGAAAAATGTCAATCAGAATCATAGAATTTCACATCACATCATCAATTCACAGACGCGAATTTAGTGTACGTGAGACAGTTGAAGACGTGCAGTTAAACCCTTTTTTTTCAAATATTACTTACAGGTAATATCTTGCAGTTTGGCTTATGATGTACCGAAATTTGCATTTCCTCTAGCAATGTGAGACTGGTTAAATTTTGTAAGTATTCATAACAGGTACCACACTGGTTTCAGCATTTAGTTTTTCCGTAATGGGCGGAGTCCTGAAGTCATTGAAATAGTCTTAGTATTTTTTATCGTATGTGATTTCAACATATGTATTTTTAGCTTACGAACTGTTCACATAAAGAATGGAAATAGCTAAATACTTGACGATTCCAAAGTTATTTGTTGTTTGAGAGATGAGTCGACTGCAGATTCACCAGTGATTCTGTGGTGCATCGTCCACACTCTGAGAATATTTGCACAATGAATAATAAATACAGTAATGTGAACGATCGGTTTTGTTTTGACATGTGGAGTTTATTTCTGAAAGTGCTTCTGTTACAATACAACCGGTGGTAATTTTCCAGTGACTTGAAATCAGCAGTATGTTTTGTCACGTGGGAATGCGAGGCCCACGGACTTTCAAAACGCCTGTAACCCTTGGCAGCAGACTAATTTCCAGTCGGACACCAGTCCCTCGTAATTGGAGTACACGAAAAGCCTGTCAGCGGTACGCTGCGATATGTAACCTTAATCCCATTGGGAACAGCGGCTGTCAAAGGACCACATTAATTCGTATGCTGTGAACACAGCTACCTCAGGCGAATGTGGATTTGTGGCAGAAACACTGGATTCGTATCTTGAAGAACTGGAATTCGAGAGGTTGGCCTGAAGTAGACATTATACCTGTGTCAAAAACAACGAATATCATTAGCTGTCTGTTGTGTAACACCATAGTAAGCGAAGCCTTCGTAGACGGAATACTACTTCAACTGGGGAACAGCAGTATACAATAATTTTAGCTTTACTTAAGTCCTTTCTCGAACATTTGTAGATAGTGAATGAGGCATGTCTGACAATGTTTTTGCTATAACCTGTCGACAAATACTATGTTATTAATTTATTTATATTGTTTAGACTCATAGAAGATCACATAAAGCAAATTATGACCTGTGGCTGTTATTTTCCTTGTTCTTCCAGAATTGTTCCATCTGATCTCTTTCTTTTGGGTACCTCGAGTTTGTGTTCTGATGAAATTTCCCAACTGTAGACCTTATGACTGAAGACGTTTCTATCTTCGATGTCTGTCGTCGAGATTTTGGCATTTTTTGATCTATTTGGCCCTCTATTATCCAGACTGTTGTCGTTTTCCGTTTCTGTAAGTACGTCAAAATTTTCTTTGTTAGTCGGTTGTAATCTAGTTTCATGATGTGTCCGTAGAATTTCAGTCGTCGTTTGCGGAAATCGGTTTCGATGTTGGAATATTTTTTTGTGACGGTGTGTGATTGTGGACGGTATACCTCGTCTGTGAGTTTTGGGCCAAAGGTTTTTCGGATGATCTTTCTTTCAGCATTTTTGATATTTTCGACGTCTTCTTGCAATTAAGGCTTAGAGTCTCGCTGGCGTAGAGTGTTTCAGGTTTGACATCAGTCGTTTAGTGTCGACCTTTTGTGTTGATGCTTATGCATTTTTTAAATTGTAGATGCTCGCCACTAACTATATGCTTTCCTCATTCTGAGTTCCTGTGATTTTTGTGCTTATCTCTCTGTAACTTTAGGCTCAATAATTTCTTCTAAGTACTTGAGGTGGTTAACCTTGTTTACTGTGCCATATTCTGTGATTAAATTTTGTTTTTTGATATGTTTAGTAGCAATGAATTCGGTTTCAGAAAAATAAATTTTTCCATGTACATTCTTTGAGGACTTCAGTCTGATGGATTGTTCATCAGCAGAAAGATTGGTCATCAGCGAAGGCTATGCATGTGACGTCGATGTTATCGTTTCTTTTCCTAGCCTGATCGGTCTCCAAATTCTTCGATTTTTCTGTTCTTGTTCCCATTCTTTGATGACTTTGTCTAAAACGATGTTGAAAAGTAGTGGGGAGAGGCCATCGCCCTGCCGGACGCCAGTCTTGATGGAAAAAGGCTGTGAGATTTCTCTGTTGAATTTGACTAAGGAAGTTGTGTCTGTAAGGGTTTGTTGGATGAGCCGTTGTGTGTGTGGATCCAGATTGTTTTCTTTGAGTATATTAAAAAGGGATTGTCAGTCGATGGAGCCGAATCTTCCTTGAAGTCGACAAATGTGCAGATGGTTGGGAGATTTTGTGTAGATCGAATTTTCAGTGCAGACTATAGGTTAACAATTTGTTCGGTGCCTGATCTGCGTGATCTGAACCCTAATTGATATTCACCTATTAGGGGTTCGAGTTGTTCTTGTGCGCGTTGTAAGAGGCAAGCGAAGAGGACTTTGTAAGGAACGGAAAGGAAGCAGACTCGTCTGTAGTTATTCGCATCAGATTTTTCTCCTTTTTTGTGAAGTGGGTGAATGAGTACGCGGTTCCAGTTGTCTGGGAGTTCTTCACTTCGACATATGTCCTCAATTATCTGTGTGATATACTGTAATGACCGCGTTCCGAGATTTTTCTGCAGTTATGCGGTGATTCCATCTTCTCCTGATATCTTTCCGTTATTCAGTTTTGTGATGTGGTGTCGGACTTCATCTTGTGTCGGTGGATCACCGTAGGGTTTCGTGTGACGTGGAGATTGGTGAGGGAATCGTTCGGATGGTTCAGGGCAATTAATAAGGTCGGGAAAGTAGTGTGACAGTACTTTTCAGTTTTCTTGGTTGGTGAGTGCTAGTTTCCAATTTTCTGTTGAAGGTCAAATTTTATGGTGAGTAACTTTCAATTCTGTTAGAGAAAGCTCTATTGAATTTTCTGCTGTTGTAATTTCTGACGGTTGTCCCGAACTTATTTGAGTCGTTCGGTGATGTAATTGCGTTTGGTTTTCCTGATGGTTCTGTTTGCCTCTATGCATATATAGAGGAAGTATTGTAGGGCTTCTTGCGATTTGGTACTGTTTTTGAAAGGCGATTCGGCGATTGATGTGGCTTGGTCGCAACTGGAATCCCACCATGGGTTTTTTGCCTTTTTCTTAAATGGTTATTCCTTCATCCGTTTCTCGCCTTGAAAATAAGCCCACATACATTGGCAGATATGCAGGTAGTGCAGAACTTTTGCTCTGTCTGGGATACACTGTGTAATGGCTAACCGTTTTCAACAAAGAGCGCATGTTAGAAATGAGAGGGCGTAATTAAGTTCGAACATAAAACAGTAAAATAGTTTCCGCAGAAGGCAAGCTGACGTCCAGTCAACCGAGAATTTCGTCTTCATTTCCGTCTCTAAAAGCTGCCATCATGTCTAAGGCTATCAAAATCTCATAGACAATGAAATACATTTTTCCTTTGTCTCGCATGTGTTTAATCCAATGTTCACTCATTAATAATAACCCTAAAATTCCGAATCACCTTTGGTTTTTAATGCGATTTCCTTTGTATCAGATGGTGCGTAAGTTCGCAGCGTTTTCGTTTTGCATGTTGGTATTGATAAATAATCAGCATTGGCAGCCGAAGATTTCCGGAATAAGAAGTCACCATCATTCTGCCAACGGACTTGTCAAAGTGGGCGGAGGAACGGACAGAGGTTCAGGATACTCTCTTGTCCTAGGGGTGGGAAGTTGTCCCTAAAGGCGGAAGAATCAGCAATGATCAACGGCATGAGGATGCAGAAGACAAAGGAAACTACTGCATTAAAGACACATGACGTGTATCCACAGAACATGTGGCCTGTAATTGAAAAAGTGTCATGATGATCTCTCCACTGGCAAAATATTCCGGAACAGTCCCCCATTCGGATCTCCGGGAGGGGACTACCAAGAGGGAAGTTACCATGAGAAAAAGATTGAGTAGTCAACGGAAGGATAACGTTCTATGAGGCGGGGCGTGGAATGTCACGTGGTAGGGAAACTAGAAAATCAAAAAAGGGAAATGCAAAGGATCAATCTAGATATAGTAGGGATCAGTGAAGTGAAGTGGAAAGAAGGCAAGGAATTCCGGTAAGATGAGTATAGGGTAATATCAACAGCAGCAGAAAATGGTATAACAGGAGTAGGATTCGTTGTGAATAGGATTGTAGGGCAGAGAGCGTGTTGCCGTGACAGTTCAGTGACAGGGTTGTTATTATCAGAATCTACAGTAAACCAGCACGGGCAACGATAGTTAAGGTATACATGCCGACACAATAACCTGAAAATGAAGAGATACAGAAAGTGACGAGGATATTGAAAGGGTAATTCAATATGTAAACGGGGATGAAAATCTAATACTCGCGGGGGGCTGGAATGCAGTTTTAGTGGAAGGAGTAGAAGAAAAGGTTAGGGAGTTAAGGTATGCATGCCGACACAATAACCTGAAAATGAAGAGATACAGAAAGTGACGAGGATATTGAAAGGGTAATTCAATATGTAAACGGGGATGAAAATCTAATAGTCGTGGGGGGCTGGAATGCAGTTTTAGTGGAAGGAGTAGAAGAAAAGGATAGGGGGGAATATTGGCTTGGGAAAAGAAATGAGAAAGGAGAAAGACTAATTGAGTTCTGTGACAAGTTTCAGCTAGTAATAGGGCATACCCTGTTCATGAATCACAAGAGGAGGAGGTATATATGGAAAATTCCGGAAGATACGGGAAGATTTCAGTTAGATTACATCATGGTCAGACAGAGATTTAGTAATCAGATACTGAATTGTAAGGCGTACTCAGGAGCAGATATAGACTCAGATCACAATATAGTAGTGATGAAGAGTAGGCAGAAGTTTAAGACATTAGTAAGGCAGAATCAATATGCAAAGCAGTGGGATACGGAAGTACTAAGGAATGACGAGATATGTTTGAAGTTTTCTAAGGCTATAGATACAGCGTTAAGAAATAGATGAGTAGGCAGTGCAGTTGAAGAGCAATGGACGTCTCTAAAAAGGGCCATCATGGAAGTTGGGAAGGAAAACTTAAGTACAAAGAAGGCAACTGCGAAAAAGCCATGGGTAACAGAAGAAGTACTTCAGATGATTGATGAAAGGAGGAAGTACAAAACTGTTCCGGGAAACTCAGGAATACAGAAACACAAGTCGCTGAGGAATGAAATAAATAGGAAGTGCAGGGAAGCTAAGACGAAATGGCTGCAGGAAAAATGTGAAGACATCGAAAAAGAAATGATTGTCGGAAGGAGAGACTCAGACTAGAGGAAAGTCAAAACAACCTTCGGTGACATTAAAAGCGAGAGTGGTAACATTAAGAGTGCAACAGGAATTGCACTGTTAAATGCAGAGGAGTGAGTGGATTGGTGGAAAGAATACATTGAAAGCCTCTCCGAGGGAGAAGATTGGTCTGATGTGATAGAAGAAGAAACAGGAGTCAATTTAGAAGAGATAGGGGCTCCAGTATTAGAATCAGAATTTAAAAGAGCTTTGGAGGACTTAAGGTCAAATAAGGCAGAAGGGATAGATAACATCCCATCAGAATTTCTAAAATCAATGGGAGAAGTGGCAACAAAACGTCTATTAACGTTGATGTGTGGAATATGTGGGTCTAGCGACATACCATATCACTTTCGGAAAAGCATCATCCACACAATTCCAAAGACTGCAAGAGTTGACTAGTGTGAGAATTTTCGCACAATCAATTTAACGGCTCATGAATCCAAGTTGCTTACAAGAATAATATACAGAAAAGAAAACTGAGGATGCGCTAGATGAAGATCAGTTTGTCTTTAGGAAAAGTAAAGGCACGAGAGAGGTAATTCTTACGTTTCGGTTAATAATGGAAACAAGACTAAAGAAAAATGAGGACACCTTCAGGGTACGATTTGTCGACCTGGAAAAAGCGTTAGACAGTATGAAATGGTGCAAGATGTTCGAAATTCTGAAAAAAGTAAGGGTAAGCTATAGGGAGAGACGGGCCATACACAATATGTACAACAACCAAGAGGGAATAATAAGAGTGGACGATCAAGAACGAAGTGCTCGTATTAAGAAGGGTGTAAGACAAGGCTGTAGCCTTTCGCCCCTACTCTTCAATCTGTACACCGAAGAAGCAATGATGGATATAAAAGAAAAGTTCAGGAGTGGAATTAAAATTCATGGTGGAAGGATATCAATGATGCGATTCGCTGATGACATTGCTGTACTGAGTGGAAGTGATGAAGAATTACAAGATTTTCTGAATGGAATGAACCGTCTGAGAGTAAATCGAAGAAAGACGAAAATAATGAGAAGTAGTAGAAATAAGAACAGCGAGAAACTTAACATCAGGATTGATGGTCACGAAGTAGATGAAGTTAAAGAATTCTGCTACCTAGGCAGTAAAATAACCAATGACGGACGGAGCAAGGAGGACATCAGCTATGGCACAAAAGGCATTCCTGACAAGAGAAGTCCACTAATATCAAATATCGGCCTTAATTCGAGGAAGAAATTTCTGAGGACGTACGTCTGGAGTACAGCACTGGATGGTAGTGAAACATGGACTGTGGGAAAACCGGAACACAAGAGAATCGAAGCATTTGAGATGTGGTACTACAGACGAATGTTGAAAATTAGTGGGACTGACAAGGTAAGGAATGAGAGGTTCTGCGCAGAATCGGAGATGCAAGGAATATGTGGAAAACACTGCTAACTCCGAGACGGGACAGGATGATAGGACATCTGTTAAGACATGAGGGTATGACTTCCATAGTAGTAGAGGGAGCTGTAGGGGACAAAAGCTGTAGCGGAAGACAGAGATTTGAATACATCCAGCAAATAATTGAGGACGTAGGCTGCAAGTGTTACTCTGAGATGAAGAGGTTGGCACAGGAGAGGAATTAGTGGCGGGCCGCATCAAACCAGTCAGAAGATTGATGACCAAGAAAAAAAAGTTGGTATTCCGTTTGCTACATGTTTATTTATCGGTTGCCACTTTTTATTTGTAGTTCACTGTTTCCGTATTGTCATTTTGTCGTTTGAAGACAAGGAGTGGAGCAGAGGACGCTAGAAAATGGAGTGCACAGTGGAAGAATCGGAACATTTCCGATATTTTCTTCTGGTTGAGTTCAGTAGAGTGGCGACAGCAGTGGAGACAGCCTTGCAGATCACGAGAATAAAATTGTTTTCTAGTTTTAAGGCGGATCCTTTTGACATTAGGTACTACCCATGTACGGGAAGACCTTCGGGGTTTAATAAAGATGGTTTAAATGCATTAATTCACAACGATCCACATTAGTGTACTCGAGAACTCGCAGATGTTATGAACTGTAATCATTTCACCATCGTGCGACTTTTGCATGTAATGGGGAAGGTGCAAAAATCGATGTGTGCGTACTGCATGCTCTAAGTCAAAATCAGAAAAATGAGCGGGTAGCTATATGTGCATCTCTTTTTGCTTATCGTCAATTGGCTCTGAACAACACCTATCATTTTATCCGGTTCAAATGGTTCAAATGGCTCTGAGCACTATGGGACTTAACATCTATGGTCATCAGTCCCCTAGAACTTAGAACTACTTAAACCTAACTAACCTAAGGACTTCACACACATCCATGCCCGAGGCAGGATAAGAACCTGCGACCGTAGCAGTCACACGGCTCCGGACTGAGCGCCTAGAACCGCTAGACCACCGCGGCCGGCTTTCTATCCGGTGTCGTTACTGGTGACGAGAAATGATGTCTTTGTGCTAACATAGGGAGAAGAATGGAATGGTTGAGCCGAAACAAAGCAGTAATACCTCGAAAAAAAAAATCTGTGCGCATGCACAAAAGATAATGTGCATATAGTGGAACAGCGACGATGTGTTGTACTACGAATTGCTTCCCCGAGGAGTAACCATCACTGCTGACATTTATTGTCAACAACTGGGACGTTTTGCTGATGCAGTCCCAGAGCAATGACCAGGAAGACTGGTGAAGTGATGACACTCCACAATAACGCCCTCCTGCATTCTGAAAAACTGACAAAAAACGCTAAACATAAGTTGGTTTGGGAATTCGTTCCACATCCACGTTATTCAACTGATCTTTTCACCTTTTCCGCTCTCTTTCGAACAACCTTCAAGGAACTTCCTTTCCGGATGAAAATGCGCTCCTAACATGGTTCAATGATTTTTTCACCTCAAAACTACGTGATTTAAATAGTCACGGAATCGAAAGGTTACTCCAAAGTTGGCACACTGTTGTCAATAGTAATGGAGAATATATTATTAATGACTAGAACCTCCGTGTGTTTGTTAAGCTTGTGGAAAAACGCTACGAATTTACGCAACAATCGAGCATTTTTTTTTATTTCAACTAACCACGTTAGTAAAAGAAAGGAATAGTTTACCAACTAGAGCTATAGATACAAGTTGACCGCCAATGTTTTGAGTTCACGTGTGAAGTTTCCGTAGTGTAACTGAGTGAATTCTCCGGCACCATAGCGAGGAGTTTGGTGCGAAGCGTGAAGGATCGACCGCGTCTTGCTGGCCCGCCCGCCCAGCTCCGATATCGATTTTCGCGATGCTCCAGCGGCAGGCAGTATCCAGCGCCGCGCGGACATTCCAGCCGCCACGCCGAGCGAGCTGGCAGGTGCTGGCTGCCGGCCGCTGCCTGCCCCACCCTGCCTGCCACCACCCCCAGCCTCCAGCCTCCAGCCTCCAGTCTCCAGCCTCCAGCCTCCGGCTTGCGCTCGGAGCCCACCAAGGTATGCTGCTGGCGATGGCGATCGCTGACAGCTCGTCACTAATTCCATGTCTCTCTAGCCGTCACTTATCTGTTGTTCAAAGAGAACGGAATTGTCCTGCCCGCTTAAAATGAGACTCAGCATTATATATATGGTGTCGGTTCTTCCAGGCGTTCACGGAAAAAGAAGTTCAGCAATGACGGCCAAAGATTCCTTCAGTGCAAATGCACATCAAGCTAGAACTCTTACGGAAATCGGCGAGGTGCCATGAATTATGAGGTGGGGACACTACATGTATAGCGCGTGGTATTGCTTGAGAATTTGGGCTTGGCGGGGGGAGTGCTATAGTTCAATTCTTTTATCTTGGCGGTTAGCGCATGCCCGTCCAGACGCGGGAGATTGCTGCGTTGCCAGTTGTACGCGCCAAGAGAAGCAGCGCCATAGTATAGTTCGCAAACTTACGTTTAGGGGGGAGCGCGCAGTTTATGAAGTAAAGCCACCACGGCCGCATTAACCCTTTCGCTGCTACAGAAACGTGCTCCCCGTATTCCGCGATGTGCGCGATTTTGTCATCGTTGCACTGCTCGCCTGTGCAGACACATGGTGTTTCGACTGCTTTGACACACTTTATCATTAGATTTCACAAAACTATTTGGCCCAAAAATTTGATTTTTACGCATCTTCTTGACTGATACCTTCCCCCCATAAATGACTTAATTTTGTTTCGATATTCAACGCAGTTATTGTGCAACATTAGATGTAGTAAACCATTGCACGAAATTTTGAAGAGTCTGCAGAAGTAAAAGTCCATAGCGTACACTTTCCGTATTTCGATTTTAGTTGCCACTAGAAATTTCAAAAAATTACATTCAAACGAATAAAATTCATGAAGTAAGGCACTTCGATATAGTTTTTAAATAAAGAAAATATTAAGCACCGATCAAGGTTTGAACTCAGAATCTTTCGTTTAGCAGCTGTACACTTTAACTATGACGCTAACGCAGCTCGTCGTTCAATATATCTTCCGGAGCACTTCAAAATATCACGCAAAATACCGACAAACACTGTTGGCATGACTAGGAATTACTCACGTTTCGTCGAAGTACAGTAGGAAATAAACAATTACCGCTGTTCTCTATTGCGAAAAACCGTTAGTGAGAATGATTCCAACACCTTTCCTTGCTATCGCCTGAATTAGGAGGCTTGTTGCTTGTTTGGTTTAATTAATTAATAGAATATGAAGCAACTGGTATAAAGAACGCTTTTTCCAAACTTTCTATAAAAGAAAGTCTGCCATCAAGACATTGCTTTTGTTCAATTACTTTATTTATGACTGAACGTTTCTAAAACTGAAGACACTCGGCCGTGCTCTGCACTGCAGTCGAGCTCTGGCAACGTCGTTTTCTGTTCATTGGCTGACTGTGTTTTGTGACGTCATATGCATAGAAAGAACTAAACTCGGCCGCGCACTTTAGGATATTCCGTGCGGTTGCGGTGACCAGTGTGTCCGGATGGCAGAGTGCTCAGAGAATCTGCTTCATAAGCAGGACACGCAGTTTCGAGTTCCGGCCCAGTAGAAATTTTCGAGTTGTCCCATTGATGTAAATCAATGCCTACTGGCAGCTAATGTCTTTAATTTCTTTATCTTATACGTGGAATGTTTGCAAATACACCAGAGAAAGAGCAGCAGTACCGTCAAGTGTGTGACTATCTCCGCAAGTAGACGAAGCAATGCTTGCTAGATATAGTCTTGTAACCGTAAAATGTAAACTTGCGTGATCGGAAATGTTACACTTATCAAAATATTCGAGCTATTATGCAGTGGATAAACGAGTTTTTCGGACAAACTCAACATTTCGCCCCCATTTGTGGAAGGGCAGTTTAGGCTGTGACGGGTGGTAGGTGGGGGGGGGGGGGGGGATGATGGCGGCGATGGGGCAGGCAAGTAGCTTCTATGAAGATCAGATACACACCTTTCCACGCTGCTTAAATGGAAGGTAATGCAGAGATGCAGTATTTCAGCCTTACTGTCCGATCTATAAACTAAAGAACCTTTGACGGAAATAAAAGAGAATTTCAAGAATGGGGTTAAAATTCAGCGTGGAACATTTGGTGATAACATTGATATCCTCAG
This sequence comes from Schistocerca gregaria, assembly GCF_023897955.1. Classification (NCBI taxonomy): domain Eukaryota; kingdom Metazoa; phylum Arthropoda; class Insecta; order Orthoptera; family Acrididae; genus Schistocerca; species Schistocerca gregaria. The sequence goes on from NC_064920.1 coordinate 659,013,509, forward strand.
CAAAAATAAAGAAGGACTATCAAAACCATTTGCAAAATGACATGTGTGTGGTACCAAAATTTCCAGTTGACTCTAAATAATGAAAAGTTACAGGTCATCGACACGAATAGTAAAAGTATCCGCTGAACTTCAGTTACATCATAAATCTCACAAATCTGAAGGCTGTCAATTCAGCTAAATACCCTGAGCTTACAATTACAAACAACTGAAACTGGAAAGATCATAAAGATAACGTTGTGGGGAAGGCTAACTAAAGACTGCGTTTTATTGGCAGAACTCGTATAAGATGTAACAGACCCATTAAAGAGTCTGACTACATTACTCGTATCCGTTCTCTGCTGCCAAACAGGCAGCTCGTTTTTTATTATCACGAAATAGGGGGGAAAGTGTAACTGACACGATACGCAGAGTGGGTGACAGTCACTAAAACAAAGACTTTTTCTCCATGTGAAGAAATTCTGTTGACGGACACTTATATAAGGAGAAACGATCATCGTAACAAAATAAGAGAGACCAGAGCTCGCACAGGAAGACTGAAGTGTTCGTTCTTCTGGCGCGCTTTCCGAGAATGAGACAATAGAGAAATAGTGCAAGATTGCTACTGCAGAGTACCGATGTACTTGTCAATGATTTTGTGGTAGAGAGAAACCTCCACGGTTAACAGCTGAGGAGAAACGTGTTTGCAAGCTGAAGCTCCGAATAAGGGTTGGATCTGGACTAGCCTTTCGCAGTTGTTGGAGCATAGTCCAGGGAGTGTACAAGTTCCCTTGAGATAGCTTCGACAACGTACTACCGGCGCACACATCACTGTAGAAAAATGTTTAATACTTATTTCCGGATTTTAGCATCTGGATACGCGAGTACCTGAAGGTCAAACTGTACATAAGTAGCGTTATTGACCGAACATAATATTGTGAAAACCGAGACTCAAAAATAGGTCTAAAATGCTTCTAATTTAAATATTTTGTTCTGAGTAGCCGAGTACCTTTTACTGCGCACAGCTTGCGTTGCATTTAAGCCTGCTACCCATGCTCAAATAACGAGACACAAAGCCTCCAACAAACAAGAAAGAAAAGAATTGAGGTGCGCTAATTTGTCACTGTTTCAGTAAAGTCGGACGAAAGATAAAAGGGACGACGAAACCCATTTAGCTTCCTCCGGCAGTGACAGCAGCAGTTAAATGAACGTCCAGCTGCAGTTTGTCGCATCGGATGTAGCGGCGCCGAGCGAGAGGCACGCCGCCTGCGTCTGTAGGCAACCCACAGAACACGCCGCTGGAGACAGAGGAGACCGGTGTGGGGACGGACAAACTATCAATCACAGCCAAGGTCACATCTTCAGTTTCAACTGCTGGCAGCCGAAAAGCTGACCCTCTGTTTGATTATATGCTCCGCAGTATATTACGGAGAAATTATGCAAGATCCTTACAAAAATTGGTACCTAAAGGTAGTCATTTGGAAAACTAATGGCTGTCCTACTTCCACCCACTACTTCTATCACTGCGAATTTTGCTAAAAGAACACGTCAGCACCTTCCAACACAACACACTGCGCAAATCTGCAAAACCCTCACATATAAATGATACAGGAGATCCATTTGATAACGTAGAATGCAACCTTGAAATACTACATACACCGAACAAAGAAATCCTTTATAAGAAGATCTAGAAATCTATATTCACAGAAAGAAACTTGGGGAACATCTACTCAACGACAACAGCGAAAGAGATTCAACCAAATTTCTAAAAGGCTTTGACACAGTACTTAATGCATTCTCATAGCTTACAGTTTCAATGCACGCTGATTAATGTGACCATTCCCGTTCATACCTCAATAAGTTCAACTTTTAATACACATGCGTGATCTGTTGTAATCTTTTTATATATAAGGAATTAATATAATACCTTAAGTGTGCACATATCAATATTCAGGTGCAGCTCATTCATATTTTTTAAAACAAAAGGAAAACACATTTATGTACATAACGATTTAATCATTGTTCTTGTATCCAATGCTGCAGCTCATTCATATCAGAAAAAATAATAAAAATATTTGTGTCTGTATAAGTACCTAGTATAATAACTGAATTGTGGATGTGTCAATATCCTGCTGCAGACAATCTGTGTATTTTTTTTAAAGAAAAAGTTATTTATGTAGGAAACATTTAATGTTTTACATTCGTATCCAGTATAAACAATCTTATCTGTAACATGTACAACGTCTTTAAAGTGACAGTGTAAACGTAATATGCAGTGGAGAGGACATACATCAGGCAGCAGTGTGCAGAATTTTTACAACTCTATTGTCCCTGTAAGGAAAATTCATTGTCAGAAATTCATGTTTTTTAACCTCAGAAGTGCTTTTTATAAATAAAGAAGTTTTATTATTATCAAAAGACACAAAATAATCTGTAGTGGTTTTGGTCAGCTACTGTGAGAAGACGTCTGTACTCTTCCCCAACACCAGCAGTGTAGGTAAACAATGCTCGACAAGATGATGAAGCTTCGAAACGCGGAGTGGCAAAATGTACAAACGACTGACGCAGAAACTGTTTTATTTGTTCATATATTCTTTTGCAGTCTATAAGTGTTTCAGTTCAATTTCACAAACTGCAGATAAAAGTGCTCAATAATTTCCATAGATGCGTTTTTCTGGCATGTTGACATCGTAATGGAGACCCTTACATGACAACTGATATCCTGTTGATGAAGATACGTCTTCTAATTGTACATGGCCAAAGCAAAATTTTTACTGAAAAGACACTAGAAGTTAAGTTTTCCACGAAAAGAAACGAAAAGAAAGTTTGTAGTCCATTCACTTATCTACTAACTACACTTCCAGTATTGAAGCAGCTTAATTTATCCTCTTCTATACAATTCTGCCTGTCAGCTTTGCGGCAGTGTAAAAAATCCCAATTACTGTTGGATTCGTCTCTTGAAACCCTTTACATTCATAGATCCCTTATTGTACCATATTCCGCCATTTCAGTCATGTATACTCATATAATGTTAATTTATGGCTGATTATGTTCGTAAAATTTTATCTCTGTTAGATTTCAGAGACTTCCGTCTTCAGAACACGACGAGAACAACACTAACGTATTAATTGAGCATTGACTGTCAAACTCAAAAAATATGTTTTCATGATAATGTCGTCTAAGTAACACCTTTCAGTCAGTGCCTTAGAATTATAAGTGAAGCATCTTCTGAGTCGATCGTACTTTACACGACGTAATACCGTTGTGGGAAAAGAAATTACACGGAGAATGGTTTCGCTGCAACTCGAACATCGTACCCTCTGTGGTTTCATTCACCAAGTTTCCCAAAGGAAAGTGCCTTTCGATCTGAGCAAAAAAGCCTTTTATAAGGAAACGGGTATGAGATGCTGTATTACAATTTATTCGATTCTTATACCTTTTTGGTACGAATTAAAGGGGACTTCTTTTAATGACACATATACTTATGTAAGCGCTCTCTCAGTTTTTTCCCGAGTCGTAAATGTTTCTCTGTTTCTGAGGCTTTGCTCTTTACGTACAGGCGATTGTGACTATCGTTGGATGGTGTGGACAGAATCTCAACTGTCCTCACAAAACATAATGTGTATGGAACAAACGTCTTTAGCTCTTGTGATCCGGTGGCGATAACAACCGACGGGGGAGGGGGAATACCGTATCTGAAGTAGCATGCTCTTAGTCGACTTGATTATGGGATGACCACTGTTGTAGCTCCTGCTTGCTGCACGTATAGATAATCTCTTTGATGACACGTTTCCCACAAAAGTTATTTGTGATGAGGATCTCTCGCGTTACATTAACCTATTCCTAGTTCACTACGGGACAGTGCTCGACAGTGTATGGGGTCGTATTGGTAGTTCTTATTTATCCACCACATTACTAAAAATACATTTCGTTTTCATTTCAAATAAAAGGCTCATGAGCTAATTTATATCTGAATGCATTTAGTCTTCTCTTCTAACTAAAAATACACGTGAAACTTGTCCTGCCGGCCGCGGTGGTCTCGCGGTTCGAGGCGCGCAGTCTGGAACCGCGCGACTGCTACGGTCGCAGGTTCGAATCCTGCCTCGGGCATGGGTGTGTGTGATGTCCTTAGGTTAGTTAGGTTTAAGTAGTTCTAAGTTCTAGGGGACTGATGACTACAGCAGTTGAGTCCCATAGTGCTCAGAGCCATTTGAACCATTTTGTTCGAAACTTGCCCTCATATATTGCGGAAATGGAAAGTCTATTTATGTGCTATTTTCACAGAGTTGATTGGTAGTTCTAGGCTCGTATTGTTAGCCAATAAACAGTGTATGTCTACACAAAAATACTTTCTAAGTATTATTACAATCTGTTTGTTGGCTAACAAAACGATCTCCGGCCTACGAGTCCATTCGTTGAAAACCGCACACCAATAGCACTTTCCATTTCTGCAATATTTGCGATGCAAAGCGAGGGATGTTTTCGTATAATGTGAAATGTTACGGGTGTGGACGAACAGGGCGTGTCCAGATGCAATGTAGGAAGCCTCAATGTTGTAAAAATGCTGTGAGTGGATACCAACAATGGTATGGTAGAAGCAATGGTAAGGTTGGAAAAGGTGATAAACACAAGTCGGACCCTACAGTCTGCTGAGTGGCGTCCCCATTAAGTTTTGATGCTACAGATAGAGACACAAAGGCACACACATCAGTAGCAAGTCAGAGTCTTACGGTTTGGAAGGTACTGAACCCACCGCACTATAGGATTTCTGAGTGTGTGTGTGTGTGTGTGTGTGTGTGTGTGTGTGGAGGGGGGGGGGGAAGAGGGTGGGGCAATGACGTGAAGATCAGAGGTATTAAATTTTCAGATTGAAACAGGCCGTTCAATGTGTGGAAATAGTGCCTTATGAAAGCGAAGGTTACTGAGGTTACCGTGTGATTCTGGGGTTGGACATCATGGCAAAACTGATAGTTTGTTACGTTTGGTGGAACTTAGAGGGATCACATTCCAGCTAGAGGAAACTGTCGCCAATGATGAACAGCCGTAAGGTTCATTTAACTTGGCGGACAAATAGATTGAACTGAATTCAAAAACACTAAGGCTTGATTCGCAGGATACTGCGCTGGCGGACACTCAAATATTATTTTGAGTGAATGCAGAACCTGAACGTGTTGATATGTTGTGTATTATAGAGCCATTAGAGGAGAACAATGTGTTGGATACATCACGTTGTTTTATAAGAAGGAGCGTTGTTTGTATACGAGAAGGAGATGACAGGAAAATGGAACCTCTGAATTTTGATAATTTTGACGCCTGTGAAATAAAGTTGTCAAAGGAACCGTTAGTAGCGAATCTAAAAATCCGAGAAGATGATTGGAGAACATTAAATATAAGACGCGGTGAGATACAGGCCGCAGCTAAACCTGCACTAAGTAAGAAAGTGGAGCATTTGGAAGGAAAGGAAAAGTTAGAGCAACTATTGGAATTTGAGGATTTATTTTATTGCCCATGATGCAGCATCGAATTCCAACAGAAAATGAAGTACCACCATAGCAGAAACAGTATCACATACCCCAGAATTTACAGCCAATTATGAAAGATTCCGTAAACAAACACCTACCTGGTTGAGTAATAAGGGAGTGGACAGTCCATGGAGGCCCCCCGTCCTGACCATGCCCAATAAGTCAACAGATGGTTCCAAAACCTGATAATTTTGCTGTAGGTATCGATATCTTAATAGTGAAGCTGTAACAGACGCATGCTGGATACCCAAGTCACGAACAGCGTTGGTAACTTGGGAGAGTGTTTGTACTTCTTTACCATGTATTGAAGAAATGGGTATGATCAGTTAGTGGTAGTTCCAGAGGGCCGGCCAAAGACGGGATTTTCGGTTTCCTGGGGTCGTTTTCAATACTGGAGGATGCCATTTAGATTACACAATGCAATGGCAACATTTCAGTGGTTGCTGGATACGAAACTTGGAGGATTGAAATATTAGCAATGTTTTGTGTAACTTAATGATATAATTGTTTTCTCTATGACAAGGTACAGCATATACAATGATAGAGGTTTTTAACAGGTTACATGCCACAGATGCCATAAGCACAGAGAAGTTTCATTTTGCGTTAAGGGACGTTAGTGAGCTACATTGTGCAGTTAGTAAAGAAGGAGTAAAGACAGACCAGAGATTGGTACAAGCAGTACAAGATTTTCCAGTTACCAAGACGAATAAAAAGCTACAATTGTTTTTTGGAACTCTCCAATTATTATGGGACATTCGTGAAGGGGTTCACCAAGGCTGCATGTCCACTCACGCAAATCTTGAAGAAAGGTGTGAAATTCTAGTCGTTAAAAGAGTGCCAAGCTGCATTCAGCGAGTTGAAAAAAGCTTTGACAATGATTTTAGTTTTGATTTTCCCAGAACATCAGAGGGAGTTTATACTGACATATGACACTTCCAGTCGTGCATTGGCGTGTGTTTTAAGTCAGGCGAAAAATGATGAAGAACATTATGTGGCTTACACTTACTGATAACTGAATAAAGTGGAAAAGATTCCAAAACAGGCAAAGAAATGCTCAGTTTAATATATGGAATTATATATTTTCGGTGCTTTGTGTATGTGAAGAAATGCAAGTTGGTAACCAATCATGCATCTCTAATATGCTTATTAGAGTGATTTGGACTTATCTAGCAGGGTTCAAGAGCTGGATCTTGAGGTTCAGGGAATCTGATTGAGAAGTGCCTAAGTTAGGCAAGAAGCATGGAAAAGTAGATGGTCTGAGCCAGAAGATAGCAGTAACACAGGCTCTGGGCTACTGCCTTGCTGAATGGCAAGCTCTGCAAGCCATGGTCACCAACTGGTTGCTCATCTTTGATGTACCTGAGACGGTAATCACAAATAAAGGGAAAAATTGGTTGTCAGACCTGATCACACAGTTGTGTCATTAGCTGAAATTTCGGAGTGTGAGAACAAGCCCGTAAAACCTCCAAACTAATGGTGAAATGGAGAGCGTTCATCATACTGTTGCTAGAAAGTTGAGTTACTATGTACATGCTCACCATAATGATTGGAATACTTCCTTGTCCTTTGTCGTAGCAGCTTACAACTGGAAGACTGACACTAGTAGTAGAATATTGCCTGATGGGGTGGCGTATGGACAGAAGATACCATAGGTGGAGCCGTGACTTCCGAGCCGGCCGCCGTGGTCTCGCGGTTCTAGGCGCGCAGTCCGGAACCGTGCGACTGCTACGGTCGCAGGTTCGAATCCTGACTCGGGCATGGATGTGTGTGATGTCCTTAGGTTAGTTAGGTTTAAGTAGTTCTAAGTTCTAGGGGACTAATGACCACAGCAGTTGAGTCCCATAGTGCTCAGAGCCATTTGATTTTTTGACTTCCGAAGTTACCCAACCGCTAGTTCAGATGCCGTAACACTGAGGTGCAGAGAATGAAAATTTTTGTATGCGACAACATTCCATTGTGCGTAGTGTTGATAAATATGTCTTCTAGAATTTAAGATTTTAAAAATTATTGAGCATGGAATGAGGGCCCTGAGAGAAATTATGGGGTGTTTAGCGACATGTGGAGAGATTCCATGGTGGCATGTCTTGCGGGAGGTGATGAAAGTTATGTCGTAAGATTTTATGAGGAGCTGTGTAACCTACTAGTTGTAATAGAAGATTCCACTAAAAGCTATGGAGTAAATACTTTTTATCGCCTCCTAGTACTTAAGAAGATAATAATAATTATTGAACAACTTTGTTGAAGAACGGCCGAGAGTACAAATCCATTGGCCAGGGGGAGGGAGGGGGGGGGGAGGTGATGAGGCGGGAGAGGGGGCAGGTCTCCCAAAGGTATTGCAGCGGCGCCACTATTTTTTGGGGGGTTACTGAGAAAACCAGCAGTTCAACCACAGCAGTTGTACACGTCATAAGCAGCCTGTAGGCGATAAGTTGTTAGCATAGTGCTTGCAAAGATAAGGAAGTTTGTGTACCTTGAGACAAGCCAGGTCAACCACCACAATCCTGCCAATGCAACAGTAATTTGGTCTCCTTGTAGGATGTGCCATGTAGTTACGTGACTGGGAGGAATGCTCAGCGCAAGTGAGCTCCCAAGCAGCATAAATAACCGTCAATTTTACCCGAAGTATAAGTAGTCCGGCAGTGCCTACTGAAACAGAGTGCTGTGCCAGCCATTGGAGTGATATGGGACAACAAACAGTCGCCATAAGTTTGGGATTCCACTGCCTCACCATCTTATAGTACCAAGTTCACATTACTCGACTGCGTGCCTCTCCACTGGTGGACCGCCTCCAGGCTCACTCCAGCAGTAGCGAGACTCCTGACCTGGAGGGCAGCTTATCGAAACTGGGGGTATAGTTGGTCACTCTTCTGCGCTGGTACGGGCGCCCCTTGCAGAGGCAGGATCTGTCACCCCTGCAAGTATTGTGGAAGTCTTCCACACCGCTGACAATTCTGGCGGGCAGCCGTGCAGCGTCTAACAGGGCGAAGACGTCACGGCCTTCTGGCTCACATCTGACTGCACACCATGTGCTGAGAGAGGGCGTGGCAGCCACTCAGCGATGTTTCGAGCTCAGTCCATGAGTTTTAATAAAATATTTGACTTTTGATGTTGTTTATCCGAGCTGCTATCGGCCTGCAATCTCGCCGCAACTGAACACTGCACGGAAGGCCACTTCATCCCTGGCCCACTTCACTGTCGACGCTCCATCGTATGATACCTCTACCAGCATTTGGGAGCAGCAGGGATCACGTCGTCCTGGTTTAAGCATTCCGCGGTTATCCAAAATCAATTAAGGTGAATTCTCGAATGGTTTCCTTGAAAAGAACTGTTTTCTTTGTCATCATTGTTTGTTCCGGTTTTGTGGTCCCTCTCTAATCAAATTGTCGGCGGTAACTTGAAATATCGTTTTATTTCCTCCCTTAATCTCACGTTTAATGACAGTGACACACAATGCTATTTTGCAATAGTGTCGTCATGAATTATTAAATTTTTTTCATGTGGGTTTTCGAAGTAGTTAACCTAAGCAATGAAACCGCTTATAGGATTATTGTTTTCTTACATGCGAAATGTTAATGACCTCAGAGAACCAGGTATAAATCGAGCCATCTTTTCGGACGAAAACTCCGTCATTCTTCTGCTGGCCCCTTCGGGAAGGCTTAAAATAACAAGCCCGCTAAGCAGATTATAAATTCATTTCCCGAGTTAATCTTCCTATCAATTTAGCGAATGAAAAATAAGGGCTCAAGTAATAACTGCTTACGAGGAGCTTAGCTTATTTATCGAAAACGAGAGTCAAGCATACTCCTGTACCTATGCTTCCGGAAAATAAGCTCCCAGTCAATGCCCTACACGAATAAAAATTTACTAGCTTATTTTGCAGGCCTTACTCTAATTGTGATAATAATAACAAGGTTACATGCCCACGAACTAGGGATATACGATGGTCGTAGATGTTTACAAAATATTGGTGGTGGAAGTTTAAGCAGCGAATTTTCGAAGTCAAAACTGATGTCCTTGAAACATTGTAACACCCATGATAAAGGCAAAATGTCGACCTTCAGTGTTACAAAAAAAAGCGCGTTTTACTTGTTACTACTGTAGATAATTTATTCATCTAAGAAATTCTTTTTCGAAACATTTGTCACAACAACAAAAGTGATGTGGCTAAAGAAGCAGAAATAGCAATTGTAAGAGACAGACATACATCGTGTTTTTTGCATTTGCTAAATTAGGTAGCCAAAAACAAATATACAAAAATTCTGTTGAAAGACAGGAGGTGAGAAGCTCAGAAATGAAGCAGACCTCAGACTAACTCAAGGAATATCCGCTAGACGGAATTCAACGTTCTGTGTGACTGATAAATTTTTGCAGCGTCGTCCATTTTTAATTATATCATTAACTGTCGGGTCTGATGACACCGTAGTTTGGTCCCTTTCCTCCCCAAACTAACCAAACATTAATTGTCACGCTAGTCCTCCAACCATACTAACACTTGTAGACAATGAGGTTTTAGCAGATGATTCTGACTTCATCTGGCCTATAGAAACAATTGAAAGTGAAATTTGCATAGAAAAATCCGTTTTAAGCAGTAATGTAATCCGAATAACTCGTATATCGAATATCGAAACACCTGGCAACCAACCAACACAAACTGTTGGAATGATTCTGAAGAGTAACATAATAGCAGAAATAAAAAAGCGATTGCTTGCAACAGAACGTGTTAACATATTAGCCATATAACGGCGCTCGAACCTAGAATCTAGAAGGTTCGCTTCGTTGGCGCTTTAGCACGTACGAAGGCAATCAAAGCCGTCGAGATTTTGCTGTAAGCTGCTGAAATGACTGTCAGTGAGGATGAGCAGCACGTTGATAGCTCACAGGAAGAAAGAGAAAGCAAAATTATAAACAGGATAAAAAAGGATAATTTGCAAACTGAGACAGGAAAGGATCTACCATCACAGTTCAGTTATTATCTGGGAGATCGTCTCATAGATCTTAAAAAGATACATTAGTTATCGGTACTACCTTTTCGAAGCCACGAAAAACTGCAATTACGTACTTGAGAAGACTTTTCGCAACAGCGCGATACGCTTTCTCTTAACAATGAAACAGACTCAAGCGAAAAACTGCACGAAAAATGTAATTTTTACAGTTCACAGACAAACACTTTTCGGGTATGTAATGTTAATTATTACTGTACTTACTGCTTAATAAATATGATATTAGATGTGTTTATATGATGAGTTTTACGCCACATTATAAAATCATCAGTTCATATAGATATTAAAACCATCGACATTCGGGGTCGATTATCCGATATCGATGTTAGGCAGTGATTACACATCAATAATATGATTACACAGGAATTACAGATGGTAGAAAAAAAAAGATCGAAACATGCACGCTTGACTTTAAATGCAGATGCTAGATAAGCTTGGAGGATGACTATGAACGACACCTGCAAAATGCCCTCAGCTCATTGTAAGTATGAGTCGTAGGCAAAACAGTGTTCTGAGTAGTTACAAGTGCATTGTGTCGGAACTTAGTGCATTAGAACGTGGACAAATTGTTGGTGTTCGTATGGTGGTTGCATCCGTAATCAAGGTAATTGAAACGTTCAATGTTTCAAGAGGCACCGTATCGAAGATTTGTGGCGCATACAGGGAAAGTGGAAAAACATAATCCGCTAAGTCACAAGGCAAACGAAATTGGTGTTGAGAGATCGACACTTACTGTCACCGAAGGAGACTGTGACGAAAAATAAGACGACAGCTGCGAAAGTCACTGCAGAACTGAATGTAGTACTCGCGAACCCTGTCAGCACCAAAACAACACTATGTGAGCTCCACAAGCAGAGGATTTCAAGACGTGTTGGAATTCCAGAACCAGTCATCAGTAACGCAGACGCTAGTAACCGGAAACGTGGCGACGAATCCACGAAACCTGGACTATGGAGCAATGGAAGAATGTCATTAGATCGTGTGTACTTTTTTCACACTGTTCCAAAATCCTGGGCGAGTTTCTGTTCCAAAGTGAAACATGGCGGGGGTTGAGTCATGATTTCGGTAGTCATATCACGGTCTTCCACGGGCTCCATGATCACTCAATAAATTCCTGTTACTGCCAAGGATTGTGTGATCATTTTGGCTGATCAGATCGATTACATGCTACAATGTTTATGCGCCAACCACGATGCTTTGTTCCAGGACGGCAAGGCCCTTCTTAACGCGGCACACATTGTTCATGACTAGTTTTGAGAGCGTTGCATCTGCCCTGGGCACCACGGTCACCAGGTCTCAACATTATTCAGCCTTTGTGGTCTGTTTTTAAGAGAAGGGTGGCTGATCGCTATCCACTTCCATCAAATGGCTTTGAGCACTATTGGACTCAACTGCTGTGGCCATCAGTCCCCTGGAACTTAGAACTACTTAAACCTAACTAACCTAACGACATCACACACACCCATGCCCGAGGCAGAATTCGAACCTGCGACCGTAGCAGTCGCACGGTTCCGGACTGCTCGCTTAGAACCGCGAGACCACCGCGGCCGGATATCCACTTCCATCGTCGTTGCCTGAACTTGTCACTATTTTGCAGGGAGAGTGGCATACGGTTCTCTTGAAACCAGTACAGGACCTATGTTTATCTATTACAAGCCGCCTGGAAGCTGTTTTCAGTGCCAGCTGATTTCCTAGACCATATTAGGAAAGACAATGCGTCGTGTTTTTCATGTTTCCATATTTTTGTGTCCACTCCTGTACATTGCTGTTACGTGTGTTGCTTTCACCGTCGCCCTTAGCCTGTGGTTTTGGATGGACAGGTTGCGCAGAAATGCATATAATTATATGGGTGAAATGTTGAAGTGGTGTTGGACGGCAGAACTGCGCGCTCGTTTCATCTGTTGTCAAAACCGGTCAAGGGCTGAAGCTGAGCTACAGAAGGCGACGCCGTCCCATCACAACCACGCTCATAAAGTTGCGGCACCCGGCTGGTATCATATGGGGCATGCTGGATAAGGCGTCAAGTGTGTGGTGTGACGTTGCCTGCTGGAAGGAGCGCTGACTGGTGTTTAGATGTCTCTTTTACTGTTCAGTGTTTCCTTGGCATGCACTAGAGCTTTATGGTCATTAGAAACTGCGCCTCTCCGTACCACGACACCCGTGCAAGCCCTGTGCGAACTGCCTGATGTGTTCCCGCTGTTTACGGTCTTCTTTTTGACACCTCAGCCACAAACGACCGCCAGAATCCGTGTGACAGCCTCTGTTCTCACCGTTAAACACAACTTGAAGTGAGTCACACGTCAAATCGCAAGTTTCGTTTCACCAACTGCGATATCTGGCACCGTGATGAAGCTAGGAGTGGCTCTCGCTGCTGCTTGGATCTCAGCTTCCGGAGAACGGCGCTACGCGGTCGCAGCTCACGCTCGCATGTTATAATGATTCTACTTAACATGTCTTTTGGGACAGCGAATTGCACATATACAGATGGCGGTATTATCGCGTACACAAGGGATAAAAGAGCGGTGCATTGGCGGAGCTGTCATTTGTACTCAAGTTATTCATGACGTTTGCGGCTGTGGTTTCGAAAAGAAGATCGTAAACAGCAGAAACACATCAGGCGGTTCGTACAAGGGTAGCCCCGGGTGTCTTGGTACCGACAGGCGCAGTTTCTAATGGCATTAGTGCTCTAGTGCTTGTCGAGGGAACACTGATTACGGCCGCACGACGGGACTAAAATGGATGGGAAATTCCATTTCGGGAATCGTTAGTTAATTCAATATTTCGAGATCCACAGCGTCAAGACATTCCAGACATTACATTTCACCAAGGACAATTTCAGTGGGAGACGACCTTCACTTTACGACCGAGAACAGTGCTGTCTGCTTAGAGATGTCTGTGCTAACAGACACGCAACACATCGTGAAATAATCGCAGAAATCAACGTGGGAAGTACGAAAAACGTATCCTTTAGGACAACGTGACACAATTTGGCGTTAATGGGACGACTGGCTCAAGTGCCTTTTCTAACAGCACGACGTCGCCTGCAGCTCTCTTCGCGGCTCGTGATCGTGTCGTTTGGATCGAAGATGACTGCAAAACCGTGTCATGGACAGATGAGTCCAGATTTCAGTTGGAAAGAGTGATTGTAAGTTTCGAGTTGGCACAAACCACACGAAACCATGGACCCAACTTGTCAACAAGGCACTGTGCAACCTGGTGGTGGCCTGTATAGTGGTGTGGGTTGTGTTTGCATGGAATGGCGGTCCAACTGAATCGATCATTGAATGGAGATGGTTATGTTCGGCTGTTTGGAGATGATTTGCAGCCATTCACGGACTTCATATTCCCAAACAACGATGGAATTTAGATGGATGACACTGTGCTATCTCACCGGACCGCAACTGCGCGCGATTGTTTGAAGAACATTCTGAAAAATTCGTGTGATAGATCGCCCTACACGAATCCCATCGAACATTTATGTGAGATAATCAAGACGTCAGTTCTTGCATTAAATCCTGTACCGCAACAGTTTCGCATTTGTAGATGACCTTAGAAACAGCACGGTTCAATATCTCTGTAGGGGCTTCTAGCTACGCATTAAGCTATGGCACGTCGAGTTTCTCCATTACGCCGGGCAAAAGGTGGTCCGATATGATATTAGGAGGTATGCCAGAGTTTTGTCACTTCAGTGTATGTTGCATTAGCTGCAGTATCAGCAACTGCTGACTGGTCCTTTTTCACAAGCGGAACTAGACTGGAGAGTAATTATTCGAAGCTATGAAAGTATTGTGCTACACAACGATTTTCCTTGACATGCCTTTTTCATGTAGTGATAAAAGATTATATTTCAAGGAACGTGATGTACATATTTCCTTTTTTTACATATATCCTTTTTCTCACAATTAATTTTACTTAAAAGTCTGGAGAAAAGCCAAAACAAAGAAAAATGTGATAATCAACGGAGTTTGATTACGGGCAACTAGATTGAATACGACAGAGAACGAGATTTTTTGCTTCCGGTATGCTGTTATCAATAGAGACACAACGTATACAAGAACCAAGAGCGAACAACAAGAATGGAAGATGGGGAGAGAGTTAAAATAGTGTAATGCAGGGATGTAGTTTTTCTCCTCCACTGTTTGATCTGAACGTCGAAAAAGTAATGAAGAAAGTAAAAGGAAGGTTTTACATCTACATCTACATACGTACTCTGTAAGCGACCGTACGATGCATGTACCTGTTCCATTCGCAAATACAGCGAACAAAAAATGACTTTGTATGAACCTCTATTTCTCTTATGTTATCTTCGTGGTTCTTACGCGAAATGTATGTTGGCAGCAGTACAATCACTCTGCAGTCAGCTCCAAATGCCGGTTCTCTAAATTATGTCAATAACGTTTCTCGAAAAGAAAGTCGCCTGCCCAACACTGATTCCCATTGAGTTCTCAAAGCACCTTCGTAACCTGTTTAGCAGCTTGTCTTTTAATTGTTTCAATGTCTACTTTTAACAGGACCTCATGTGGATCCAAAATACTCGAGTAGCACTCAAGAAAACGCTACGCTAGCGTCCTGTATGCGCTTTCCTTTACCGATGAACCACTCTTTCCCAAAATTCTCCCCGTAAATCGAAGTCGACTTTTAGCCTTCCCTAACACAATCGTTACATGCTCGTTCCATTTCATATCGCTTTGCAACGTTACTCGTTGTATCCGAAAATTACGTCTTTTTTCTTCCTCCTCATGCGCATTAACTTACATTTTTCTACATTTGGAACTAGCTAAATTATATTTGAGGGTTAAATAATACCAAAGATGAGATTCGATGATGTCGTTGCAGGCTTGTTTAATGGAGTGAACAGCCTTCCGGACACAAAACGTTAATTGACAGTAAACGAAAGAAAGAGGAAAGTGTTGATGATCGTTAGAAGTGAGATTTCAACAAACGTAACACCAAATTGAGGCAGCTCGATGCAGAAAAGGTGGAGGAACTATGCTGCTTTGGGATCAGCATACGGTTAATAGAAGGACTATAGTGTTACTTTCACAGCATCATTCAGCTGTAGTGATGTCTGACAGCTGAAGCGACGCCTATACAATAAATAAATTAAATGTAAGCTCGGAAACAAAGTTGGAACTTGTGACAGGAATAAGAACTGTAAAAAACTAAATGAAGAATAAGATGCTACAATCCCAAAGCACCTCAGAAAAGAAGCTTCAGAAAATCGATGAATGATTATCTAGCACACGTGTACAAAACAACTCGGAAACTTCTCTAACACCAGCTAAATGCTCACTGAATATTTACGTTAGCTGTACGTGATGCCATTCTCTCCGGTTATAAAGAGTGATGTGCTTAAGTACGCTCATTGAAGCACGTACCTGCAGCGGTAATATCCGTGCGCTTTTCATAGCGCGTGGCCAGCTTGACGGCTGAGCCGAGCAAATATTATAGGATGGAGGTGCGGGTTCATTACACCGGCTGGCCTCAGCAGATTTCCCGCTGCTGCCTGCAGAAAGTCGCACTTGAACTCTGACGAACTGACTTCCGTGCAGCTCTTTAAAGCGGCTTCATTTAAGACCTGGGCTGCTACTCCTTCCTCTGGCCGGCCGTAATGAAAACCACGCTAAGTATTCAAGAGGACAGATTTCACAATTCCGCGGAAGATGGTGTAAAGTCGACTGTGCCGGGGCGGGTAGGGGGTGGGGAGCAACTATATATCTCAACAATTTAATGATTAATAAAAACTACCTCAGCTGTATTATTGCACATTTATTGTGGTTCGACCGGTTTCGTTAGTTGAACATCTTCAGGTTGCCGAGTTGTGCTAAAGTCATGATATGAAAGTCACGACATAAAGTCATGATATTACTACAACCAGATTATGTTCAACTAACGAAACCGCACAATAAATGTGTAGTAACACATCTGAGGTAGTCTTATTATTAAACATTGACACTGTGCTTAACATGATCAAGATTATAACTTCATGAAATCATCTTTTAGAAAACTTAGTTGTAGGCAGAGAATTTGAAAAGGTGAGAAACATCCTTTGGTACATTGATATATGTTAGTTTTTTTGTACGCGTTGGTGCGATGGGTGTTTCCTGTATTTTGCTTCACGAGTTCTACGATTTTAATCTGGTGATGGGAGTAATGAAACACGTCACCAATGTAATAAATGTGCGATCTAGACGGAATTGTTCGCAATGAAAATGTTCTATCCGACACTTGAAATGCGTCCAATGGTATGAGAATTAACGTTCACGTTTGAAACTAGCCACGACTAAGAAACTGTACACAACTGGAACAGAAACCTCAAATAAATAATAAAGAAATGTTTGATAACGTACCGGCGAAGCGTTATGCGCTAATAATTATACTAACACTAAAGGAATGCTAGCTTCGCTGTCCACCGTCAACAGTGCCCCTCTCCCCCCCCCCCTAGCTACCGCTCCTCCCCCCCCCTCCCGCCCCCACCCCTCCGCCAACGGTTGAATGCCGTGCCGAATCGGCGGGGAGAACTCTTATGACGAAGGTAGTGAAATATCGAAAAATGCAAGAATAAGTCTGTACCCAAAAATTTAGCGTTGAGAACTCTTCATCATACTACTACTTTTTGTGTTTCCGTTCGAAGTTCTGAAGTTGGGGTGCTTTTCTTCATCTTACTAACTTCCTTGCAATGAAAGGTTCAATAGTCTCTTCATATTGAAGACACCACACTTTTTTGCAATCCACTGTACCCTCTATTTACCCCGATCATCATTCCATTTTTGTCTTGAAAACTTTATCTCCTGGTGCTGCGTGCGGTAGCCTTCCATCAATGCTAAAAAACCCTCAGAGAATACTCAGGCAGATGTAAGGTTTTAACCACACGAGCATTTCGTTGCGGAGACCTTTACATAACAATTCACCACTAATCCACCTAACTAAAATACTAAAATACTTTCTACTAACTACCAGAATCTAATCTGAAACCCTTACCTACAAATCGTTCAAAAGAAAGCCTACAACACACTAAATCTGCTAACCGATAGAACATGCGGAGTAAATAGCACGCCAATAATCCACACAAACAAAACCTTTATCCGCCCGATCCTAATCTATGTCACACTCTCACGTAAATCCGCTCCTCCCTTCATATCCTGATCGATATGCACTCCACGTTGCTGTCGGTATTAGACATCTTGGTGTGTCCTACATTTCTTAAATCTCAGCACCTTAAAGTCTCCCCCGCTCTTGAGAATGTATTCCTATTGTCGCGCCCATATCGGCACGTACTACCTTCCGTGCATCACCAAACCATTTCATTTCTCGGCTTAATTTATATCGCCTTACCCTCCCACATTATGAAATGACTTCGAAACCTACGATTTCTTCCAACCTTAACCTACATTCCATCCCACACAAAGATCCTGTATTATTCTGCTTGTAACATCGTCTCCAATACTTTTCACATCCATGGCCTTACCCATAGTTACCACGTGTCTGCATCACAATCTTCGTATCATAAACATAACTCATTTTATTTTCGTAATTTTTTATATTAAAATTGTAAATTATATAATCCAGTGGCTGAAGCGTGGCAGTTAAGCTGCCTGCTAGTCTCCCCCCCCCCCCCCCCCCCACACACACACTCAGTAAGTAGAACGCAGATATCTGTAAAATTATATAATAAATCTTGACGTTTATCGGTTGTTTAACATGTACTTGACACAAAGGAGAACGCACGGACTTTTTCCGAAAAAAATCGCCTACACAGCAAGTCTCACGAATGATTTTGTGTTTTGTGTGTGTGTGTGTGTGTGTGTGTGTGTGTTAGGCGACTGCAAACGTGGAGAATGCGCATAACAGTGCATTAACTATAAAATATTGTGATTACTGGTTGGAATGGTACAAGCTAGTAACATTAAGGATACTGGTGTAAAAGGCCACAATATGAGCACTGGAATACTGGAACAAGATTGGAAGACCAAGAACAAAGTGCTCGGATCAAGAACGGTGCGAGACAGGCAAGCAGTCTTTCACCCTTATTGTTCAATCTATACATAGAAGAAACAGTTACGGTAATAACAGGGAGTTTCAAGAGAGCGACTGAAGTTCACAGTGAAGGAATATCGATGACAAGATTGGCTGATGACATTGAAGAAGAATTACAGAGTCCGTTGAATGCAATGAAAAGTCTAATGAGTACATAATGTGGATTAAGAGTAAACCAAAGGAAGACGAAAGAGATTGAGAGTAGCAGAAACGAGAAACTTAACATCAACATTTGTGATCACGAAGTAGACGGAGTTATGGAGTTCTGATATCTTGCAAGCAAAATAACCGATGGTGAACGAAGTAGACTAGCAAAGGCAAAGAAGGCATTCCTGGCCAAGAAAATTCTACTATTGTGGAACATAGACCTTACTTTGAAAATGAAATTTCAGAGAAAGTACGTTTGGAATACAGTGTTGTATAGTAATGAATCACTGACTGTGGAAAAATCGGAACATAAGAGAATGGTATGACATATGAAAAGCACTGACAAGAAGAAGGGTCTGACTAATGAGACGCATGTTCAGATGTTATAGATTAACATCCATGGTACTAGAGAGAGCTGCAGAGTAAAATACTGTTGGGGGAGACAGAGACTGAAATACATCCAACAAATAGTTGAGGGCTCTGCATCAAACTTGTCAGAAGACAATCGACAATATTATGAACGAATGAACTAATTTGACTGAGGAAGAATGGCGTTTTTGAAACGAGCATGTCACAACCCACATTTCAACTAGTAGAGGCCTTGTAATAGACCAAGAAATTTGACTACAGACCGCATTACCATTTCCCTGATATTACACTGACGCACCATGAGAACTCGACGTCGAAATTCCACAAAATATGCTGCACTTTCTCTTATGTCGATGGCTCGATGTTATCTGTATTGGTTTAGTCCGGTGATTTATACGCCATTGCAGCAGATGCTTGGGATGGGAAACCCCAACTACATCAGACGACAAGACAATACGAATTGAGGAAGGCCGGCGTGTACCAGATTCCGTGTCAATGTGGCAAGTCGTATATTGGTCAGACGATGCGTACCGTCGAGGATCGATGCCGTGAACACCAGAGGCACACTCGACTGATGTATCCGAGCAAGTCGGCGGTCGCTGAACATTGTTTGTCGGAAAGTCACGCTATGGAGTATGACCGCACGAGGATTCTGGTACAGACGTCGAGTTACTGGGACAGCGTTGTTAGAGAGGCCATCGAAATTCGCACCAATGACGACCTCATAAACCGTGACTGTGGCTATAATCTTAGCAAGGCTTGGGAACCAGCGATTGGGTTAATCAAGAGTAAATCGCATAGTTGTGACGACCGCGGCGGACAGAGCCATCACACCGACGTCATCTCAGACGCCGTCGCAATCTGTTCCACCGCGCTACCGTGGCGCCTGGCGCGGACGGCGCTGGGAGCGCGCCGCGGGCGGAGGGTATTTAAATCCGCCTCCGCTGCGACCGAACCCAAGGTCTGCGCCAGAATGTCCATCCTATACCCCATCCTGAACTCAACCAGCTCCCTTCCATGCCCAGTAGCAGTAAACGTGTACCTGGCCCTGATCCGGCCACTCATGGAATATGCGTGCCCTGTCCGGGGTATACGCGGCAAAGCAGCACCTGGACAAACTTCAGAGGCTGCAGAACCGCGCCCTCAGGAGGGCATTGCACTTACCCCTTTGGTTCCCATAGACGACCTGCACGCCGCAGCTGATATCCCACTATTGAGAGAGCGCTTCCAAGATCTGGCAAGGGCTTTCTACGAAGGTTCTTCCAGATCAGGAAATGCCCTCATCCACTCCCTAGGTTGGTACGGCATGTCACGCGATAAACATAAGGGCCCTATGACGATCTTCGACGATTAAGTCGAAGAGGAAATCCCAACACCCAATCCCTAATCCTGTTCCTTCCCACAAAACACCAATCATCTCGCCTACCTCAAGCAAGTACCAGACACAAACAGAACAATCATCACAATATCGCAGACACCAGAAAAATCATAGAAAAATCACACACACATTCACAGGGGAGTAAAAGCCGAAAGGCTACAGACTCCCACCTCACACTTCCCCAAAGAGGGAAAGTACAAGATGAGAGCAGCGACCGAACCCAGTTTCCCCTGAGCAGCCATAGCGTACGGATCTCCGTGCCGGCACGTTCACAGGAGCTCAGTCCGTCAGTTCACCTGATGATGGCGACATGTTTGATCACCGAAATATTGTGCCCGTTGGACACTATAGACCGGCAGTACACCCGTGGATATTTTGATTATCAAATACGCCGAGAGAAACTCAAGAATCACAATACGAATTTTGTAATCGGGCAAATTTAATATTTTATGACGACTTTCACTTGAGATTTCCCTATGGTTTTAGGCGTTCCTGAAGTATCCACAATCCGGTTGCTACAACGATGAATGCCGTTGTGGAAATATAGACTCTAAGGTGGAAATAAACGACGCACTACAAACGAATTATCCGAATGAGGCCGAAATGGGTGGATGTGATGTTCATGTACAAATGAGTGATTAACATTTCAGAAAAATTCGATGATTTATTGAAGAGATAGAGATTCACTAACTGAGCAAGTCAATAACGCGTTGGTCCATCTTCAGTTCTTATAAAACAGTTGTTCGTCTTGGTATTGGTTAATAGCGTTGTTAAATGTCCGCCGGAGGGAAATGGTGCCAAATTCTGTCCTACTGGCGCCTTAGATAATCAAAATCCCGGCTGGTTGGAAGGTCCTGCTCCTAACGTTCCGTACTGGTATGAGGCACGAGACCTTGCTGGCCATGATTGTGCCAGGTAAGGACGAAGACAAGCAGCAGAAACTCTCGCAGTGAGCGGGCTGCCATTATCTTGCTGAAATGTTCAAATGTTCAAATGTGTGTGAAATCTTATGGGACTTAACTGCTAAGGTCATCAGTCCCTAAGATTACACACTACTTAACCTAAATTATCATAAGTACAACCACACACACACCCATGCCCGAGGGAGGACTCGAACCTCCGCCGGGACCAACTGCACAGTCCATGACTCCAGCGCCCCAGACTGCTCGGCTAACCTCGCGCGGCCGTGCTGAAATGAAAAGCCAGGATTGCTTACCATGAAGGGAAATAACACGGGGCGTACAATATCGTCGATGTATCGTTGTTCTGTAGGGGTGCTGTGGATGAAAACAAAGGGGTCCTGCTATGAAAAAAATGGGTCCTAGACCATCACTACTTATTATCAAACTGTCAGTTTGATGTCCCACCTCTATCAGGGGCTTGTCGTTGGTCATCTGGGCTCAGCTCGAATTCTACTCCACTGAAAGTGGTTCCAAGCCGAAGCCGTGTCTGGAGAAGCCCCAGACAGCAGTGTAATACCAAGCGGACTGTCGGCTGCCATTGGGCCCTACAACCAGGAATGATGGTCTGGGAAGCCACTTCATTTCGTGATCCTTTTGGTTGTCATACGCTGCACCATCACAGCACGGCGCTAAGTCGACGATATTCTCCTCCCACTTTTGTTGCCCTTCATGGCAAGCCGTCCTGATCTAACAGTTCAGTCAGATAACGCCCACCGGCACACGGCCAGCGACGACGCTGGATCTCGCTCCAATAGAGAACACTTTTGTGCATTGTGGGCATCCCGGGATTTTGAAGATATAACGTGCCAAATGGACAGAATATGGCATGACATTGCTTGGGTGGACATCCTACAACTCTATCGATCAATGCTAAGCCAAATAACGGCTTGTATAGGGCCCGGAGGTGGACCAATTTGTGGAATTCCTTGTCTTGAGTAAATCATCCGGTTTTTCTGTGATTGTAACCATTTGTTTGTCTGCACACTTACGTCACATCCGCCGGTTTCATATCTGTCGAACAGTTCCTTCGTGGTGCGTAGTTTTTTTTTTTTTAATCTGAGATTTACAGCGCTTTTGTAAAAAACGTCTAGCTTGATACCTTCGTATTGTGAGGTATGTGAACATAAAAATTTCGACAGGGCTTTGAATAGCATGCGAATATCAAGCGTTAGAGTGAGAGGTATGGCTCCTCTTGCACAAATCTCCAAATACCGTACAGCAGCAGAATTAGGACCCATTACATGTTGTAAGTAAACTAATTAGTGAGGGCAGCCTCAACAATAACGACTGTATGGGGGAGTTGGTGGAGACCGAGACATTACTTCTCTTTGAGGTTATTTCATGCGTCAGTTTGAGAATGCGCGTCATATGTGGACAGACTGATTTGAAGAAAGGTGACTGCCACGGCTTTCTTGGCCTGATATGTGGCCCAGTGAACATGTGTGAAATATTTTCACGGTTCGCCAGAAATCACTGCTCATGCTTAGTGTACCGCATATGAGGGGCTGTTGCCGGCCGGTGTGTCCGAGCGGTTCTAGGCGCTTCAGTCAGGAACCGCGCGACCACTACGCTGGCTGGTTCGAATCCTGCCTCGGGCATGGTTGTGTGTGATATCCTTAGTTTAGTTAGGTTTAAGTAGTTCTAGGTTCTGGGGGACTGATGACCTCAGATGTTAAGTCCCATAGTGCTCAGAGCCAATTGAACCGTTTTTTAAGGGGCCTCTAGAAGCTCGGATTACAGGACGTGGAAGATAACATGCTCAGTTCAGTAATCATAATCGTTTGCGAACTGTCACGTTCCTAATGTGTAGCATGAATTGTCACCCATCCCTGCTGGTGTTGCAAATTCCACGACCGTTAGTGTATGGCAACAAAACGTACTCGAACGCGAGTAAAGCGAACACTCGCCAGGTGAAGAGCGTTCGCCTGTGGCGGTGCGCTCTACGGCCCTGGGCCGCATTGGTTAATGGACCGGAAGGGGGCGCCTCTCACGTGGCCGGCATTTTAAGGACCTGAGCGAGTCTGCCCAGCGAGGAATTTTCCCCTGAAGTCGCCAGCCTCACTTTATTGCGCCGACCGGGGCAGAGAATACTTACTGCACTACGAATGCTACTATGGCGTTGTTGAAATTTTCTTAAACTTGGTCTCAAAGCAAAAGTTTTTCTCTCAAGCAGTGCAAACGTTTTCAACTCACTTGACACCAAGGAATATACAGTAAACACATTTAATGCATATTTGATAGTATAATTTATAGAGTTCACAAATGTTTCCGCGATTCGAGGTTACTATGACTATAGTACAGTCGGGAGACACAGCAAAGAGACACAAAGCAGTTGATACAAACGCTCAGTGGTGAATGTATAATACACCTTTGCAATATTGATGTCCTTTGAGATGTGTCACATGCCAATAATATACTGCCTTTGGGAACCCAGTTACCATATTTTAAATAATTTCTTTGAAATGTATATATCAGTTTCTGGTGCCACAAGTGCACAAGTGGTATCGTTACACGTTTCCATTTAATACGGAGTCATCTGCCCTACTTCTGGTGTAAGCCTAGAGTAGTCACACCAGAAGTCTATTTTTTCAGTTTTCACAATTAATTTTACATTGTGAATATTATTAAACTGCCTGTTTCAGAGTTATGAACTTTATATTAACTTGCCTTTTTAGCTCGTTTCACATACGCCTAGAGATGTAAACATTCTATCGATATGTGTTGTTTTGAACATTCTTTTTGATTTGCTAAAATATGGATATATCGAAAATGTCGATATTTTAGACTTTCATTAAATCGCCTTCGTCGTTATCTGTCAGGTGGTTTTTCAGCAGTCAGTGTGCTGATATCAATTATCGTATATCCCCGTATGTTTCAGTCGGCATCAGCGACCAAGGCTACGGTCCTCGTTAGTAACTGTGCCTTATCAATAAAAGCATGATCACAGTTTTTGAGGACCTTCATAAAAAACTATTATTCTCTAATCTTGTTTTGTTTATTGTAAGTGCTTCCTGGGGTGCGGTAAGCTATAGTATCTGAAGCGTCGCAATTGTCTTACACTTAGCGATTTTTAAGATGCAAAACCGCATGGTGTCCATTTAATCGTCGTCGTCATGTTTTTGCTCTGATGTCTCGCAGTGGCTTGGAAGGATTTGGAATCGAACGATATACGTAGATTTGTAATGAATTTGTAACTGATGGACAGATGTATTCCAAAACTCCGAAACCATCTATGATTCGCGCTTTGTCTACGCAATATTGCACTATAATGGAGTTTTTGTAGAAGTTGGAACGCTGGTTCTGTAGCTAAAGAGAAAGTCTGGAGGCTTCCTATTTGTTACTATTTTGACTTACAGGTAACTATACAGAATTATTATCAGAAATGGAATCTGATGTACCGTAGTAGATTGTAGACTCTGTGGATAACGAAGGTGTAGCTCTGAGTCTGCAAGCGAAAGCAGAAGAAAAACACCTAATGGAGCAAGAAGTACTCTGTTTTTATCTTATCGGTATACACGTATTTAAATACCTTTAAAAGTTGGAATACGTGGTGAAATTTGGTAAAAGCAAGGAACGTTAACCACAAAGCATTCATTGGAAAACTTGGCCCATAGAGGCAGGTTCTCACTGTAAGCATAAAAAATGTTTACCCTACCAAGACACAGCATTTCGGACGGACACATCGACAATACTTAACTTCAGCTCCATTTCCTTATTCTAATTTTTCGTTTCTCATTTTGAAATTTCGTAAACTGTCCAAGCCGTTATCACTCGACTGAAAACGCAAACTAGAGTACACCAGAAAAATGATTTAATACAGCATTCAATCGCAAATCGAAAAATAATGTGTATTGTGATGTCAGTATAAGGAGCTACTACTGAGTATGTTACTGACTATATTCATTTATCAGACTTCATATTATAAAGAGAATTATTTTACCAGAATACTTTTTGCAAATAAACAAGCTAATACAACTGATATTCTTCTCGAAGAGTGAAACTAGAAACTGTATCACTAATATCTGAAAGTAACAAACACAGTACTGTTAATAAACCAACATTAATAAAACAAGTTTGGAATAATGTTTCGTGCCTCTAAGACTTTCAGAAACACAAGATACGCTATATCTTCAAGTCCAGTGGACTTTTTATTGAAGAAATTAGATATAAACATGTCTACTTCCGATTTAATTTCCTCGTTATCGTTATTCGCTAGTGCTCCATAGGTCGCCATTTGTATGTGCATTTCGTTTGCCTTCTCACGAGATTTTATGACAAAGTCTCTTCATGCTTATGGTTCTTTATATCGGATGATTTACGAGGTTGAACACATTACCCATACATTACTACAGTTACCTGTCAACAGAGGCAAACTGACCTAACTGAGACATTTTTATTCGGATAGATAAAGACACAAGGGGGATGGATACTTCAGGCGAATTCGTACCTCACACAATATACCTCACAAACCTTACATAATATACCCTGGTAAAGAATGTAAGTGCACTAAGACAGGCAATGTGACATCTTTTGGGAGTGCAAAAACCGATGCAGGATTTATGAAAATTTATTGCCATCTGCTGAAAATCAATGGTGAACTGATTTGAAATTTTTCTAGCCCTTAACGGAGTTGAAAATTCGTGATAAAATTATGCGGATACAAACTAGACCGGTAAAACGCGGGTCTTCGACTTCTGTGGGCAGGTCACTACCATTTGCACTGCCGGAACGTGCTTCAAGAAGCACCTCAAAGGTTCAAGCTGCAATTGTTTCAACTCTGTACCTACCGAAGCCCACAAAATCATTTCCAGTATACTCAGTGAGAGAAAAGCATAGTGAGTGGAGAGTAGGACTTTACTATTCGGATATTCTTGAGATGATATTTTTCACAAAGTTTGTAATACACACATAATTTTAGTTCATCTGCTGCACAGCAGGCGCCGAGTAGCTAAATAACTTTAGTGCTACAGTTGAAGAATAATTATGTATATCGTCAATTTTACTAGCTCTTGGCCCTATACTTTCTGCTTCATTTGTACTGTTGATGATACTGTTTTTTCTGCCGATATGAAGCACCCATAGTGTATATGATTGACTTTTGGATAGCGCACAAAGTTAAACATTAGCAGAGCTGGGTTGTCTTCTTTACAAGGTAACCTTCCAGGTGTCGAGTGACGAGACAGGCAGGGATAACTCTACTAACAGAAAAAAATATTTTACAACCTTTCTAAGAACTTTCCCATATAAAATAACTTACGGTAATGCAGCCGGGTGAGATTATCGACAACCGCTGATACTTCGTCAGGACCACACCCTGTCATTAGGTTCCGTAAAGTACAATATTGGTCTGCGTAAGGCGGGTGTCTACCGTATTCCTTGCAGTTTTTGCATGTCATGTAATGGTCAGACTATTAAGACTATGGAGAACTGGTGAACTGAGCATAAGCGCACACACGCTTACAACAGTCGAGCAAATCCGCTATTGCAGGTACACTGTCTTGACATCGGTCATTCTATATATAATGGAAACCTGCTCCCTCCGTTGTCAAAAAACAGACAGAATTAATGCTACCTCACACGTTGGTTATTAATTTTCACTACTGATAACCTCTGACGTCAGTCGTCTTCGGTTGCGCGAAAACTCTAGTGTTTACAGTATGTGTATGTGTGTGTGTGTGTGTGTGTGTGTGTGTGTGTGTGTGTGTGTGTGTGCGTGTGTGTGTGTGCGTGTGTGTGTGTTTTGTTGTCCCAGAGTTGCCCTGCAAACCGAGATTTTCAGTTCCATTGCACAGCCCTCACTTTCTGTAGTGTCAGGATATACTATGTCGAAACATAAGTCGTCTTCTACGGCAATGCTGGGCTGCATAATTTGAACATTGACTATGACGGGAGAAACTCAGGCCTAACTTTACTAATGGTCGTTACTGTCACTGTTGCATATGCTGATACCATTTAATGTGCCTGCAGCACTAGAGCGAAGCAGTTTAGTTCATTGCATATATCAAAGAACAATAATAAACTTCTGCGACAATATTATTTTGTGTTCTCTCAGAATTTTCAATGAACTATTTCTACTGCTCTGTTCCACTACTCAGGTACCCTCTCTAGCTGTTACTGAATTTATATTTGGTAGTACGTGAAAATTCTGACGGTGGATCGCAATATATTAGAACTATGACATAAAGGAAGATGTCTGTCAAGAAAAAGTGCTTCCTAAAACTAGAGCCTATATTATGTATTCCTCAAACATGCCGTGAGTAGTAATTGGAATGATTTTCCATGTATTACTTACCCATTATTTAGATCACACCAAGTTATTAAGACAGCGAAAAGGACAACACTTGAAAATTTTTTCGACAGTGCTGTATTCATCGACAATAGCTGTTTATGTTTTGTCCAGCGAAAGCAGGTCAGCCATCACTTCATTATTACAGGCGCTCATGTAATTTAACTCCGACTGATTTCGAATTCATTCAGTGCCGAGTTCCTGTTTACAGCAGCAAATTGCGTTCTTCCTAAGGCGTCCAATTTGTTCTGTAGATTGACCTACGGATCTTTCATTAGGTGCGTAACTGCTGTTTACGTCAGCTTACGATCAATTTCCAGGACTCTCTCTTCTCTGTGTAGACTTTATTTCACTTCAGCGATTATGCGGTCCGCTAATGCGGGGTCTCTAGCTGCTCCAATTTGAAAGGAGAAAATCATCTGTAGCGATTGTGATATTCTCACGGAAGTATTTTGGCGACAAACGAAAATCAGAGTTTCGATACCAAATTATCGCTTTCAACAGTTTTGTATCAGATCGACAACAGAGACGTCAATCTGAATGTTCTCTTCCAAGCTGCGAGCCCTTTGAAGTCCTGGATTATTGGTAGAAAATTCTGCTACATCTGTTTCCCTTCGACGAAATCCACGTGTGCTTAGCAAAGTGTGGAATTATGACTGCGCTCTGAGTTGTCGCGGTGCCTCTAATAACCCCCACATTGACGGCGTGAGTACTCCAAAGCAAGCCGTCGGCAAGGCTAGGAGTGGGCTGCACCCAACCGTGAACCACACGAATAAATCAAACTGAAATATGTTTGCTAACTGTCTATTCCATTACTCAGAAACGCAACAGTGCACATGCATCACGCAGCATTGCATGGCATTTTACTTAAATTAAGAAGGAAAGTATTTGCTTGTGTCTGAAAGCACTTTGAAATGAATATCGAATATATGTGGCTCTGCGCCTCACTGAGGTCTCCTAATGTAAATATATTTCTGTGGGATATCTTGCCGTATTTAGAGCTGTTTGAGAATTAATTGAGAGTTAGGAAACAGCATGTTACCTGGACGTAGAGTACCCCAAAGAGACTGAAATAATTTCCCTTTTTCCAAAGGGGTGTTCTACGACCATTACTTCCCATGTTACATGTTAACGATTTAATAGTCATAGTCGAAGGCTCATATCAGACGAACCCAAATTTACGTGCGAGTTAGCACACTGTTTCCGAGATTCGGGAGCTGCGCCGGCAGCGAATCCAACCCGCGCGGCGGACTGACGATGCGGAGCAGTTTGCCGTCCAGTTTGGATGTAGGTTTACGGCAGTTTCTCACTCCGATTAGGTGAACACCGGGGCACTACCCACGTATTATTTGCAGGGTATTCTTTCTACTTGACAGTCTCCGACCATTCCCACATTTAAAGCAACCTGTATTCGGAAAATATTTCCCATTTAAAACGTTGAAGTACCTTTGGATAAACTTGTAGGATCGTATTTTAAGCCTGCTCACAGGGAAAGCATCGAAAGCTAAAGGTACCGGTACAGACAGGAAAAAAATCCCTACAGTAAACTACCATAACGGAACGTGCTTACCTTGCACACATGTGACATAAAATGCTTCACGGTTCAGCTCATTCCAGATCGGGACCACAATGTGACAGAAATGTGGATACCTAACTGAGAGTGGCTTTAAAAGCTTCCTAGGCTGCCTTTATAAGTTGACCCGCCTTTGATTTCGTAACCTACGCCACTTGCCTTGCTCCTGCTATCGTAGTTCTCTTCTTTCGACTTCTTGAGTTTAGCAATCAGAAGTCTGTTTCATTTCGTTCCAACTGATCATTAGAGGTGAACAAAGTATAATGTGTGTCCTTTCTGAAAATACGTTGTATAAGAAATAGGTTCTCTTGAGATTTTGTTGAATTTCCATAATAACGAAGAAAAGTACTTTCGTTAAGTTCATTCTCTCTTCATAGCAAACGGCATAACGCTATCACAAAAGATAATGCTTAGTTTCGTTTATTCACTATTAGTAATGCGCTGATATTATGAATTCT
This sequence comes from Schistocerca gregaria, assembly GCF_023897955.1. Classification (NCBI taxonomy): domain Eukaryota; kingdom Metazoa; phylum Arthropoda; class Insecta; order Orthoptera; family Acrididae; genus Schistocerca; species Schistocerca gregaria. The sequence goes on from NC_064920.1 coordinate 659,043,217, forward strand.
GGCTTGTCGCTATTTAGTAGTTTACTGAAACAGCACGATAACATTGTCAGTAGATAATAAGTATATTAAGGAATAAAAACTTAAAAGCAGATATAGATAGAGTGTATGACAGTTGCCTCCTATAGATGTACAGTAACTCTGTAGTGTGAGAGTGATGCATTTAATTTATTCAAAATGTAAAACATTTTGCCTCGGGCTTGCGTATTCTATGTGCGTAAGGAGGAAAAGCAGTAATTACAGTACAAAACTGAAAACGTGTAAAGAATTACGTCACTTCCATTAACTAGTACAGATCAACACACCTCAAAAGTATGTTTGAAAAACGGATAAATTTTAATTCAAGTAATTGTGTGCTTCAGTTGATTTCGAACAATTTGAGTGTCAAAAACAGGTGTCCAGCGATTACCAGAACAAAGCATCGAAAATAACAGCCTACAAACGAAAATTGGACTGATAAAAATGTTGAATTAATCGCTAATACGTGACTTTGGCACCAAAGGGAAGAGATCCCTCTGAGATTAAAGCTACTTTTACGGCAATGTGGTACTGAATTTGGCGTTCTAAATATCGTCTTCACTGAATTTAAATTATTACTTTTCCTGATTCGATCTTGGTACGGCGTAACGACATAGTAATGGCTGACGAATTGGATGAATACTACATATTGTATTTGTTATTAGACAGTATCTGAAGGAGTCTATTATTTCCTGCTAATGCTTTATCTGTAGTTTTATGTTTCGAGTGGGTGGTGTAATTACATCGAGAAAGATGAAACAAATTTTGCTTGTACTTAGGTACTTTTTTGAACGTTTAGTTTACAGAAACATCGTTGTAAGACACTGTGTGGAAGATGAACTCAGAGCAAAACGGTATTTTTCTGGTGTGTTGTTGTTGTTGTTGTTACGTAATGCTCGTTAACAAATAATCGCTTCCCTAGACCACATACATTCGCCAAAGCTCTGCACCCTTAGATCGTAATTTGTTTTGAGATGGTACTTTGATATTAGTGTAATCCATTCGATTTCCCATCACAGGCCATTATTCTCCACCTTTTGATCTCACATAAGCGCATTTAAAAACTCACTCGCTGAACACCTACTGATAGTGTTCATCAAGTCCCTCAGTAGCATGTAATGAGTCATCTGTACAGTGTTTCATTCTTAAAAAGAATTATAACAAATCATTCACCGCTAGTACACCCAAATACGTTTCTAAACCTATCATAAAGCAGTAACCTCGTGAACACCCGTGGTGCAAAGTAGTCTCACCTACTTCTACTGCTTGCTACAGCAGCTGGTCCATTGACTGCCACCAAACCAAGTGCTACAGTGGAACTCAGGAGGAAAAGATCGTAAAAATCCGTCTCACCATTCTAGATTACATTTGGTTTTGGTTTCACTAAATACATTCAGGCTGGTGCGCGGTGTACGTACTTCACTGAAAAGTGCCTAGGCCCGCCCCATACATGTCGGACTTGGTTACAACTATAATGAACTTGCTGTTGGGTGCATTTTAAACTTTGACCTTCAGTAATGCAATGAATTTTTGTCGCTCGACCGTAAACAATTGAAACGTAATAAAACTGTTACGAGTACGGCATGGAAACTTGTTCCACCTGTGTAGCAACTAATTCAAGATCAATACCTGGAGAATTACGGTACAATGCTATAAAAACTTGTAATTTTAAAAGTGCTTTTAAGGTAATTCCTTTTGTACTAACATCAAACGTTTTTTTGTTCTTAATGCGATTTACTTTATCTGCGCTACTTATACCCCATGCAAAAGGTTCATACGTCACAGAGACTAAGTTCACAAACACAGAAAGCAAGCATATGTTATAAAAGTGAGAGATCAGCGTAAAGGATTTAAGTGACTCGGGAAACACAGTTTCAAAGGAGTTAGGATTTCAAGCTTTATTTCCTCATACATTTTCAAATGTACTGTAGGGTGGTACTCATAACGCTTTATTTTCTGACTCAGTTATTGAAATATAAGGAACATGTAAAAAGTGTCGAAAATTAAGTATCCGGAAGAAATCTGTTACTTACCTTGCTGCACTCTCCTGCGTGGCAACTATGATCGTATTTTTTAGAGAAGTGTACTGATTAGAGGTACTGAGGAATATTCTCCTAGCTGTCATCCTCCCTCCGCCCCCCCCCCCCCAATCGCACCAACTGTTTTCATTATTTGTGGCTTGATATTGCGAAGTAACGTAGTGATGACCACAGAGAATCATCCACAATGAATGGTCCGTCGTGACTGAAAGCGACCTGAGCTATTCAATACAAGAATAAGCTTACGTTAAAGATACGTATTTCATTTGTCCGCAGTCCGACCAAAACATTAGGAGACTGATTTTATTCCTGGGGTACAAGCGACTTGAGAGCAGTAGCTACGCTGGCAGTCTGAACTAACATCTGCAAACAAAGGACGCGCATTCGACCAGTCGTGAGCAGGCGGTGTGAACTTGTGGACGTGCTACCGTAGTGTGTCAATGTTGTGTAGCAACACGACTTACTCACTTGATACGGTTGTGGAATAAAACAGACGACCAAATCACAGGTTTAAACCCCGCTACACTGTATCTCTGAAGTAGGCATTATATGGCGTGAAGCGACAACTATGAAACTTTACCCAAAAAGTGAAGGTTGTACTGTAATGTACTTTTAAAAAATGGAACAACTGGCGTTGTGTGCCACATTTTTGTATTTTGGTGAAGAACTGTCCTGTTCCTTTTAAACACCTGTGTAAATAAAACTGGAGTATAATTGTATATATGGGTAACACTGTAAACATTGTGCACATTGGCTGTTGCCCCTTCTCTTCCTCCCTCCCCCCCCCCCCCCACCCTCTCACTTCACCCCATCTACTTAATCTGACTACCTCACCTTTCCTCCCCGCCTCTATACATTGTTTAATACCTTTGATCCATACCTGTTAATCCTAATGTGCACCATTGCCTAAATCACTACGCTCTCCTCCACTCGCCCTCCCCCCCCCCCCCCCCCCCACCTACTTATATTTCACTCTCTTGCAACATGTACTGTTATGTATCTTTAATTACAATGGTGTAAGTAGCATTTTTACATGCTCTCTTGGATGTTGGCTCCTCACGCCATGTAATGTAAATAATGGCATCTTCTGCCCATTTCAAAAATAATGTAACCAGCTTCTACAACAATGCGTCCCATTACCTACTCCCAGGACATCCACATTTTACATTGTGCATACTGGGATGTCTTTATGAGGGTCTCTGACGATTGTTTCACTTATGTTTATGCCAGTGGCTGCTTAGACACAGTACAGCGAAGTTTAAACCTGTGATTTGGTCTCCTGTTTTATTCCAATACCGTATCAAGTGAATAAGTCATGCTAAGTGTTAGTAAATTAGCCTATTACAGAAGTGTTCTCTCATTTAATTTCGACAAAATTGGTGCATGTAAGCGAAGATACATATTTTGACGACGTTTTTTGTTTTACTCAAATCTAACGATTGTGATACGTAAGTCAGAGAAGGAATCATGCCACCCATACATTAATTTAACTGTCTGCCCTGGTATTTTTCTGATAATTGTACTTTTATTGTGTTTTAAGGTGTTGCAATTGTAGCACTTGAAAATTGTTGAAAGTGACCTAAGGTCAATATTTTAATTGTGGAATAAAACATTCTGTACAGTTATACCGTGGTTATATCTTTCAAATGTATTGTATGAGTGTGGCCTCACACCTAAGTAAAACCGCAGTTATTTCTGATTTCGTTCCGCATGAGGCCCATACAGCGAGAGTACATGAGCGCCGCTCTGGCAGGGAACAAGCATAAATCGTTTATTTTTTACACCATACCCCTTCTTCTGTGATTCTGATACGACGGACAGTTGGAAGAGCCTCCCTTTGGGTATTACGTGAAGGCGTGACGTCCCTGTCTGGAACCGTTCTCCCCGCCACGCAGCCCGCTTTGCGCCAGGGAAAGCAGTGCTCGGCTCGTAGACAGGGAGGCGAGAAATCGTGAGGCGCTCACCAGGGTGTGTCAGCGGTCAGCCCTCCTCTGCTAACACAACTTACTGTTCATCTTGCGGCCACGCGTTCGCCAGTCAACCATCGAAGTGGAGCTCTCTTTTGCTCTACTTCTTATTTAATAACACACAACATCACTATTCCGAAAACGTGCCGACGTGGAAATCCGAGTGTGAGTACTTGCTAATAATTACTCTTCTCAGGACATGCCGTGCTTGTGAGACTTGCCTAGTGGCACAAGGACGTCGCGATGTTTTCAGTTTAGCCATTCTCATCCCAAGGGCACTTCTAGGGGTATCAAAGTACGTCTTGTTTCATTTGCTCATCCACCCCCGTGAAAGGGTTGTCACTTGAATGGAAGTGGTGTCATCCCTCGAGGTAGAAGGCAGAAACTATCAGACGATCCTTAAGACTGTTTACGAATAATGAGGTTGTCTATAAGAAAGTAGGAACGCAAGAAAGAATCGATCTGCAGTTGACCGTGAATGGAAAAAATAAATAAATAAATAAATAAAGTAGCATATTGCGTATATACAGAAAAAGAAAACCACTACTGTACAACTGCACTATTGGTGATAAACTGCTGGAAACAGTAAATACCGTAAAACAGCTAGGAGTAACTATGCGGAGTGACCTGAAGTAGAATGACCAAATAAAACGAATAGTAGGAAAAGCAGGTGCCAGACTGACTTTCACAGGGAAAATCTTAAGGAAATGTAATCATCTACGGAGGAAGTGGCGTCTTGTAGGCGCTAGTTCGACCGATTCTAATGAGGACTTATAGACAAGATAGGAAAGATGCAAAGAAGAGCGGCGTGTTTTGCCGCGAGATCGTTGAGTCGGCGCGAGAGCGTCAGAAGAGCTATTCAACAAAGTCCAGTGCTAGACGCTACAAGAGTGGCATTGTGCACCACAGCGTGGTTTACTATGGAAATTTCGAGAGGATACATTCCAGGAAAAGTCGGAACACATATTACTTCCTCCCACATACATCTTCGAAATGACCAAATTCGAGAATTAGAGGCAATACGGAGGCTTACCGACAACCATTCTTTCCTCGCGCCATTCGCGAATAGAACAGGGAATGGATTTTTAGTTATTGGTAGCAGAAGTGCCCTTCGCCACACGTTGTTAAGTGGCTCGCGCTGTATGGAGTAGGCAACCTTCTTCACCTACCTTCCACTTTTGTACCTCTGATAATACACTCCTGGAAATGGAAAAAAGAACACATTGACACCGGTGTGTCAGACCCACCATACTTGCTCCGGACACTGCGAGAGGGCTGTACAAGCAATGATCACACGCACGGCACAGCGGACACACCAGCAACCGCGGTGTTGGCCGTCGAATGGCGCTAGCTGCGCAGCATTTGTGCACAGCCGCCGTCAGTGTCAGCCAGTTTGCCGTGGCATACGGAGCTCCATCGCAGTCTTTAACACTGGTAGCATGCCGCGACAGCGTGGACGTGAACCGTATGTGCAGTTGACGGACTTTGAGCGAGGGCGTATAGTGGGCATTCGGGAGGCCGGGTGGACGTACCGTCGAATTGCTCAACACGTGGGGCATGAGGTCTCCACAGTACATCGATGTTGTCGCCAGTGGTCGGCGGAAGGTGCACGTGCCCGTCGACCTGGGACCGGACCGCAGCGACGCACGGATGCACGCCAAGACCGTAGGATCCTACGCAGTGCCGTAGGGGACCGCACCGACACTTCCCAGCAAATTAGGGACACTGTTGCTCCTGGGGTATCGGCGAGGACCATTCGCAACCGTCTCCATGAAGCTGGGCTACGGTCCCGCACAACGTTAGGCCGTCTTCCGCTCACGCCCCAACATCGTGCAGCCCGCCTCCAGTGGTGTCGCGACAGGCGTGAATGGAGGGACGAATGGAGACGTGTCGTCTTCAGCGATGAGAGTCGCTTCTGCCTTGGTGACAATGATGGTCGTATGCGTGTTTGGCGCCGTGCGGGTGAGTGCTACAATCAGGACTGCATACGACCGAGGCACACAGGGCCAACACCCGGCATCATGGTGTGGGGAGCGATCTCCTACACTGGCCGTACACCTCTGGTGATCGTCGAGGGGACACTGAATAGTGCACGGTACATCCAAACCGTCATCGAACCCATCGTTCTACCATTCCTAGACCGGCAAGGGAACTTGCTGTTCCAACAGGACAATGCACGTCCGCATGTATCCCGTGCCACCCAACGTGCTCTAGAAGGTGTAAGTCAACTACCCTGGCCAGCAAGATCTCCGGATCTGTCCCCCATTGAGCATGTTTGGGACTGGATGAAGCGTCTTCTCACGCGGTCTGCACGTCCAGCACGAACGCTGGTCCAACTGAGGCGCCAGGTGGAAATGGCATGGCAAGCCGTTCCACAGGACTACATCCAGCATCTCTACGATCGTCTCCATGGGAGAATAGCAGCGTGCATTGCTGCGAAAGGTGGATATACACTGTACTAGTGCCGACATTGTGCATGCTCTGTTGCCTGTGTCTATGTGCCTGTGGTTCTGTCAGTGTGATCATGTGATGTATCTGACCCCAGGAATGTGTCAATAAAGTTTCCCCTTCCTGGGACAATGAATTCACGGTGTTCTTATTTCAATTTCCAGGAGTGTAGTAAAGTTTTCTAACCGTCTACCAGTTCCACACTAATGGTGATTTACAAAGTAGAGAAATAGCTTTTTAAAATTTATGAGCCCAAGTTACAATTAGCTAAAGCATTTAGTAATAGTTACTTATAAAATAATTTATGTGAAAATATTACGAAAACCAAATGAAAATGTATTTTAAGCCCCTGATGCTCACCACGGAAGCCGGAAAATCAACTAGTGGCTAGTAGGAATGATAATTAAATGAAGACCCTAAAGCTGTCGACAGGATCAACGGGAGCAGTTTAAAATGTATGTCCAGACCGGGACTCGAACCCGGGATCTCCTGCTAACATGGCAAACGCTTTATCCATCTTTTTTTCTTTTTTTTTTTTTGAATTTTTGTTCGTTGCTGATCGTTTGGTTTGGTTGTTGCGGTCGTCACATGACATCCGTTAAATTTCCTTTGTTGATCCTTCCACTCAGTTTTTTATTGGAGAGGCCAACCGGCTCTCCTCCATCTGAGCCACCGAGGGCACAGAGGACAGTGCGACTGCAGGGATTTATCCCTTGCACGCACCCCGTGAGACCCACATTCCCATATAGTGGCTGGTAGGGTTCAGGTTGACTATCACTGTGTCGTTGGCTTTTTATGTGATATATCTTCTGTACAGACGTTGCTTTCACTGTACCATGAACGTTGAAGTCAGGATTTTCCCTTCCTCGAGTCTAGGAACACGTGAGATTTTCTAGACTCACCAGTACTCTCAGGTAGGTGTAAACTAAAGATGAGGCACAGAAAGCTATTCCTGCAGCCTTCCTCATGAGGAGACACAGAAATACGAAAGCTGGCGTTTTCAATCCTACTCGAGCGAAACAGTCACTACTTTCCCTCCACTCTCCGAGGGACGCTTGAAGATTGGACAGAAGCAGCAACTCGCTATAAAGAAATACAGTGGACTGTATTATAGTGAATGAGTAATGTGAGGATTGCTCTCCGTGAGTGTGACGGACGTAGTTCCATTGAGAGAGGCTTCAGACGCAGCGGCTGGCGGTACTCACCGGGCATGGGGTTGTCCTGCGTGGGCTTGGTGAGGGCCACCGTCGTCGTCGTCACCGTCTTGTTCACGTAGCGCACCGTCGACGGGTAGGCTGCAACACAAACACAACAACCACTCAGGAGGGGCCGCTCTCTGCTCTCCGCCGTCTGCTGTCTGCGTTCTCGTGGCGCTCGGCGCTTTGAGGCTTCCGTCTCGAGAGTGCCACCACTTTGCACTTGGCAAACAGTCTTGTGGAAGAGCACACGGAAATGTGTGAGTAAACATGTAAGGGAGTGAGGTAAACTTGCACTAAACAAGCCTGGAGAAGAAGTAACGGCAGAGAGATTTAGCATCTGTTCTGTCACAAAGAAACTCCCATTTAATGAGCTACTAGTGTGTGATGATGTAGGAGGACCGCGAGAACGTCTTGACTGGCCTGTGGCGAGGTGGTGCTTGCAGGCAGAAGCAGCGCACCTTATTACGAAATACGACATTGGCGGAGAGAAAAGTGAGAAGTGCCTCACATTACTGTCCTGCGCCATTTTTCAAAAAAATGATAAACTGTTTGTAGGACTTGAAATTCAAAAATGTTATGTTGTTAGTTACGATTCTGACATGAAAAACCTCTGTATAGACTCTTCCTATTGAGAAAGCCTGAAAACTCGACTTTGGTAAAATTAGCCATAATTTATGTAAAGTTTTTCTTGAGATTTGTAGAACAGCACATACTGCAAATCAATATTTTTTATTGACCAGTTTCGCTCAGAGTGACAAGAGAAACTGGAACTTACAAAATAAGAAACTGGAACCCACAAAATAAATTAGGGCTAATTTTACCAAAGTCGAGTTTTCAGGCTTTCTCAATAGGAAGAGTCTATATATACAAAACAAGAAATCTTAAATTAACATGACAGAATACGTTGAATTTACATTAAAATAAAATACGTTCAAAGTAGTTGGCTGATTACGTTCCCGATCTAAGAGATTATGTTGTTCGCATAACAGTAGTTCTAACGTGTATGGACATGTGCATCCAAAGAAAACGTAGTATTTTTTTGTTGTTGAGCGAATCGAAGTTCCAAAAAAACACTCTCTAAAACATACTACTTATCTGAATACTTGGTATCTGCTCTTTCGGACATGTCCGAAACAACAGACTCAATGCATTCGTGTAATTGATTCGCCTTGGTGAGCAATGAATCTACGACCTTCACTACGGATGCACATTTATGTTCGAAATCCTGTGGAATTTAAAGTTAACGAGCTTGGAGGACGTAGATGGGACTGCAGATAGGTAGCGTTGGGTGGGAGAGTAAGTCAGCCAGGGAGCTTGTCGAAATAGTCCACATACTGGTGACAAACTCTGTGAACCGGTGGTGCAGTGGTTACCGAAACTGCCTAGTAAGCGCGCGATCATGGATTAAAGACCCGGTCCAGCACACATTTTCATTCGTCGCTGCTGATCCGGGTAAAGTCTCGATGTTGCTCAAATCATTAGTTCCTTCTCTTTCCTTTATTTTTTTTCCCTCTCTCTACAATTAATTTACATAAAATACCATGTCATCTTTGGATGCACATGGCATTGGAAGTTGCAAATACTACTGCACAACCAACGTAATCTCTGACATCTGCAGTGTAATCAGCCAACTACTTGAACGTATGTTATCTTAATGTAAATTGAGTATGTTCTTTCATGTCAATTTAAAATTCCATACAGTAATGCACTGTGAACTCCACAGTGTAAATTCCACAGTTTCTGACGCTGCTCTAATCAACTGAGCGAAATCGGTCAATATAAAATACTGATTGCGACTTATGGCTCTCGTAGAAACTTAATTTTGACAGTAGCTGCTTTCGCTGCAGGCAATGCCTGCTCTAGCTAAATATGTTTTTTCTTTGTTTGGAATAACAATTTCTTGAAATGTACCCGCAGTTGTGAATACGAAAAGCCATCCACTATGTAACAGAATGACAACAAAAATCTGTGCCAGACCGGGACTCGAACGCCGATATTGGCCTTTACGCGTGCTGCCGCGTTAACTACTTTGGCTATCCGTGCACGACTCACTGTCAGACCTAAACTTCCATTAGCCGTCGTTCATGCATAATACCCGTACCGGGGGGCCGTTTTAATTGAAAATCGCTGCCAGGCATCGGCGGATATACACGATACGCCAGTGCCTGTGTTATCAAGAAGTACGATGCAATATTACTTCGAACATGCCTGTGTCCAAGGGAACTTTGGGTCGTACTTCTTAACAACACAGAGCAGAGTTCTGTGCAATATATCTTGAGAGGTTATGTTTACTTTGGCAGCAGTGTTATTGAAACCTGTTATTTGAATCGTTGGCGACTGGGGGCCATTGTTCTTGTTCGAACCTCCTACGTTAGTGGTTATATATTTAAATAACATGTAAACTTATCATACACGTACACAGGAAGACTGTATAAATTGACGAGGATATGAGTAATCACTTAAAAACTGCTCATCACCGAAATCAGCTGAGAGTGTGAAATTTGTTTATTTGTCGTATGATGAAAGCAGAAAATGCTAGACTACTATTTGCAACAAACATATACAGTTCTACACAGGTACACACAATCTCAAGATCAAATGAGTTCAACGCCCAATGTTCAGGTTTGCAATTTAGCTAAAAGCTTCTGTAGACAAATTGTGGAGGTCTCCCACTGACTCACTGAACGCTGTGAGGGACCATTCAAATGTTATATGGTGCACACTTTGCTGCTGCTCACCGCAGTCACAACTGGGAAGGGGCTTCCATCCTCCACTGGTGCAGCAATGCTCTACATCGTCCCCTGCCAGTTCTGACCAGATTCAGTATGCACCAGTCGTCAGGGTAGATGAAAACTTGATGGGCTCTCCCTGGAGGTTTTAAGTAGATGATGATGCTTCGTGAAAGATTACTGCTACCGTTGGTTGTGTGTAGTAAAGAACTGTGATCGTAACAGACTTTAGGTGAAAAATAGAATTGTCCTTTAACACATTTGTGGCAGAGGCAGCCGATATGAGAAAAATTTACGTACACGAATTTATTAGAGTTAGCTATGTGCTTACCTCCCTTCTTTCACTATAATCGTTTTGTTAAGTCGTTTATGAAGTTAATCATGAACTGTGCGTGCATATTACTTCGGCAAAACCATTGTAATAACTATCGAAGAACGCTAAAGACATTACAGTTTGTTGATGTCGGAATATTTTTAGAATTAATGTCTTCAAGGTATTGATTAATAGGAGAAGTCAGGGTAATGATCGTTTTTGAATATTTTTCATTTCCTATCCATAAAAGTAATTCAAGTTCTCACCAATTGTACAGTCAGGCTCCTTTCATCCAAAAACGTTTGCTGGGACTGGGGCCAAGGCAGTCGCATTTGGGAATGTCTGCGAGGGGATTTTGAGTTTCGGCCTTTCTCTTACAATCAAGGGAATCATCCTGGACACAATGATCAGAATCGGTGGGAAGGAGGGTGTAGGGAGGGCGGAGGAGATCTCTATTATTTATGTAATTCTGAGACGATATGTCCCAGCCAAAAAATGTGGAAGTCTAGTGCCGGTTTGTTTCTGTGCATGCTGTGAGAGGTCAATGAGGTGCTCGCCGTGTGCGTTGTAGCGGTGTATATCACTCCGATCGCCATCGAAGCAGACGATGGTGACTGCTGGTGAGAGGGAACGACCTTTAATATGGTTTCGTATTTGTTCGCTACACTAATTTATAGAAACAGCAGGAAACTGCGAGGTTTAACGGCATACGTTGAACACGCAGTTACACTTTAGTATAAAACAACAAAATATCTCTGTCATTACTCTGCTCATTCAGCTTGGAGACATCCATATCTTCAATACATATCTGCAGGTTATCCACTTTTCTTTTTCTTAACTCTCCCCTCTGGATGCTAATGCGATATTTGCTTTCCTACTTTTCCCAAAGCATTTGAAACTCTATGTCTTCTTTCAAACTGGTGTAACCCGTTACTGGTAGTTTGGGGTATAACTGAGTGGATGTAACTGCTTCTAAAATGTTTCGATGTTCTTTGGTGTGAGAAATATAAATTAGTTTCATACTTGGTGTATATCAAGAAAAAATACAGTTTAAATGAAAATTTAAGGAAATTAAAAATATCAATCTTTCTTCGAATTGTACGTGAATTGGAGTACTTGAAATAAATTTCGTTTCTTAAAATATACGTTCCCCACAGATCTTTCGTATCATCTACGTAGGTAGAACTTTGAGGCTGCCTCATATAGTATAAGCCGAGTCAAAAATGGTTCAAATCGCTCTGAGCACTATGGGACTTGACGTCTGAGGTCACCAGTCCCCTAGAACTTAGAACTACTTAAACCTAACTAATCTAAGGACATCACACACATCCATGCCCGAGGCAGGATTTGAACCTGCGACCGTAGCGGTCGCGCGGTTCTATACTGTAGGTCTAGAACCGCTCGGCCACTCCGGCCTAAGCTGAGTCATACGAAGCGTTATCTTTCTGTCTGTCCATACATGAAGAACACATGACAGACATTTTGATGATAGTGGATATTTTTTTAAAATTTTATTATGACTTATGTGCATTAGTTAAGATTTAAAATCGAATTAATCACTGACTAAATCAAGTTTTTCTATTTTTAAAAAAATTTACTAACCTTCGAAACAGACGAAGTGTTCCATCCAAATAGCAAGATTGTGAGGCTGACCCGTCAAAGGAAAAGTTTAGGAAACCCTGCCTGGAGTAATACTGAGTTAAGTTCTGGGCCACGGCTGTGCGCTTACCAGGTGGCTATTGTGTTCGCCAGAGACAACATCGGGTGTAGAGGGGAAGGGTGGCAGGGGGGGGGGGGAGAGTGTTTTCCAGCCTGGAGGGTGCGGGACGATGTTTCCATAATCCTCCTAAACGTGTTGTGGTCTATGCAGTCGGATTAAAGGGTTGTGTCTGCCCGTGAAGACCGGTGCTTTTCAATGCACGTTGCAGAATAATTTGTAAGGATGCTACCAGTAAGCATTTCCTTGCAGAAGCTCTGTTAATGACAGGAGGAAATGGTCAGTGAACATGCCTACATTCTGCTCCTCGTTCTGAATGCCTGAGAGGCGTAAATGTTGAATTATTTCGTGGAGCAGTTTGGAGCATTGGATGAAACATTCTTATGCCTATACGTTTCTCAATTGCGACTCGACAACCTGACAGTCAGGCAACGCATTGCCTAAGACATAATTATTGATCGCTGATATCCGTCGTCGCTTTTAAGCCCGAATCCTCATACAAAAGTAATCTTGAAAGCTTTTATTAACAGGGAGATAAGTTAGTGAAAATACATAAAGCATGTATTAAATAACTAATTGAATAAGGATGTAACATTTAAATTAGATTTAGGTGGGTAATAATGTAAGCTAAATCATGTTATTTTAAAGCTGAGATAAAAATTTGTTTCAGCAATATGCAAATGTTTATGTGAATGATGGCCGTAAATAGTTAAATATCAAAAATCATCTGAATAAGAGCTAAATCAGCAGCAAGAAATGTTATTAAATAGTGCAAGGAGAGCGTTTACACACAGCAGCAAGTGCGAATGTTCCTTACAGCCGCGCACTAATTCATGAATAAAGCGGTAGCAGAAACTCAGTGTTATATTGGGGCTTGTAGCCCTCCAGCATAACAGCACTGCATCGCGGGTGGTGTAAGCCACAAATCGCAGGGGCTAGTCGCCGAATGCTACTACTGCGAGTCCGAGCGCATGCCTAGCCGCCCAGTGGCAATGATGTGGCTGCAGGAGAGTGCAGTCAGTGCGGACCCCACTCACTTAAGCAGGGAAACGTTCCCGAAAATAGGTCTCACCGTATGCTGGCCCCTCAATTGTATTTAGACCAGCACACGACTCCACAGACGAGCCCTCTGGGCAATTGCAGTCATCCAACGGTCTGTCGTCCGGCGCCAGCCCAGCTAGCAGGTTTCATCTCCTCCGCTGCTACATTGAGCTGCCAACTGCTGTACTCGAGCTACGTCGAGGCTGGGCCTCTACCGTGGAGACATCCTAGACTTGGTGTTTTGAGCCGACACAACGCTTGTTGTGGTATTAGACAATCGGTTCCCCATGCACCTACGTATTGACCTCAGATATTGTGATTCACTTCCTCGCAGCTAACAGCCCACCAGACTTACATTTATTTTTACTTCAAAGACAGAGAGTCCCTTGCTGACCAGTCTGGTGCGAAAGTAGAAGACAGAAAATCGACAGCATAAGTGTTAATTCCGCGTGCAAGACATCTCTCACACAGGAGAATCGTACAACATTTGACAGACTCCAGTACGGAAGACATAGTGGTGTAGAGAACAATCTGAAAGATTTGAAAGCAAATAAATCACCAGTTCCGGATGGAACGCCAGGTCTATTTTACAAAGAGTACTTTACGGCTTTGGTCTCTACCAAGCTTGCATTTATCGTGAATCTCTCTCCCAGCACGAAGTCCAAGCAACTGGAAAAAGGTACAGTTTACTCCAGTGTATAAGAAGAGTAAAAGCACGGACCTGCAGAATTACAGACCAATATGGCTAAGTCCGGTTTGCTTTAGGATGCTTGAAAATATTTTCAGTTCGAATATATTAAACAATTTTGAGACTGAGAAGCTTATGTCTACGAATCTGCATCGTTTTAGAAAGCGTCGCTTACCCGAAACTCTGCTTGACCTTCTCTCAAATGATGTACTGAGAGCTATGGATGAAGGGAAACATGTAGATTCGATATTTCTGGATTTGCGGAAAACATTTCGCACGGCGCCCCATTGCAGGCTGTTAACGAAGGTATATGCACATAGAATAAATTCACAGATACGTGAATGACTCGAAGACTTCTTAAATAATAGAACCCAGTATGTTGTCCTCGACACGAGTGTTCATTAGAGACAAGGGTATCGCCAGGATCGTCCGAGGGAAGTGTGATAGGACTGCTGTTGTTCTCTATACATATAAATAATTTGACGGACAGGGTGGGCAGCATTCTGCGGTTGCCTGCTGATGATACCATGATGTACGATAAGGTAGCGAAGCTGAGTGACTGTGGGAAGGTACAAGACGACTTAGACAAAATTTCTAGTTGGTGTGATCAATGGCAGCTAGACATAAATGTAGAAAAATGTAAGTTAAAGCGGATGAGTTTGAAGATCAAACCTGTAATGCCTGGATACAGTATCAGTAGTGTCCAGCTTGAGACAACCAAGTCGTTTAAATATCTGGGTGTAACGTTGCAAAGCGATATGAGGTGGAACGAGCATGTGAGAAATGTCGCAGGGAAAGCGAATGGTCGACTTCGGTTTATTGGGAGAATTTTAGGAGAGTTGGTCATCTGTCAAGGAGACAGCATATAGGACGCTGGTGCGATTTATTCTTGAATAGTGCTCGAGTGTTTGGGATCCGTACGACGTCGAATTGAAGGAGGGTATCGAAGCAACTCCGAGGTGGGCTGCTACGTTTGTTATTGGTAGCTTCGAGCAACACGTAAATGAAGATACTTCGGAAACTCAAATGGGAACACCTGGAGGGAAGGCGACGTTCTTATCGAGAAACACTATTGAGGAAATTTAAGGAACCGGCATTTTAGCTGACTACCGAACGAAAATGGTTCAAATAGCTCTGAGCACTATGGGACTTAACTACTGAGGTCATCAGTCCCCTAGAACTTAGAACTACTTAAACCTAACTAACCTAACACATCCATGCCTGAGGCAGGATTCGAACCTGCGACCGTAGGGGTCGCGCGGTTCCGGACTGAGCGCCTAGAACCGCTAGACCACCCGGCCGGCAACTACCGAACGATTCTACTGTCGCCAACATACGTTGCGCGTAACGATCATTAAGATGAAATAAGAAAAAATGGGATTCATAAATAGGAAGGCAGAAAAATTATATTAAATTTCACAGCTTCTTGTAAATAGTTCCTTAAGGACTAAATTCGCTTGATGCAAAACAAACAATCATAGAAAGCGAACTGAGCATTCTATCGACTAACTTCGAAGTCCAGAAATATTTTCAAGTGCTGAGCTAGTGACCACAAAATATTCTAAATGCCACAAATGCTCTCTTAGACCGTCGGCACTGTGGCTGCCCGTGATGCACTGACCAACCTCTTACCCTGACTGCTCGGTGACAAAAGACCTTTCCACTCTGAAGGAAACTGAAGGTGTAAATTAGTTGGATGATGAACTGAGACACTCATGGTGATTTTATGTAGTGTGTCCTACTCGAGAAATTCGTAGTTCTGGCACTGTTTGCACGTGAATAAATAATTATTTTAACTACTAACTGTTTCGTATAGTACGAAGTTTGATCAAAAATTTTGCTTTATAAGGCAGTACAGTCCAGAATCAGTAAGCCAATCAAAGTCGCAGTGATAATTGAGGCAGTCATCCCACCGACGCACCAGGCTGAAGATACCCATTTGGTAAAACATTGTGTGCGTCTGCGTGAAGATGCTCATGCTTACAGAAAGAGTAACTTGTTGTAATTGCTGGCGTCATCAGCTTTCATTTGACGTATTGTACAACTAATTGAGGCGTCGCAGCTAAGGCGCAATCGCCAATTTGTCTATTAAAGCTTTCTTGTATGAATGTATGTGGGCTCCAGTGTAAGCAGTCAGAATCTTACACTATCTGCTACGGACGAGCTGTGACCTGCAGACGTGCGTCATGACCATATGGCGTGACTGCATTGTGTGAAAGCAGCGGAGAGGCGCTTACAGAGTAGATACATTCTCTGGAACTATAAAAATTAATAACTGATCTACAAATAGCCTGAGGAACTTCATATTAGGGACATAACCTTCTGTTGTGTAAAGGAACAATCTGTCAAAATCTGAAGTCAATAACTGTCATAATTTGGAAGTTACAAAAAAAAAAATCTGTAAAAAACGTAATTATCCGACACTTAAAAAACTAAATCAATATGTATGTATGTATGTGTGTGTGTGTGTTAATAGTTACCAACTCTGACTATTTGAAAAGATATGATAACACCTTCAGTGTTTAGATTCAGATTTGGAAAGTTCTCATTTTAGAAAACCTTTCGTAATTTTGCTGTAGTAATAACTTTAAGAATTTCAACCAGATATGTATGTTTTGTGTTAGGGTGAGTGTGAAAGAGAGTACATATGTGAGTATATGTGGGACATTCGCCAATATTAAATTTTCAGTTTGTAATTCTCTATAGGAAGTTGCAAGTGTTCCAGCTTTGTATCTTCGGAACGATTCCACCAGTGGTTCCCCTACTAGTGGATGACGGATGTCCAAGCATGTTTGAAAATGTAAGAGACGGCCAGAATGTTCGCTACTATATAGTTAAATACCAGACGTAAAGTACAGCTTAAAGTTTATTTCATTTTATTTGTTTTACAAGAGATTTTTGAGTTGCTTTTCTTAATGACGTCAATGAGCTGAGAGTAGTGTTGGTTCTTGCTAGATTTTAGCGCGAGCCGCACCCTGTAAGTCAGTTCTGATTGGCCGAAATTCTGTACAGACAATTAGAAGTGAGACGGTTTGCCACTGAACGCAGGAGATAGAGGTGACTTGTAGAGGCAGAGAGAGAAGAAGGAAGTGGTGGACTAGCTTTCGAAGGAGCCAGTCATGCTGAAAGTGTCCGAACGCATTATGTGTGAAATGAAGTGATATTGTGACTTCCACGTTTCGGTACAGTGATAAACGTAGCTGGTGTTTACTATTAGCTATTGTGAAATTTTAAGAGTCGAGAGACATTTTGTTCTGGAGAAAACCGCGTGGGTAAACTTTGAATTAAAAGCGTGGTGGTACTAAGTAATTTTTTTTTTACTGAGTATTTATGGACAGCAGAAACTTTATTTAAAGACATCCACTGAATGCCGAGTGGAAAAGTAAATAACATTTTATTGACTGTGTTACTCTCGTAAATGATTTCGGAATTGGATAGGAAAAGTTCTGGCTGTTTGAGTGTGACGAGGACTGAGAACAGGAACTTTTATGATTTGAACACATGTGGGCTGATGATCTTGGTTAATAGCAATAAAAAATCCTAATGCAAGTTTAAAAGGACCTTTGAACTTAGAAATTTGAACAGCAACCCATTTCCGATCTATTCTTTGGAGTTCACAAGACTATTTTAAGCTTTTTGTACCTATAGCGGCCTCCGATGTGTGGTTATGAAGTCTCAGCTTCTTCAACACTGCTTTTCTGAGATCTCTTAAGTAGTTATGTAAGGAGTTATGTGTGTAGATCTGCAGCAGTATCTTGGTAGGTGGACAATTTATGCAGCACAACTGTCGTCGATGTGCGAAAAGGCGCGTTACGTCTCATAATTTACGCAAGACGTTCAGTTCTTATAATTGTTGTAAATTATAGTTGTTACAAATGTTAATAACTTTATAAATATTGAGCCTACAGACTTGGTATGATGTGCAATGAGCTCGTCTCACTGAAGCAATTCATAAGCTGCGTGTAGTTCTGTCGTAAGATGAGTGTAAGGCATTTTGTGTTTTTTAAGTAAATATTATTCATCAGTTTCCGCATTCCAAGTTATCGTGACTACCGTCGTAGCTCACTGAGTAAGCACACCGCTTACTGTCCCACACTGACCTGTCCAGATGGGAAATTCCCACTGCTTCCTACCTAAGCTTATACCCTTCCGGCCGCTTGCGCTCCTCCCAGGAAGAAAAACGGTCGTCTCATTGCCCAATGGCGGCCAGCTGTCTCGTGGAGTAAAGCTTAGGGCTACCAGAGTATTAAGCGAGCTAGCCGCTCGTATTGTCACAAGCAGGTGGAGCCGATTATTTAGCCAACAGCTTTAGCGAGGCTAGGTAGGAAGTCGTGTGCCCTCTGGGTTGGTGGTAGTGTTTTCATGCTATACTTCAGTAGTCATGAGATGTTGATCCTTCATGATCAACTCAGTTATTCCCTGCAGTTCTCGTGCACGGGAGTGGACTTGGGATTGAACTTCCCCGTGTTCTCGACGAATTTTGCCATTAAGAGAGTGTGTACGTGCTGTGTAGACAGAGCTCTGACATGAGATAGTGAACCCGGTAACCAGTTGGGCTATAGTGTTTGAGTCAACGAGACAGACTTTTAGAGGACAACAAATTCCATTTGCTCCAGTGGAAACTTTTGAAGTTCTTATGTGTGTCCATCTCGCCTTTAGACTGTTATCTAGTGTCTTTTTGCGGAGGAGATATTATACACCGGATGCAAATGGTGTAATGTCTCGGTCTACAAGCCAGTTGTCGGATGTGAGATTCTTTTGAGGTAGTTGAATTGCTACAAGGCATTGATTGCTGGTGTATGAGTAGTGTCAATTTAAACATTGTGCCGCGGGTCTAGGCTAAGCTGCCAATGTTTAATAAGCATGACATCATTTTATTAAATTCTCCTAGCAGCAGTTTTGGTAAATCATTATAGTAAATGGTGTGGAAAAGTGTTGCTCAGAACTTTATTGCGAATGGATGCTACTCTTAAGTATAATCTGGTTGGGAACGCTGCTTAGTGCTCAAGTCATTAAATTGGTGTACTGAGTTATTTTAAGTAAATTATGCCACCAGTATCTTTTTCGTAATAGTCACATTAATAAATTCTGGTGGTTCTTATGTAATATATTTTATGCTTGTGAAATTTTCTATTTGTTTAAATAACGTGGTTTGTTTATATGCGAATAACGTATTCTGGTAGAGCAGTTTCCGACTGAACATCAAGTCTCTATGATTTCAATAAGCACACCTGTGGCGAAAGAGATAAATAGAATGTGCCTTCTTCAGACATTGTTACAGCAAAGTTGATTTGAGGTTCATAAAACCGTGACGTTCTGACATTCATATTGTGTCAGTAAAGCGCGAGTACCGCTGAAGTGCATGCATGGCGGTCGCAGTACATAATATGATACACTTTTGCGTTTCTATTCGGTTTAATGACAAGTTAGGAATGGTAAATTATCACCATCATTACATATAGAGGCGAATCGGCAAATTATCGAGAAATAAAAAGAAAAATCAGGGAGCTAGGATTTATGGCTATGGGGACGTTTAAAGGCATAGACGTAGTCCCAATTCATCGGAAACTGAAAAATTTAAAGAACACGTGTCAGTGGATATAACCAAATCAGTAGGCAGCCATATCTGTTCAACGGGCAAATGGAGAGGACAGAAAAGTAACTAAATGTAGGCGTAACACTTCCTGTAATATCAACAAACAGATGGTGACCATAGCCTTTCGTGACAGAGGCTCATAATAAAGCATTTCGCCTAGTTTTAACATGTAGTGTACTTGTTGCACTGACCTATCGTTGCATTTTCGATTATTGTGTGTCTCCCACAGTTCGCTGAACTACCGGATGTTCACTCTTCAAATTTAGGTACTTTGATTTTCAAATGAGTGCGGACTTTTCGGGTTTACGTCAGAGGTGAAAGTGATTAATAATCAGTTGGAGAGCATTTGTTCCGTTCTTCGGCTTACAGCTAATCAGGAACACTACATCTGACGATAATGTGGTTGCTAATTTATCCCCTCGACCATGTCTGGAGATGCCGCTGCGGTGCGTGTTTTCTCGTCCTAGCCGTGAGTCCAGCGCAGAACAGTTCGCCCTCCTGCGCTTCATTCGTACTTCTTGCATTTCGCCGAGAGGTTGTTTGCAGACGCGGTGGCAGAGCGCTGATGATTGACGATCCATCACCCGGTAACTAATTATAAAGTCGTTCAGTGCGATCCCGCCGAGGTTCTTGATTCCGGCACTGTAATTACGGAAGTTTGCGGCGCGGAGCGTCAGGTCGCACACACTCGGCGCTGGCGGCGTCGTTTAATCGCAGGGCCGCCGTGTCGATGCGTCGAGGGCCTGCCGGCTGCGCTTGCGCCTGCTGATATTGCCTCTTGACGCCGGGGCTCTTACAATCCATGGCAGGCATTTCTATACACAGCGCTAACTACCGATTGATAATTTGGGCGAATACTTTGAGATATAGGTACGGAAAATGTATTTTAATCTGAGCTCAGGCAATAGGCCATTTTACGATCGTAAATCAAGTATCAGTACTTATTCGAATCTTCTTGCATTTAAGTACATAAGAGAAATGGTGACCCTATATTATGTGCCCGTTTTTGAGAGTTCTGTAATAACCATACTAGCGTAGATAACATCCGCAATTCGTTACGTCATAGGAAAGACAAGGCTGCAGAAGATATCGACATTGAACCACTTACGCAACGTGTAAGTTCGTTGAGGTTCTAGAACAATGTTGCATACGTCACAAAGTATAAAACGACATGTGGGATATCAAAAGCAGGTGAAGCAATGAGCCAAGTCTATTGAGCTACACAAAGAATGGCTATCAGTGTATGTTGCGGTTTTTGCTTACATTAGGAAGACTGGTCTGATGCAATTTTCACGCCAGTTTATCAGCGCATGCCTCTTCGTCTCCGCATATGTATTCATTTGAACCTGTACTCTAATGTAATGCCTTGGTCTCCCTCTACATCTTTTTGTTACCACATTCACTTCCCTCCATTACCAACCTGACAACGCTTGATGCGCCGGGATATCCTGTCGACCAGTCCTTTCTTCTTGTGATCTTTTGCAATAAACTTCTCCTCTCTTGAAGACGTCTTCTTTAGCTATCCGACGACAGAAAAGAAACAAACACCGTCCGAACGGGCCTTAAAATCGTAATGGTACCGATCGGCCGCCGTGTCATCCTCAGCCCTTAGGCATCACCAGATGCGGATACGGTGGGGCATCCGGTCAGCAGCCGCGCGGGATTAGCCGAGCGGTCTTGGGCGCTGCAGTCATGGACTGTGCGGCTGGTCCCGGCGGAGGTTCGAGTCCTCCCTCGGGCATGGGTGTGTGTGTTTGTCCTTTGGATAACTTAAGTAGTGAGTAAGCTTAGGGACTCATGACCTTAGCAGTTAAATCCCATAAGATTTGACACACATTTTGAACATCCGGTCAGCACACCGCCCTCCCAGCAGTTGTCAGTTTTGGTGACCGGTGCCGCTACTTCTCAGTCAAGTAGACCCTCAATTGGCCAACAGCATTCGGCAGACCCGGGCGGTGACGCATCCACGAGTTAGCAAAGCCCGACAGCGATTAACTTGAGTGATCTGACGGGAACCAGTGTTACCACTGCGGCAAGGCCGTTGGCTTAGTTGTCCGACCCATCCACTTAATATTCAGCATTTTTCTGTAGCAGCACATTTCAGAAGCTTTTATTCTCTTATCGTCTGGTCCAGGCAAACACCTTCAGAAAATAGTTCCTAATGCTTAAATGTATATTCGATGCTGATAAATTTCACTTTTTCATATACAGTTTTCTTGGTATTGTCGGTCGACATTTTGTATCCCCTCAGCTTTAACAACCGTCACTCATTTTTCTGTCCAGATAGCGAACTCGTTTACTACTTTTAGTGTCTCATTCCCAAACCTAATTCCCTCAGCTTTTCCCAACTTAATTTGCCAACATTCCGTTGCCATTGTATCAGTTTATTCAGCGAGGAATGTGTACATAGGAAAAGAATCAGCAGGTAGAAGCAAAATAACGACTTTTAACACGAATCGGGAGAATGCCCTAGCGTTTGCCTTGCATGATCAAAAACTAAAGACTTTTGGAAAAGATCATGTTCTAACTGTAAGACCACATTACTAAACTGTATTTCTGGAGGGAGAAAAGCTTTTTTCAAAGCGGTGTTGCGCCACGACTCTGCTGAACATAATGGAAGGGACCCATGGTAACTCAGCAGACAGATGTTGGGGCAGGATAGCGCAAGAAGTCTCAATGGTAGTTGTTCCTGTGCAAGAAGCCATATTTAGGCTATGCCGCGCAAGTCATCACAGGGAATGCTGAAAATTGAAGGTGCGACACCATCACAGCATACCAGTGGTGCAGTAATGCTGACATCGCGGAGAGACAGGGCCACCGATATATTCATGTGGTTGTTCCCCAGTGATTACGGCTCACGGAATAGTTCTGCGAAAGGGCAAGTGCTGCCGTTTCAGTAATAGTAGTAGATCCAACTTACATAAATACTGAGTACTTTACACAGACAGTACCAGACAGTGCCGCGAGCCACCTACGAAGGGAGGTCTACGCTGGTTGGCGTCCCGAAAACGGTCATAATCAAGCTGTCGTCACTAGATGCTGTCCTCGATAGCTGCGAGGCTGCCTACTCAGAATGCTCCTGACTTGGTGCCTTCCAGCCGGCGTGCCATCTGCTAACTAACTTACTTCCACAGGAGGTTGCCTACCTTGACGAACCAAAGTTAGTGCCTGGGCCACTTTAGCCGCTAAGCTACCGTCGCCTCTTACAGGCAAACTCTGCTCGTGTTCGTCGTCCAGGCGAACCTCTTGCCTGCCGTCACCGACGATGTCATCCGCGCCAGATCCACCGTTCGACTCAGTCTGCCTTGGCGCATTCCTCACTGAGCTGCGCAGCTGACCAGCTAAAGCCACCCACCGACTGCCTGGGAGCTAGGGGGCTTTGTACTTCTGGAGTGCTGTTGACGTAACCTCGCTGTCTGCTGGTGGAAGCCACGCGGCACACGGGACTAACAGGAAATCGCTTGCTGACTTC
This sequence comes from Schistocerca gregaria, assembly GCF_023897955.1. NCBI lineage: Eukaryota > Metazoa > Arthropoda > Insecta > Orthoptera > Acrididae > Schistocerca > Schistocerca gregaria. Next base: position 659,066,441 of record NC_064920.1, read on the forward strand.
AGCACGATTCTCTGGCTCAGACCAGCCAGCACCTTGTGGCGCTGACAGCCTACTAGCCTCACCACGACTTATGTATTCTGATACGAAATGACGGAACATTTGGAAATACTGTTTTTATGACTGTACGACGGATATATGCTCGGTGCCACCCACCACGTTTGCCGGCCGCTGTGGCCGTGCGGTTATATGCGCTTCAGTCTGGAACCGAGTGACCGCTGCGGTCGCACGTTCCAATCCTGCCTCGGGCATGGATGTGTGCGATGTCCTTAGATTTTTTTTTGGTCATCAGTCTACTGACTGGTTTGATGCGGCCCGCCACGAATTCCTTTCCTGTGCTAACCTCTTCATCTCAGAGTAGCACTTACAACCTACTTCCTCAATTATTTGCTTGACGTATTCCAATTTCTGTCTTCCTCTACAGTTTTTGCCCTCTACAGCTTCCTTTAGTACCATGGAAGTCATTCCCTCATGTCTTAGCAGATGTCCTACCATCCTGTCCATTCTCCTTATCAGTGTTTTCCACATATTCCTTTCATCTCCGATTCTGCGTAGAAACTCCTCATTCCTTGCCTTATCAGTCCACCTAATTTTCAACATTCGTCTATACCACCACATCTCAAATGCTTCGATTCTCTTCTGTTCCGGTATTCGCACAGTTCATGTTTCACTACCATACAATGCTATACTCCAGACGTACATCCTCAGAAATTTCTTCCTCAAATTGAGGCCGGTATTTGATATTAGTAGACTTCTCTTGGCCAGAAATGCCTTTTTTGCCATAGCGAGTCTGCTTTTGATGTCCTTCTTGCTCCGTCCGTCATTGGTTATTTTACTGCCTAGGTAGCAGAATTCCTTAACTTCATTGACTTCGTGACCATCAATCCTGATGTTAAGTTTCTCGCTGTTCTCATTGCTACTACTTCTCGTTACCTTCGTCTTTCTCCGATTTACTCTCGAACCATACTGTGTACTCATTAGAGTGTTCATTCCGTTCAGCAGATCATTTAATCCTTCTTCACTTTCACTCAGGATAGCAATGTCATCAGCGAATCGTATCAATGATATCCTTTCACCTTGTATTTTAAATCCACTCCTGAACCTTTCTTTTATTTCCATCATTGCTGCCTCTATGTACAGATTGAAGAGTAGGGGCGGAAGGTTACAGCCTTGTCTTACTCCCTTCTTAATATGAGCACTTCGTTCTTGATCGTCCACTCTTATTATTCCCTCTTGGTTGCTGTACATATTGTATATGACCCGTCTCTCCCTATTACTTACCCCCACTTTTTTCAGAATCTTGAACAGCTTGCACCATTTTATATTGTCGAACGCTTTTCCCAGGTCGACAAATCCTATGAACGTGTCTTGATTTTTCTTTAGCCTTGCTTCCATTATTAGCCGTAACGTCAGAATTGCCTCTCTCGTGCCTTTATTTTTCCTAAAGCCAAACTGGTCGTCACCTAGCGCATTCTCAATTTACTTTTCCATTCTTCTGTATATTATTCTTGTAAGCAGCTTCGATGCATGAGCTGTTAAGCTGATTGTGCGATAATTCTCGCAATTTTCAGCTCTTTCCGTCTTAGGAATTGTGTGGATGGTGCTTTTCCGAAAGTCCGATGGTATGTCGCCAGACTCATATATTCGACACACCAACGTGAATAGTCTTTTTGTTGCCACTTCCCCTAACGATTTTAGAAATTCTGATGGAATGTTATCTATCCCTTCTGTCTTATTTGAGCGTAAGTCCTCCAAAGTTCTTTTAAATTCCGATTCTAATACTGGATCCCCAATCTCTTCTAAATCGACTCCAGTTTCTTCTTCTATCACATCAGACAAATCTTCACCCTCATAGAGGCTTTCAATGTTTTCTTTCCACCTATCTGCTCTCTCCTCTGCATTTAACAGTGGAATTCCCGTTGCACTCTTAATGTTACCACTCTTGCTTTCAACGTCACCAAAGGTTGTTTTGACTTTCCTGTATGCTGAGTCTGTCCTTCCGACAGTCATATCTTTTTCGATGTCTTCACATTTTTCCTGCAACCATTTCGTCTTAGCTTCCCTGCACTTCCTATTTATTTCATTCCTCAGTGACTTGTATTTCTGTATTCCTGATTTTCCCGGAACATGTTTGTACTTCCTCCTTTCATCAATCAACTGAAGTATTTCTTCTGTTACCCATGGTTACTTCGCAGCTACCTTCTTTGTACCTATGTTTTCCTTCCCAACTTCTGTGATGGCCCTTTTTAGAGACGTCCATTCCTCTTCAACTGTGTTGCCTACTGCGCTATTCCTTATTGCTGTATCTATAGCGTTAGAGAACTTCAAACGTATCTCGTCATTCCTTAGAACTTCCGTATCCCACTTCTTAGCGTATTGATTCTTCCTGACTAATGTCTTCATCCTACTCTTCATCACTACTATATTGTGATCTGAGTCTATATCTGCTCCTGGGTACGCCTTACAATCCAATACCTGATTTCGGAATCTCTGTCTGACCATGATGTAATCTAATTGAAATCTTCCCGTATCTCCCGGCCTTTTCCAAGTATAACTCCTCCTCTTGTGATTCTTGAACAGGGTATTCGCTATTACTAGCTGAAACTTGTTACAGAACTCAATTAGTCTTTCTCCTCTTTCATTCCTTGTCCTAAGCCCATATTCTCCTGTAATCTTTTCTTCTACTCCTTCCCCTACAACTGCATTCCAGTCGCCCATGACTATTAGATTTTCGTCCCCCTTTACATATTGCATTACCCTTTCAATATCCTCATACGCTTTCTCTATCTGTTCATCTTCAGCTTGCGACGTCGGCATGTATACCTGAACTATCGTTGTCGGTGTTGGTCTGCTGTCGATTCTGATTAGAACAACCCGGTCACTGAACTGTTCACAGTAACACATCCTCTGCCCTACCTTCCTATTAATAACGAATCCTACACCTGTTATACCATTTTCTGTTGCTGTTGATATTACCCGATACTCATCTGACCAGAAATCCTTGTCTTCCTTCCACTTCACTTCACTGACCCCTACTATATCTAGATTGAGCCTTTGCATTTCCCTTTTCAGATTTTCTAGTTTCCCTACCACGTTCAAGCTTCTGACATTCCACTCCCCGACTCGTAGAACATTATCCTTTCGTTGATTATTCAATCTTTTTCTCATGGTAACCTCCCCCTTGGCAGTCCCCTCCCGGAGATCTGAATGGGGGACTATTCCGGAATCTTTTGCCAATGGAGAGACATCATGACACTTTTTCAACTACAGGCCACATATCCTGTGGATACACGTTACGTGTCTTTAATGCAGTGGTTTCCATCGCCTTCTGCATCCTCATGTCGTTGATCATTGCTGATTCTTCCGCCTTTAGGGGCAATTTCCCACCCCTAGGACAAGAGAGTGCCCTCTATCCGCTCCTCCCCCCTCTTTGGCAAGGCCGTTGGCAGAATGAGGCTGACTTCTTATGCCGGAAGTTTTCTTCCGCCAATGCTGATTATTTATCAAAATTTAGGCACTTGCGGGGATCGAACCTGGGACCGAAGACGTTTTGATTGTGAATCAAAGACGCTACCCCTAGACCACTTTTTTTTTTAGACGCTACCCACCCTTTTTTTCCGTCGCGCTGACCACCTTTTTTTTTCCAAGTGCTCTACCATCTTTTTTTGTGTGGGGCCTTAAACTAGCGCCTTTTTATTTTATTTCTTTTATCTTATTTTTTAATTTTTTAATTTTTTTTAAAAAAATTTTATTTTTTTTAGGAAGGGAAAATAAACATGTGCTCCGATTTGTAATGAGAATAGAACGGACATAGTATATATCAGTTCTAGGCTGCCGTTGCGCAATATAAGAAAAGAAAGGAAATGCCTTCTTGAGGTGCACAAAAAACTATCACTTCATTGTCGAAGGAAAGTTGCTCCGCTGCTCTGCGAGAGAAGGAAAATGTCGAGAGGAAATGGGAAAGAAATAAAATGCCTTCTGCATTGGTGAGCATCTGAATAGTATCTTAAAATTCCGGCAAGAACTAAAGTCCCAGGAAGCAAATAGGATTCATACATACAGGCAACTGGCAACCTCTACTATCCAAATATTGTATTTGAAGCATTTAACCGTTAATTATGATTTTCAGCATATTTCCAAATATCCTCCTGTAGTCACAATGTTGGCTTATTTTAAAGTGTTCAATTTCTATGTAAGAATAATAGTCTAGGAAAGTAGCATGCCTATTCCGCATAATAAACGATGCTGTGTGGCCCATGATCCACGTTGTAGCGTTGTTTTTTGTTCGTGGATACCGCAGTTTTTGTGGCTGAATGATGTCTAAAAGGTCTACACCACTGGGCGTCGTACTGTCTATCACTGACAATCGTTGACGAAGAAATGTTGCAATTTCTTCTGCATGTCCGCACGTGAACCTATGAAGGAGCGTATCGACTCTTCCGCATGCGTCACAGTTGGGCGTTGGATGAAGGCCTATTTTATGTAACTTTTCATTCGTTGCTACTTTATCGTTGACTGTGAGATACCAGTCGGCTATGACGCGTGATGGTAACATGTTGTTGTGCACATTCCGCCATATTATACTCCAATGTGTATGTGGATGTTTTTCTTCGAGACGATTCCTGTGGTTTGTTGTCATGAAAAGGTCATAAAGCTTCCTGTTCGTCAGGCTTCCGGTATCGACGATGTTGTGTCGAATGCAGCTCATTTCCATGTAGTACAGTCGCACATGTCGGTAGGAAAGTGGAATGCCTGCGATATTAACGGGTGGGTCAAAGCTATGAGGCTTCCACCGCTGAATGAGGTTTCTGATGAGACTGGTCCTCCGGGTACCAAACTCCTTCCTGATGTGATTTAGGAGCAGGGTGACACATTTTTTGTGTACTTTAATGACGTTAAGGCCACCTTTGGACAAAGTTAAGGTTAAGGTATCGAACTGAACTTTGAAAATATGCCCCCTAAAAATAAACCAACATAACGCACGTTGTATACTCTTGGCTAGGTGGTCGGAGATTGGAAGAATTTTGCGCCAAATAATTCATCTTGCTCGTAATGGCGATCTCGATGGTCTTAACTTTCTGTAGTATGTTAAGTCACGGTCGAAGTGAAGCATCAAAGCAGCACGTAATTTATTAAGCATGTGTGACCAGTTCTTCGTCAGGAATTTGTCTGGTTTGGCCTCAAAGGTAACACCGAGGGTTGTGTGAGAATCTTTTACCTTGCACCAGGTAACATGGGATATGTCTCCGATACCGCCACCGATCTGCAAAACTGTAGTTTTAGTTCTATTGAGTATTGCACCTGAAAGAAACGTGAATGTTTGTAGAAGAGTTTCTGCTGACAGAAGTTGTTGCGATGAAGACACATTTACGCATATGTCGTCAGCATACGCAATGCAAGAGATAGTGACAGACTCGACGCTAAGCCCGATCCCGCTATGCGCTAAGTTGTTCAGTAGCGGCTCTACTGCAATGGCGTACAAAATCATTGACAGAGGACATCCTTGGCGGATGGATTGCTCAATAGAAACTTCTTTTGTAAAATGGCCATTAATGACAATCCGTGAAGAGGCGTTTGTAGTAAGTTTGCGAATTAATTCTATGAGATGAGGTCCAAATCCTAGTTTCTTCATGCTTTGAAAGAGGAAATCATGACGTACACGGTCATAAGCCTTCTCAAAATCTAGAAAGATCAGAGCGCCCTGTCCTTTAGTTTCAGCATATGATCAGATGATGTCCCTCAAATCGCAGACAGCTGAGATTGCACTTCGACCTTGCATTGCACTGTACTGGTAACTGCCTAAAACCTTGTACATAACGGTTTGAATCCTTAGCTTAATCGATCTGGTGATGATTTTGAAGTCGGCATTCAGGAGTGTGATGGGTCGCATGTTTTCGGCCTTCCTGCTGTTCCCTTTTTTCGGTAGGGGCAGGATGATACCTTCCGTAAATGCCTTGGGTATGACTTCCAGGTGCCAGAGTTCATTCGCTATATCGAGGAGTGTCGGACCGAGGAGGTTCCAGTATCGCTGGTAAAACTCAGAGCTGAGACCATCGGGTCCTGGTGATTTCCCTTTCTTTGCACTGTGGACCGTCAGTCGGATTTCGTCCTCTGTGAAAACAGATTCCAGTGACAAGCGACAGCTCAAGGTCCTAAGAAAATCCTCGCACGAGTGTTCATCAACGAGTTGCTTCTTGTAAAGATGACTATAATAGTCGTAGACGTGCGAGATGATGTCACGTTGCTTCGTGATGGCATTCTCAGCGTCATCAACGACGGCTTCAATCAACATGGTTTTACACCGTTTCGTCGTTCTCAGGATGTGGTACAGAGAGGCCCGTTATTCGGCGGCAACGTCCTTGGGGTGGGCTCGCACGATGATGCCTTGCGTTCGTTGGCGTTGTATCGCCGTGATTTTCGCTTTATATCGTTTCATCTTTACGCCGATGTCGCGAGAAGGATTGTTAGTGCAACTGTACAGTTCTCTCAAACAGCGATAATAAAATTCAATAATCTGTTTCTGTCAAAAGCTTTTTTGTTGGGCGTAGCTCATGAGGGTGAGGCGTAATTTAGGCTTAGCACACTGAATCCACTACTGTAGAACGCTAGCGTAACGACGTCGGTGCCGCTGGAGCTGTTGCCACGTTAAGTTCACCTCCTCTTCAAGTTGGGCATCCTGCAGAAGGCTGACATTCAATTTCCAGTAGCCCTTCCCTCGGTAAATTGGCTGGCGTTGTAGGTTGAGGTAACACTGATATGCACAATGGTCGGAGATGTTGACAGGAGCTATGTCACAGTTCACAGTGTGTCGCTGGAGGGCATCGGACACATAGATCCTATCCAGCCGACTGGCAGAATGACTGGTTACGAAGGTGTACGCTACCCATTCACCGTGCAGTTGTTCCCATGTATCGTGAAGACGCATGCCATGAATTTAATCTTCAAGTTCGATACATCTGTTCGTGTTAGGAGTTTGGTCTCTGTCGTTGAGCACACAATTGAAGTCACCACCAAGGATGAGATGTTCATGATAAGCGCTTAGATGAATGGGAACCTCGGTTTTATAAAATTTTGAACGATCTCTCTTATGAGTGCTACCTGAGGGGGCGTACACGTTAACAATCTGCACACCATTCACTCGAAGAGAAATGCCACGACCACTGGGCAGCCGCTGCACATCCGTAAAGGGTATACCGTCGCGCAGAAGGATGGCAGTGCCTACAGAATCCTAGTGATTGATGTTATCAATAAGAACGTAACCGGGTACTTCTAAGGCTGTGACTACCTCCTGTAGGAGGGCAATGTCAACACTGGTACCATACAAGAAATCAGTTAGCGAACGGAGTTTCACCGCACTTTGAAGTCTATTGACGTTAAGTTTGGTAATGATGTAGGTTTGGCTGTCACCCATGATGGTTCAGAGGACAATGAGCTCTGAGTTTCGCATTGTCCTTCTCTCCGGCTTTGAACCAAACTCGTTGGTAACGTTTGGAGTACGAAACGAAATGTCAAAACCAATAACGGGTCAGGGAGGGGAAGGTCGCAGCGCGATGGTCATGCGTGAGAGCAGCTACTGCTGCATCTCCTCGTTCTGCTGCCACCACGGCTCATTACTGTCGGGGTGCTGCGCGGTGCGCGCGCCGCCCTGCCCGCCACCGCCGGTTGAGTCTGTCAACGTGGTCGCATCCGCCTGGCCACCACGCGGGGCTGCGACTGACGTCAGCGAGTTCCTGCGGGAGCGCTGCTGCAGCTGCTCGCTACTCTGCTCGCTCTTCCTCTTAGCCGTTACGGTGCTCTGATCCCTCTCAGCGCTCAGTAGTGCCTTTAGGTGTTTGGTTTGTTCACGAATGCGTTCTTGCCTCGCGGTGTGCTCGTCGCGCACGGAGCGAGAAGATTGAGGTTCAGTCTCGCTGCCACTTTCTGACATGTGTATGGGTCTCAAATCATTCGACTTTTCCTCTTTGCTACTATTCCCTTTGCTTCTCCTTCGGCGGCCTTTCTTCGTGTCTGCTACAGTCTCTACTAATAGGGGTGGTTCAGGAAAACTGATCTGCACCCGCTCCTGTATCTCACACGCCTTAGTTTCAGAGGTGGCTGGCGCATCGTTGGTATCCAGCGGTAACTGCCCCGGTGAGGATGACGGTGCCGAATCGACGTCCGTCCTACCGCGAATGTCTTTGGCACTGCATTCCACCTGAACTGGCTACTCCGCCTCGCTAACATGTTCCGGCTGCCGGGGTGGTGGTACAGTCCCCGCGACCACCTCACTCAATAGTGGAACAAGCTTTTCACTACCGTCTGCAGGACGTTCCCGTGGAAGTTGAAATGGACGTCGACGTGTACAGTTCATCCGCAGATGTTCTGTTGAATGGCAGATCGAACAGGTAGGGGGTTGTCCAATGTAAGTTACCTGTGCACGACAGCCGCCAATGTTAACATACGACGGTATATGCTTTTTCAAGTCTACACGTACACTTCGCACCCCGCTGTTAACTTGGTAGCGATAGGCACTCGACCATTTTTCATTTGTAACTGACAAAACAGCGCCTTACGGTGACAGAGAACGTGCAATCAGATCATTAGGGCACTCAGGTGGCACATTAATTAACCTGACGGTTCTTACTCCGTATCCCGAAGGCACGATTTGGACATTACTAATACTGCCATCATTATGACGGAATGGTCTCACACCAACATGCTCCTCAACGAATTTCTCATAAGTGTCACTCGAAATAAATTTGATAAATAACGAGTACTGCACAAAGTCCAACTGGAACGTGTCGACTATATCTTCAGGCAGTTTCAAATCCTCAAAGATTCACTCATGAATTTCAAACGCCATCGGTCGCAAGGCAGCGCGATCGAAAACACACTGAACGCTGTTCGCTCTGTTAATTGTCGACATCTTACTTACAACAGTTATACAGAAACAAACGTTAACAGCGCTCGCACACGCTGCTCAGCTCTCCACCTCAGCACTGCTCGCGACGTAAACACTGGCCCGCGCTACCGCCCGTCACCGCGCGATGTGCACTGGCCGAGTGCCGGAACACGCCTGGTCCACAGGTTCATCCTCCTTAGGTTAGTTAGGTTTATGTAGTTCTAAGTTCTAGGGGACTGATGACCTCAGAAGTTAAGTCCCATTGTGATCAGAGCTATTTGAACCATTTCAACCACCCACCACGTTACTTCAGCCATGGCCTGGATGGATAGTTGAATGCCGCCTTCACCACAAGTATCCCAGTTCCACTACCCCCCCCCCCCCCCACTTGGAACGGAGATCATTCAACCTCGGTCCCTACAGTATATACTACGCTCTTCACCCTCCAGCATTTATTCTGGGAAACATGCGGTGGCTCAAACTAGACTTGAGGCTCAGTGTAACAGCAACAAATGTCTACATGGTCGGCTTCACTCATAGCTTCAGTCTGCTCTCCTCACCACAAAGGATCTCTTCCGTAAGATGTTGGACTTTCATTACAACGTTCACTGTACGACCTGTTGATAGACTATGTGCAGTAAACTTTTTTGAGTTGCAGTATTGTAACAAAAAACAGGGATTACACGATGATTATCAGCTGCATTATTATCCTGTACCAAACTGCCATTTCTACTTTCCGGAACTTCGAGCCGTATTCATTCTTTAAATATCTTCTCAACTACTTTCATGAGAGCCTCCACCAAGGAAAAATCTCTACCAGTACGAGAAACTGGATCCAGATCCGCCGCATGATTCTGAAGTCAGATATTTGATTGTAAGGCGTACCCAAATGTAGATATAGACCATGAATACAATTTATTAATGACGAAGAATACACTGAAGCTTAAAAGATTCGTCCGGGAGAATCAATGTAAAAAGAAGTGGGGTATTGAAGTAACGAGGAATGACGACATGTGTTTGTAGTTCTCTAAGGCTGGAGAGACTTCGATGATAAACACCACAGTGGCAGTTCATTTAAAAAGAAATGGACGTCACTAAAAGGGCAATCACAAATTTTGTACATGTAAATATAAGTACATGGAAGTTAACTGCGAAGAAACCTTGGATGTACTGCAATTGATCGACGACAGAAGCATGTACAAAAATGTTCAGGAAAAGACAGGAATAGAGAGCTATAAGTTACTTAAGAATCAAATAAACAGAAGGCGCAGGGGAGAAAAGTCGAAATGGCTGCAAGACAGATATGAAGAAATCGAGAAGAAGGAGGTCGTCTGAAGACTTCATTAAGTTGGGAAATGCTGAGGGAATTAGGTTTGGAAATGAGACACTAAAAGTTGTAAACGAGTTTGCTATCTGGACAGAAAAATGAGTGACGGTTGTTAAAGCTGAGGGGATACAAAATGTCGGCTGACAACACCAAGAAAACTGTTTCTGAAAAGTGAAATTTATCAGCATCGATATGACTCTGATGACGTCATAGGTCATGAAATGGGAGTCCATATGGACGACATAGGGGATCCAGTATTAGAGTTTAACGCAAGCTATGGAAGAGTTGAGATCAAATAAGGCAGAAGAGATAGATAACATTTATTCAGAATTCCTAAAATCATTGGGGAAGTGGCCATCAAACGACTACTGAAGTTAGCGTGTGTAATATATCGGACTGAAGACATACCACCAAACTTATGGTAAAATATCAACTACACAATCCATAATATAAAAAGGGCAGATAAATGAGGAAACTGTCGCACAATCAAACTAACTGCTCATGCATCCAAGTTGCTGAGAAGAATAACATACAGCAGAATGAAAAAGAAAATTGAGGATCCGTTAGGACCAGTTTGGTTATTGGACTTGTAATGACACAAGAGAGTAATCCTTTCGTCTCGACGTATGTTGAAAACGAAGCATAAACAAAGGAAGACACGTTCACAGGATTTATCGACCCATTAAAAGCTTTCGAGAGTGTAAAATCCCGCAGGACTGAAATTCTGAGAAACATTGGAGTAACATTTGTTTTCTTGGTAAGACGGATAATACACAATATATACAAGAAAGAAGGAAGCAAGACGGATAATACACAATATATACAAGAAAGAAGGAAGCAATAAGAAAGGAATATCAAGAATGAGTGTCGGCCTTAACCGGAGGAAAAATTAGCGAAAATATTAGTTTGGAGTACGAAACTGTACGTTAGTTATTCATGGGCTGTGGAAAAATCGGAAAATAAGAGAATCGAAGCATTTGAGATATGATGCTACAGAAGGAGGCTGAAGATTAGATGGACTAAAAAGATATGGAATGAGAAGGTTCTTCGCAGAGTCGGCGAAGGAAGAAACACATGGAAAACACTGACAAGGAGTAACTTGTACAGCACTAGAGAGAGCTGTAGAGATTTAGAGGAAGACATTTAACGAATAACGAAGGGCTTAGGGTATCAGTGCTACTCTGAGATGAATAGTTTGGCACAAGAAAGGAAGGTCGTATCAAACTAGTGTGAATACTGGCGAGCCGGCCGTGGTGGTCTCGCGGTTATAGGCGCTCAGTCCGGTATCGCGCGACTGCTACGGTCGCAGGTTCGAATCCTGCCTCGGGCATGGACGTGTGTGACGTCCTTAGGTTAGTTAGGTTCAAGTAGTTCTACGTTCTAGGGGACTGATGACCACAGATGTTAAGTCAAGTCCCATAGTGCTCAGAGCCATTTGAACCATTTTGAATACTGACCACTAAAAAAAAAAAAAAAAAAAAAAAAAAAAGCTTGTGTAGTTGTGTAGCTTGTTGCCTACAAAATCTAATAATATGAAATTTGCACTATGTTTGCGAGGACTCTTTCTGCTATGGGGATCTGTAATATAAATAAATTTATCGTAGAATAATATATAGAATGAAGGTAAAATCGTGTGATTTATTGTAGTCCTTTAGTCAATATATACTAGAAGCTATATGTACTGGCCGTAAACTTGTTTTTGGAGCAGATTTTATCCCATAAAGTCGTTTTTAGAGTAGATTTTATGCCAGGTCTGTCATATTTTCGTTTGAGACTTTAGCTCTTTCACTTATTTATTTCTTGACTTTGGGTTCGTGTTGTTGCTTATAGCTTTGCGCATACGCTGCTCTGTACCTGTCTAATTTTAAGCATCCTTTTGCTATAAACCTTTATTTGTTTAATTACTGGGATGCCAATGTGCATTTTAACGCATTGGTTTTATTGTCGCATAGTATTTATATTTTTGGCAATATGACTTTTATTTGTGCTTGACATTGGTGCAATTTTTACCTAGTACCTTTGTCACAGCTGTACTGCACAAGATAAAACATTATATTTACCATTTTTGTACTGCCAGTGCATAGTTTCGTTTCTTTGCTTGTTTTGTGATTTGATTGTAATACTGTCTCCACTTGTGCATTTGTACTATGTACACTGGTATCATTTATATGAAATAATTTCTTCTGTAACATTTTATTGCTCTGGCACGTGTAATACACATATATGGTACCGCTTTAGTTGCGACTTCAGATCGGTCATAACTGATAGAACTACGTATCGACAATTTTTCACTATGGACACTGTAATACTTTCATTTCTTTGTCTTATGGACGTTAGGCTTATGTCAATGCACATCTTAACTCTTTGGTTTTATTATCACGTACTAAGTATTTTATTTTGGCTACATGATTTATTTTTGCTGAACGTGATATCTATACCATTTTCCTATTGCCTTTGTCACAGCTGGGTTGTAAACTGGAAAAAGGCTATGAGGCTATGTTTGGTATTCTTGTATTGACTGTGTGCTGTTCCGTTTCTGTGCCTGCTGAGTAATTCTTATTCAGTGCAGTGTTGACGTCAGCATTTGTACTGTACAGACTATCAACATTTACATGATACAAATTCTTTCGTAATGTTTTATTACTGTGGGACTTTAATGCATTACACCTATATGTTTCTCCTTAGTTACAACTTCATGTAACAGTTAATCGATATCTTGCTCCGTTTTTTCATAGTGGTCGCCTTCTTTAATACTCAATTTATTCTCTTTGTGACTGTTAATGCCAGCTGCCATCTGTGATGTTTCCTTCACCGGTTTGGCATTTGACTTCATAGATATGAGAGTTTTATTTACAGTGACATTTGTGATTGCTTTCCTGAGATTTTCTTTGTATTTTATCGTAAGTATGAGTAGAAATTTCTGCATTACGTATGCAAAAATTTTTCCGTTTGTATTTATTATATAGTATTTCTTTTTCTCAGCACAACTGTGTACTCATGGTGATGTATCGAAACGCGTAAAGGTGAATAAATTAATTTGCGACCAAGACACTCGAAAATTGTAGCCTCTGCCAAATCTTAATGGTTGCTTGCCTCAAATAAGAAAGAAGTTCTTAATCATGTGACAAATAAACGAAGGGTCTGCTAGTGCTCAGAAATCGTGGAGTTTTGTTACTGATTGCTTTGGGAAATCGTCAGATAAGTGGACTGAGATCTAGTTGTGGCACAGGCTAAGCAATTCAAGTAGCATCATAAAATAGTGCAGCGTGTTTAACGCAAGACGTAAGCTGTGTGGCAGGCTGTCGCCCATGGCAGTGCGTTCCTTTGCTTGAAATGCGGGAGGTAGCGTATAGGTTCTATCCGAGAGGCGTGCGTGCGTGCGTGCGTGCGTGCGTGCATGCGTGCGTGCGTGTGTGCCCGCGTGCGAGCGCGCGCGGTCGCTTCAGCGTTTCGCGGTCCCGAGTTCGAGTCTCGGTCCGGCACACAGTTTTAATCTGCCAGGAAGTTTCATATCGCCGCACACTCCGCTGCAGAGTGAAAATCTCATTCCGGAGACATCCCCCAGGCTGTGGCTAAGCCGCAATATCCTTTCTTTCAGGAGTACTAGTTCTGCAAGGTTCGCAGGAGAGCTTCTGTAAAGTTTGGAAGGTAAGAGACGAGGTACTGGCAGAAGTAAAGCTGTAAGGACGGGGCGTGAGTCGTACTTGGGTAGTTCAGATGGTAGAGCACTTGCCCGCAAGAGGCAAAGATCCCGAGTTCTAGTCTCGGTAGGGCTCACAGTTTTAATCTGGCCGGAAGTCTCAGTTTCACCATTTTTCTGTTTATTGCTCGGACTGGCGTGTCACTACCTGTCCGCGTATAGAGTGTGCACAAAATCAAAACGGAACATTCGAAAGTAAACGATAGGGCATGACTGAACAATTCGGTTACTGTTGCACGAAGTCATTATTGAAATTCGCTGTCGCAGACCACGCATTAAGAGGAAACTGATTACGAAATAATATTTTTCTTTGTGCTGAAGTATGGTTGTATTTATCGGATGCGTTAGTTCACAGAACAATCGACATACATGAAGACCCTCTGCATGACGAGAAAAGAAGAGCATAGCATGTGATTAGTGTTACAAGAATTATTAAGCGAATCTTTTTCCACCAAAGTATTCGGTCATCAGAAACGCTCCTTAACAATGTCATAGAGACACTGACGATGTGTGCTCGTTCACTGTGCAGCACGAAATAGCAGTAGGTCCTTCCGTCAGTTGTTAGTTCCCTGAAAATAATGTTGCAACACAAAGTTCACGTTTCTATTAGAAGTTGTGATTTGATGTCGACATGCCTGCTCTATAATTCCTGTTTCCCTAGCTGTATCCATTAAGATTTTAGAATGTTTGATTCAGAAAACTTTTACATTGGCGGCAGAAGTTGTACAGCTTGTTACTGTTTCGTGGAAGTCTCTTCGGAACGTCGCGATAGCGAATTCGCGGAGACGAGAAGAAGAAATACTCAGAAAACGACCCGCTGCCTCAAAGCGCGCTGTGTGTGTGTGTGTGTGTGTGTGTGTGTCGCGTGTGCCCGAAGTGTGTGCGCAGCCATTTGCGAGAGGTGAGAGCGCCGCCTGCTCCCTGCGCTATACACGGCAGGCAGTCCGTGCTGAGTGGCGGCTCGATGGTGACTCAGGTGACGCGGCCTCCGCCAGCGCTCGCCCTGCTCGGCAAATTAATACGGCTCACCACTGCTTCTCTCTGTCACTGGCATCATCGGCGAAAAAAAGCACCAGGTTACCGGGCATGCCTTTCTTTGATATTTCGGCCTCTCTAAAAGATACACCGGAGAAATTTTTAAGAGGCATGTCTGATGTTTTAGGGACTGTCATGTCGCCACAAAACGTCCCAGAAGTGGCTGCCACCTTGTGGCGCCACTCACACACACACACAAACACACACACACACACACACACACACACACACACACACACACAGAGAGAGAGAGCTACGAGAGGAAGTGCACAATGGAGTAATAAACGAGTAAGAATCGTCGAAAGTAAATGAAAACACTAAGTAACCAGTAAGAATTTTTTTACCTTTTTAATATTTTAGATGCGTTTCGGAGGCGTTGTTGCACCGTCAGGTAGCAGTTCCGATGTTTAGCTCAGATGTATTGCTCCTGGGACTCCAACGACGTCGAAATATCTAGATATTTTAGAGTTTATCCCTTTCATTCCACATCACTTTTCGTGGCTCAGTAAGGAGTAATATTTCGGAACTGCTATGGTGCACCCGACATATTTTATTTTCCGGGAGCTACACACTTGAGCTAAACGCGGAAATTTCCAGTTAGTGATAGATCGAGCATCCGAAACGCGTGATCAAAAAGTCAGTATAAATTTGAAAACTTAATAAACCACGGAATAATGTAGATAGAGGTAAAAATTGACACAGATGCTTGGAATGACATGGGGTTTTATTAGAACAAAAAGGAGAACAACACCCCATATTGCTAGACGCGTGAAAGATATTTTGCGCGCGTCGTTTGGTGATGATCGTGTGCTCAGCCGCCACTTTCGTCATGCTTGGCCTCCCAGGTCCCCAGACCTCAGTCCGTGCGATTATTGGCTTTGGGCTTACCTGAAATCGCAAGTTTATCGTGATCGACCTACATCCCTAGGGGTGCTGAAAGACGACATCCGACGTCAATGGCTTACCATAACTGCTTTGCAGTGCTGTTCACAACATTATTCCTCGACTACAGCTATTGTTAAGAAATGATGGTGGACATATTGAGCATTTCCAATAAAGAACATCATCTTTGCTTTGTCTTACTTTGTTATGCTAATTATTGCTATTCTGATCAGATGAAGCGCCATCTGTCGGACATTTTTTGAACGTTTGCATTTTTTTGGTTCTAATAAAATCCCATGTCATTCCAAGCATGAGTGTCAATTTGTGGCTCTCTGTCAACATTATTCCATGATTTATTCAAATTTATACTGACTTTTTGATCACCTGGTATATTAATGTGACCACCTGTCAACGTACTTAATAAACACCTTTTGCAGCACGGACGAGAGAGAAGAGAGTAATTGAGGTTCTGGAGGGCACAGATACGGATGGGAAGCAATTTCGGCTCCTGTGAAGTGGCCAGATACGCTAGGTTTCACGGTTTAGGATACATGTCGGAAAGATCCGAATCGAGGTGTTCTTACAGATTTTAGAGCAGTTTTAGATTCAAGGTCCAATGGGTTGGAGGGGGGGGGGGGTAGGAAGGGGGGGGGGGTGGCAATGTGGTTGATGGCCAGGTCAGTACGACAAACTCATCCTGGTGCTCTTCGAACAGAATACGGACACTCCGTGCTGTGTGACATCGTGATGAGGAAACACAAACAATGTAGGAAGGACACGATCCCCACGGATAGATGAATACTTGTGATGACCCGCTATGCATTCCAGAATGACGAGACCACCAGAGTAATGGCAAGAAAACATTCGTTAGACCATAACGCTCCCTACCCCGGCCTGGAACATTCCGACGATTGTTGTAGGGTCGTACACGACGAATGCCATCTGTGTGATGGAGCATAGCAAGTGATTCATCTGAAAAGACCACCAGTCGCCACTCAGTGACGTCCAGTTGCGGTAATGGTGTGCAAATTTCAGCCTCGTCGCTCGCTGATGAACAGCAGTCAGCATGGGTGCATGAAGCACACGCCTGCTGCACAAGCCCAAACGTATCAAATGTTCGCTGAACGATCTTCACAGGAAACACTGTTGATAACGCCTTGGTTCATCTGGCGGTCAGTTGCTCAACAGTTGCACGTCTCTTGGCCCATACACTTCTCCGCAGCCGTCGTTCCCCACTGTCATCTATGGACCGTGGTTCGCCGTAGTTGCTTCGGCGCCGGTTTTGAATAGCGTTATTTTGTCATATACGTTATACTTCAACCACTGCAGCACGCGAACAGTTTACAAACTTAACCGTTTCTTGATACGAAAGTCAATTTGGACACTCCTTTCCTGCTTTATGACAACGACGGCACTGTGTACCGCGTCCCCCCAGACACGCCTTACATACTCTCCATTGCTACTTCTGCCACCTGCCTTCTGTTTACTGCACGTTGACATCGAACGTAGGAGGTTCAAATGGCTCTGAGCACTATGCGACTTAACGTCTGAGGTCATCAGTCACGTAGAACTTAGAACTAAGTGAACCTAACTAACCTAAGGACATCACACACATCCATGCCCGAGGCAGCATTCGAACCTGCGACCGTAGCGGTCGCTCGGTTCCAGACTGTAGCGCTTAGAACCACACGGCCACACCGGCCGGCGAACGTAGGAGGTGATTACGTTAATATGTGCGCTTGTATTGCGTTTTTATTTGCACTTTAAACAAGTAGGCTTCTAATATTTGTATAAGTGAATGCACTGTGAAGAGAAATGTTTTGATAGGATTATGGCGCATCCTATAAGCGGGAGTCAGGTGGCGACCTCAACACGGCTCTTAACCTAAACAAATCTCAAGCATACCATCGTGTGGCGCCAGTATGGGGACGCTAGAGAAAGGACTACATCACCTCACCTGACCGGAGATGACTTTATCCAGAGCGAAAACGGCTGTGTCATATTAGGGAAACAACGAACGAAACGAGAAGATTGATTTCCCATTCCGACTAGGAATCGTGACCAGCACCGCAGAAACAATGAGGATAACTCACGGAGAGCTCTGAGCGGAGATGCCAACAGCACAGCAGTGGAAATATTCAAGTAGCTATCCACTTTCTTTTGGGAACAAAAGGGATTATCACGTACCCGACAGTGTCGCTATACATTTTCGGATACGTAAATTTTGAAAACTTGTGTGTCTGGAAAGTTTACCAGAAGATATCTTTCTCGAGGCTCAGTTGTAGTGTAGAACAGCTGGAAAGAGGAAACATCCTACTAATTTCATTTATCTGCTTAGCGCACTGGACTCGTATTCGGGAGGACGACGGTTCAAGACCCCGTTCGATCATACCGACATAGGTTTTCCCTGTTTTCCCTAACTCACTCCAGGGTGGTTTCTTTGAAAAGGGCGCGGGTGATTTCCTTCCCAATCTGTTCGTAACCAGAGCATGTACTCCGTCTTTAATGACCGCGCTGTAGACGGGACGATAGACTGTAATCTTCCTCACTTTCTATTTTCACTTTATTATGGTCGGAAATTTTTTGGGCGTAAGTGTTAGATGACAGAGAATCATTTGCGTATCTGAAACGTTTCTTCAACGACGTCACTTAGCTTTAATTCAACCAGGGCGGCTGCACAATACATCACAGGAGGGAAGATTCATATTTAATGTCCCGTAGACAACAAGGTCATTAGAGACGCAGCAAAAACTAGGACTGAGCTTCAGGAAGGAAATCGGCCGCATTCTTCTCTAGCCAAGAGATCTCTGAAACTGTTAACTGAAGTAGAAGACATCGCTACGCTCCAGTCATGGTGAGTGATGACTCTATTGTTCAGTTCGTCTCGCTACAGAAATTTCGTTTTTGTGATGCTCTTGGTTTGCGATGGAATTTGCATGAATATTCTACTGCATCATATGAATTTCTTTTCTGTGAGGCTCCTAGTTTCCGATGGAATTTGATGAAACTTCTACTGAATTACAAGAATTTTAAGAACATTAACCTAGACTAACTGTCTACCCAAATTATGATTCTGCAGTCTGAAACGTTTTCCCGGACACACGCCTTGTCAGTAGATACTAATTAGAAGAGATAGCGAAGTGAGGGTAACATACACGTTGACAAGATGTAGCAGCTTGTACGTATTAACTGGTTATCCCCCGCACCTTACTCGAGTTTTACGATATAATCAATAAACTTTCAGATGAGACGCACAGAAGCCTGACAACTTTCGATATGGTAGTAGCAACCAATATAAGGCTAACGTGTGCTTTAAAATAAATTAAAAACAGAATATAAGGTATCTGATAAAATGTATGCGGAAATCCTGCCGGCCGGATTGGCGAAGCAGTTCTAGGCGCTACAGTCTGGAACCGCGTGACCGCTACGGTCGCAGGTTCGCATCCTGCCTCGGACATGGATGTGTGTGATGTCCTTAGGTTGGTTAGGTTTAAGTAGTTCTAAGTTATAGGGGGCTGATGACCTGAGAAGTTAAGTCTCATAGTGCTCAGAGCCCTTTGAACCATTTGAACCGGACATTCCTATGTAATGCGGAATCGATCACTAAATGTCGCAAAAAGCTGACTCACCAGTGGAAACGGAAGAGGGGAGTACTGTGTTATCAGCAGAAAAGCAATTACAACAGAACGGGTCGGGTAAGATAGCTCAGTGACTTAGAAATTGGACTGGATATCACCTACATAAAAAAAAAAAAAATCAGCATTTCAGCCCTTCTGGAGCTACCCAGTCGACTGTCAGTGATGTGGTTGTGAATTGGAAAAGCGAAGGAACGACTACAGATAACCATGACCGGATAGAACTCATGTAGTGACCATCCAGCATTGCGGAGGGTGGTTCTAATAAACAGCATGAAATCTGCAGAAGGAATCACTTGTGAGTCCCAAACTCCTTCCAGCGGTTCAGGTAACACAGTGTCTGTATGAAAGGAGTTAAAGAAATGGGCTACGGTGAATCAGAACGTAGGTTACAACGAAGCGGAACATGCGATAAAGCAGGGGGGGCAGACTGTTCTACATATAAACCGATTTACGAAAGACAAACGGAGAGCACCGAGTACAATTACAAATAACCTAAGTTGGAATGATCATATAGATAGTATTGTGGGTAGAACAAAGCAAAGACTGCGATTCATTGGCAGAACACTTAGAAGATGCAACAGATCTACCAAAGAGACTGCTTACACTTCGCTTGTCCGCCATATTCTGGACTACTGCTGTGCGGCGTGGGATCCGCAACAGGTGAGACTGACGGATGACATCGAAAAACTACGAAGAAGGGCAGCTCGTTTAGTATTTACGCGAAATTGGGGAGATAGTGTCGCAGACATGATACGTGAATTAGAGTGGCAATCATTAAAACAAAAGCGTTTTTCGTTGCGACGGGATCTTCTCATGAAATCACCAGTTTTCTCCTCCGATTGCGAAAACATTCTGTTGGCGCCCACCTACATAGGGAGAAATGATCATCACGATAAAATAAGAGAAATCAGGGCTCGCAGCGAAAACTTTAAGTGCTCGTTTTTCCCGTGTGCCGTTCGAGAGTGGAACGATAGAGAAACAGCATGAAGGTGGTTAATTGAACCCTCTGCCAGGCACTTTATTGTGAATAGCAGAGTAATCACGTAGATGTAGATGAGTACGATTTTCTGGACAACGTGCATTAATAAAGAGTGAAACCATAACTATTAGAAACCCGCCCCCGAAACACACTCAGGAACAGAGCTAACTAATAACGCAAACAGGCAAAGGTACAAATCGCCGTCGACCAGGACGAGAGGCTGGCTGTGAGACGTTGCCTGGAGGCAACGCATGGGGCTTTACAACCACCAAACGCAGATATTCATACAAACGTTATGCCTCAGTTCTGGGATACAATACAACTTAGGAACTTCAGCACTGCCAGCTATATACCGGGTGATCAAAAAGTCAGTATAAATTTGAAAACTGAATAAATCACGGAATAATGTGGATAGAGAGGTACAAATTGACAGACATGCTTGGAATGACATGGGGTTTTTGATCATCCGGTAGATGATATATGCCTACACAGTGCAGCTGAATATGAAGTGACTAGAAATCTTAAACATCACATGTTTGATTGGCCCATCTTCCAGGCTGGTCTCCTTTTAAGAGTTGACGAACAGGAAGACATAATACTACGAGATAGTACAGAGAAGTGTAACGTCATCCTTCAACAT
The DNA here is from genome assembly GCF_023897955.1 of Schistocerca gregaria. NCBI lineage: Eukaryota > Metazoa > Arthropoda > Insecta > Orthoptera > Acrididae > Schistocerca > Schistocerca gregaria. Next base: position 659,087,520 of record NC_064920.1, read on the forward strand.
CCTGAGAATGAAGATGTCACAGAGTTCACAAGAAATGCAACACCACAGGCGACACATGCAAAGAAAACTGCACACTACCCGTACAAGTACAATATTATGCAGCCAAATGTAGACTATATATTACTTCACCATGTAAAACCAAGCAGTAAGGTAGCTGAACGGAAAGGTTTATCCTGCACCGGCACAATACCAGACACAACCACCCTAGCAACGGGCATGCAACTGTCAACTTTCACGAACAAGTACCAGGTAGAGATAAAAAACAACGAGTCTCTGTCAGGGGAAACGCTCGGCGAAAACACATCAAGCTCCACACTACCAGAAACCATAAAGCAGGGAAAACATGCTACACCACAAAATTACTCGAAAGCGGAGCAACAAACCAATAGTCAAGAATAGTAACCAGACACAGCCAAGGACCCCAAGCTAAACTCCGTTAACCAAGTAAACTACGGCAACTTAGAAGCTAACCTACGGTTTAGCAGACTGGAAAAGAGGATATGTTTCCAACAGCTCTTCGCTACGTAACACGAAATAAGTATGAAAACAGGGATAAAATCTGATTCCCAGCTACAGAACAGACTGACATAGTGATTCTAACATTTGAAAATCTCCCAACGAACCCCAAAGAATTATGTAAGCTTTTAGGGGAGGCGTGGGTGCCAAGGGAAGGTATACAAGGACTTCGTGAGGGCACATGGGTGTATGTTTCTAGGTTCTAGAGAAACCACACCCAAGTGTTTTCCCTTTACTAGATACCCCTTCTGAAGGTAATACAACTGAATTGCCAGGGTAGTACTCTCGTAAATACGGAACTATGTAGACTCTTAGATGAAACAAAAGCAGACATCGCCTGCAATCGGGAACCCTTTCTGTGAGGTTTGAAGAATCCTGGGTACTCATTACATTACATCATAATAGCAGGAACACCAAACGCGAAAGCCAGGATAGTTGTAGTTAATAAAAACCTCATAGTAACACAGATCAACCAGTTTTGCTCTGAACACATCGCCACAGCAGAAATAACAGACGGACAGGCTGTATCGCTCATGTTGTCCATATACGGTCAATACTGGTGTGATATAGAAGCTTTCTTAGGCAAAATACAAGACATTACACGACACTCAGAAAGAGAAAGACAGATATCCACGCAGAATCCCCCTTGACGAACTGAGATAGAACTGATGACAGAGAACAACAAGTGCATGACGTGGTAAATGTAAATGAGTGCAACCTCTTTATACTCAATAGGGAGAGACAGCCACCTATCAACCGCGGAGACGTCGGTGACGTAAATAGCATAGATATTTCTCTAGTGAACGCAAAACCTCTTCCACTAGTCAACACATGGTAGATATCAGATAGAACCACACACGGTGACCACAACGTAATCGTCATAACCACAGACAGATATGTCAATACACATTACGTAGATCCTGAACAGCATCATCTACTCATAGGAAGGGCCGACTGGCAAATAGTTGGAGACACTGTTGAGGAGTCGTCGCTACGCACTGTTCAAGGCTGTACAGATTACAAAACGCATGTTCTGACTGAGGTCCCACAAAGAGCACACCAAGCAGCTATATCACGGGCAACGCTGGATGAGGACAGAAACAACCGCTGTCTACAGAATTGGTGAGATTAAGGTAGGATTCACGGGACAAAAGACAGTACTACCAAAAATCAAAGACAGCTCCTGAAACACTGATAAGACTCAACCTGTATCGTGATGCTAAACAGAAAGACCAAAAACAACTGAAGGCAACAAGGGAACACTACTGGACCATTTCGTCAGAACCCAGCTACATAACGAGATCTGGGGGCAACCATTCAAGACAGAAACAGAACGACTTAAGACACCGACAGTTCTGTCAGCACTAAAACAAACTGACGGCACAATGACCAGAAGATGGAGAAGCACCGCAGAATATCTTCTGAACCGGCTCCTCCCAGATGACGACAGTACACAAGGCGAGTGACACCACGCTGACTTAAGGGAGACCATGTGGCAACGATACATCAGTGACGGTGTAATCATACCATTCTCACAAGAAGAAGTAGCGACGGCAGTCAGCAGGCTTCAAGGCCGAAAAAAAACCGGCCCAGGTAAAATAATTTCAGAAACATTAAAACGAACAGTAACCCAAGTCACACCTTTTCTTACTAACATGTTCAACGAGGCACTACCAACAGGCGGAATTCCAAACATCTGGAAAACTGCTAAATGTACTAGTGATCAGGAAATCAAAAGACAGAGAACCAACAGACCCCAAAACGTATCGACCAATCTGCCTCTTATACACTGTCGCCAAAATACAGGAAAGGCTCCTGTTTGACCGCTTACAATTGCATAGACGTCTCTTCGCCCTAGCGACCCATCAATTTGGCTTTAGGGAAGGTAGATCAGTAGAAGACGCCGTCAACCAAGCACTGACAGAAACAAATAGTATCAGCGACAAATACGTGGCCGCCATACTAATCGACATAGCCGAGGCTTTTGACAACCTGTGGTGGTCGTCCCTCTTCGACAGGTTAAGGGAAATGCGGCTATCAGCTTCCCTCTACAATAGCCTCCTAGACTACTTCTGAGGTAGAGTGGCGGAATGGAGGGCTGGTAGACGAAATGTTGTCAAGAGAATAACAAAGGGATGTCCACAGACTGCCTGCTCGTAGTGGTATCAGCACTAGGTACGAAAGGCACGAAACTGTTTCAGGAAATGAACAATTGGTGCAAAGAAAATAAATTAAAAGTAGCTCTGAGAAAAACTGTGTATTTACTGCTCAGTGGGACACTAAAGAGGAACCCAATCCTAAAAGTAAAAAATACTAGCCCATTGAGGAAGCAAGTCACACGTTATCTAGGACTGCATCTTTAAAAACAGATTTTCAACGGTCGTGACAAAGCCTTCAAAATTATGCACGAACTAGCAAGACTCAACTGAACTCAGTACAAATAACCTATTAAGACGATAAGGACCTACCACATTGCGATAATTGAATCCATCGCATGCTTCGCACAAGTGTTTGGGCTTACAGGCTGGATATGCAGACTAACAAGACAACTGCAGGACGAGATGAACGTAGTGTGCTCCGGAGAATGAGCAGAGCCTTCAACACCACAGCGCTAGAGGCACTTTGCGTTGTGAAGGGGACCTAACAATAGGTTATTGAACTGCTCTTTACTGGCTTAAGAGGTACAGGCTCTGTAAAGTCATTGAAATTACAGATACCAGCAATATAAACAAAGTACAAATGAAACAATGGCGGATTCAAACAAGGCAGAGAGTGTGGGAGGCATCCGACAAGGGTCGCCGAGTACACACTTTCTTTCTTGACGATCCCGAAAGATTACAACTAAAACATATAGACTCAAGCCGGGGGATGGTCCATTTGCTGACAAGCCATGGGCCGTGACCGGTACTCTTAAACCGCATGGGACTAACTAACAATGAAATATGAATTTGCAGAGAAACTGGGACACTAGAACATGTCACACTGCTATGCAGCACACTAGCATACGTGAGGCTATACAGAACGACAGTGACATTGACAGAATGATGCCTCATCCCGTTGACTGGAACACAATAGTGTAGCCGATATTTCATTGAACTCACGAAGCGAAGAATACAAACTCCAAAACCGACACGGCAGGAGGCGTAGACAAGGGCAAGAAACACAACAAACCGCATGGGAAGACACAAGCACGACCACTGATTCCGAGACCGAGGAAGGAACCAACACACCAAGTGAAAACGACTTAGAAGGGATCAACACGTAAGAGGCCCAAACCAACAACACATGATACTGCATGCCACGACGGAGTCAAAAACAACACAACAGGCAGTAACAATCATAAAAAAAACAACCAACGACACCCCATACTAAGTCGCTAGTAGTATGGTAACGTCGCGTGGGAGAGGAAGGCCCGAAAATCTTTTATTCCGAGGCTCCTCCTCCCCAACGAAGCATTGCATATTGTTTAAAGTATACCGTACACAAGTAGTAATGTATTATTCGTCCTATTACGTGCAGTCAGAAGTATATTCTCTTCTTTATGTAAAGATACAATCAATGATTTTAAGTATCGAATGAATTTTCTGTATAAAACTAAAAATGTAATGAATTAATTTATTAAAGGATTACTGCACTCAAGTAGCAATGAACTACATTCTACATCTACTAACAAATTTACAACCATAAGTGTATCCTTCACGTAAAGCTAAAATTAATGTAATCCGTGTATCAAATGTTCGATCAGTACTTAGTCTGTATAATACCTGGTGTATATACGTAAGGTACCATACAGAATATAACACAACTACCAACAACAAGACAAACAAACTACTGAATATCATTTTGTGTCCTGACATGGAATGCACCAAGTAATATATCAGTACACACAAACACAGTTAACATACATAAATGCAAAGCATTTCAGATGAGAATACCTCGAGGTACTACCGAGATATTCTCACCTGAAATAGGTAGAAATAGGCTATTATCAACCAACAAGCTACGTAGACTTTATTACACATCCAATTATAGGACATCGCTTCCCTCTACATATTGCATCTTATTTTCACGACACTTACTGTATTACATTTTTAGTTGCCTATTTTCTTATCTTCGATATTTGCATTATATAATTTATATTCTCCTCAACTAGGGAGAAACAAATTATATTGAAGCATTTTAACAACTGTCAAGCACTTAATTCTGTATAACCTTAGAGAAATTTTTATATATTATGTTCTTAATATTATCTAAAACGCATTAACAACCTATACCAATAAGAAGAAATATTGAATTTAATTGATGAAAGGAGAAAATATAAAAATGCAGTAAATGAAGCAGGCAAAAAGGAATACAAACGTCTGAAAAATGAGATCGACAGGAAGTGCAAAATGGCTAAACAGGGATGGCTAGAGGACAAATGTAAGGATGTAGAAGCTTATCTCACTAGGGGTATGATAGATACTGCCTACAGGAAAATTAAAGAGACCTTTGGAGAGAAGAGAACCACGTGTATGAATATCAAGAGCTCAGATGGCAGCCCAGTTCTAAGCAAAGAAGGGAAGGCAGAAAGGTGGAAGGAGTATATAGAAGGTTTATACAAGGGTGATGTACTTGAGGACAATATTATGGAAATAGAAGAGGATGTAGATGAAGACGAAATGGGAGATACGATACTGCGTGAAGAGTTTGACAGAGCACTGAAAGACCTGAGTCGAAACAAGGCCCCCGGAGTAGACAACATTCCATTAGAACTACTGACGGCCTTGGGAGAGCCAGTCATGACAAAACTCTACCAGCTGGTGAGCAAGATGTATCAGACAGGCGAAATACCCTCAGACTTCAAGAAGAATATAATAATTCCAATCCCAAAGAAAGCAGGTGCTGACAGATGTGAAAATTACCGAACTATCAGTTTAATAAGCCACGGCTGCAAAATACTAACGCGAATTCTTTACAGACGAATGGAAAAACTGGTAGATGCAGACCTCGGGGAGGATCAGTTTGGATTCCGTCGAAATGTTGGAACACGTGAGGCAATACTGACCTTACGACTTATCTTAGAAGAAAGATTAAGAAAAGGCAAACCTACGTTTCTAGCATTTGTAGACTTAGAGAAAGCTTTTGACAATGTTGACTGGAATACTCTTTTTCAAATTCTAAAGGTGGCAGGGGTAAAATACAGGGAGCGAAAGGCTATTTATAATTTGTACAGAAACCAGATGGCAGTAACAAGAGTCGAGGGGCATGAAAGGGAAGCAGTGGTTGGGAAAGGAGTGAGACAGGGTTGTAGCCTCTCCCCGATGTTATTCAATCTGTATATTGAGCAAGCAGTAAAGGAAACAAAAGAAAAATTTGGAGTAGGTATTAAAATTCATGGAGACGAAGTAAAAACTTTGAGGTTCGCCGATGACATTGTAATTCTGTCAGAGACGGCAAAGGACTTGGAAGAGCAGTTGAACGGAATGGACAGTGTCTTGAAAGGAGGATATAAGATGAACATTAACAAAAGCAAAACGAGGATAATGGAATGTAGTCAAATTAAATCGGGTGATGCTGAGGAAATTAGATTAGGAAATGAGACACTTAAAGTAGTAAAGGAGTTTTGCTATTTAGGAAGTAAAATAACTGATGATGGTCGAAGTAGAGAGGATATAAAATGTAGACTGGCAATGGCAAGGAAAGCGTTTCTGAAGAAGAGAAATTTGTTAACATCGAATATAGATTTATGTATCAGGAAGTCGTTTCTGAAAGTATTTGTTTGGAGTGTAGCCATGTATGGAAGTGAAACATGGACGATAACTAGTTTGGACAAGAAGAGAATAGAAGCTTTCGAAATGTGGTGCTACAGAAGAATACTGAAGATAAGGTGGATAGATCACGTATCTAATGAGGAGGTATTGAATAGGATTGGGGAGAAGAGAAGTTTGTGGCACAACTTGACTAGAAGAAGGGATCGGTTGGTAGGACATGTTTTGAGGCATCAAGGGATCACAAATTTAGCATTGGAGGGCAGCGTGGAGGGTAAAAATCGTAGAGGGAGACCGAGAGATGAGTACACTAAGCAGATTCAGAAGGATGTAGGTTGCAGTAGGTACTGGGAGATGAAGCAGCTTGCGCAGGATAGAGTAGCATGGAGAGCTGCATCAAACCAGTCTCAGGACTGAAGACAACAACAACAACAACCAATAAGACTGTTATAATAAGAAGTCTTTGCTGTTAGATTCAGAAGCATGACCCACTTAACATTTCAAGGCAGTGGGTTACTCTGTACTGTTAATGAAATAAATGAAAAATAAAATACAATTGTCAGAAGCCACAGATTTCTGTAGTCAATTGTACGTCAAGTGACGTTTGAGGCAGCATAAAGAGTGACGGCCGTGGGACAGTGGATGACTGGAAACGAGAGATTCAGCGCGCTATGTTCTATGGCAGTCGGAGGGAAGGTTTTGGGCTTGCCGAATGTGTGGATAACGCTACCTGCCACTTTGTATAGCACCAACAGTGAAGTACGAAGGAGGTAATGTTACGGTGTGGTGATGTTTTTCGTGGTTAGGGTGTGGTCCCATTATTGTCCTAAAAGCGGAAGGATATGAGCCACTGTACAGCGCTTTGTACTGCGTACAGTGAAGGAAAGGTTCGGAGACGATGATTGTTCCAGAATGAGAATGCAACTGTCACACAGCAGTATCTGTGGGACAGTAATTTGTGGCCAATCACATTCCTGAAATGGATTGGCCTGCCCAGAGTACCAACCTGACCCCAATGGAACACTTTTGGGATGAGTTAGAACATCGGCTTTGCTCCGGACTTCACCGTCCAACATCATTACTTCGTCTGGTTTATGGTGCTGAGGAAGAATAGACATCCACTCCACCACTGACATTCAGACCTAGTATTAATATCCGGATACTTTTGATCAGATAGTGTATCCAAAATAAGGCAGCAGTGTAGTTCAAAGTGAGTTTCCAAGGGTGATACTTCATTTGATGTCAATTACATGTCATACTGCTGAAAAAAAAAGAAATGAGCGATGCGTAAAACTATTTACAAAAGTGTCGCTTACATAACGCATAACGACTTTTATCTCTGAAGAAGTCTCCCGCAGATGGCCTCCCAGTGGAAGATCGTTGGATGTCGATCGATACGTCGGATCTTTTTCCATTTTAATCTGACAGTATGGTACTGCTTTATTAGTATATACATGTAGTGGATAGAATTGTAGGAACATTTAAATATGTAGCTGCAACTGTAAGTAGCTGATGGCAGTGGCGGTAACGTCTGCACTTGCTCGGGCGGTCTCGACGCGGCGCGGCCTGGTGTGGGCTCACCTTTGAAGTAGGCGGCGAGTCCCCCGGCGATGGCGAGCAGCGCGATGGCGTTGACCAGCACCTGCGCGAACCGGAAGCGCAGCCGCCCCTGTGTGATGTAGTGCGTCGACGGCCGCCGCATGTCTCGTATTATCTGCAGCACACACCGACACTCTGTAACACCAGCTACGAACAGCCAAGCACAGGAGAAGGGGGATCATTCGTTATCTAATAGCTAACTGCTTTCTAGCCCTTTCGAACCCAAATTGCGTGACCCATGTTCGTACCTTCGTACCTGTTCGAATATTCTGAGTGATTCAAAATTCCTATACAAGCTCTTAGTAGATGAACTTTTGATAAAGATTCCATGTCCGAAAATGTACCGTTCTGATATAAAATAAGTTTGAAGATCGGGTCATTTACAAATCTCCCACTTGAAGTACGCACACAAGCTGAGAAGAGGACGCCGCCCCTGTTGTAGTTACACCACGTAACGCCGTCATCCGACTACAACAACGGCTGTTCGAAACTGGTAGGTTCGAAACTAGAAGGGTTGGCTGTGGTGTTCCACGGACGTGCTGCACTCTCGAGGTTGAAGAGGACGTTCTTCATGACGTACGCAGGTCACAGCTCATTGTTTCCGCTGTGTGCATAGTAAGAAGTGGGAGATTTGAAAGTGGTCTGACCCTCAAACTGATTTTACGTCCAAACGATACATTTCTGGACATGGGTGCTTTGTCAAAACTTCATCCAAAAATTTCCCTTTACAATTCCTAGAAGCCTGCAATACGAGTTTAGAATCTCTTTGTATATAAAGGGTGAGGCACTTAAAATTGTTTGTCGGAGTATTTGGCAAAATAAACATTAGAAGTGATGATAAGCGTTGTTCACCTCGAGGAGGAACGTCCCTGAACATAACGCTCGGTCCTCCTGCACCACCAATGAGGACGAAAAGTAGGGGGGGGAGGGGAGATTACGTTCAAATCCTAAATAGGGACCCCTATTTTTTATTGCCGTTTTGGGTTTTCCATGAAGAAATATATAACTTTTTTACGAAACGTTTCTTTCCTTTCATGATAGAATTCAAATCTGCATTAAAAAATTGGGGTCCCAATTTAAGATTTCCAAGTCACGAACCACCACCCCACCGCCCCCGGTGGTGGTGCATGGAGAGGTCGAGTGATATGTTAATGGATGTCCCTCGAATTGAACAGCATTTATTACAATTTTTTTTGATCCGACGTGTATTTCGCCAGATATTCCGACAAACAGCTTTAAATGTGTGGTGGTCAAAAAATATCTGAAACGCTTGTAGGGATGATGATGATGTTCGGTTTGTGGGGCGCTCAACTGTGCGGTCATTAGCGCTCGTACAAAGTCCCAATTTTTATACACGCCAATTTTTTCACACTCTAATCCTGCCTCGGGCATGGATGTGTGTGATGTCCTTAGGTTGGTTAGGTTTAAATAGTTCTAAGTTTAGGGGGCTGATGACCTCCGATGTTAAGTCCCATAGTGCTCAGAGCCATTTGAACCATTTGAACAAGTGGCGAGATTGTGATCTTGTTTGTCCTAACAAGCCAGAACAGCAATACAGCGCCCCTTTTCTTGAGGTGCGGTACTGTCTCAGGTGATGGTCATGGTTCAAGCGTCTGCAGAGCAATGTGTGCGGCGCCTGTAATTCCCTATGGCGGGCACGCAGCCAGCGGTCTGTTGGTAAATCGCAGTTACTCTCGACAGAGCCCTGAAACCTCGACAGATTCCAGCGTGTGACACTCCCAGCTCGTGGTCTCGCGGTAGCTGTGTTATTGCGTTGTTGTTTTTGTATTCTCCACGTGGCTACTGCTCACGTAGGCTGTGGAAGTGCAAGTAATATATTCCAACAGACCGCTGGAAACTATGTTGCAGCATGTCACAACTTAACGTTACTTAGTGGTCTTTATCAGTCAACGTAAGTACTTCTTATATTTCATTTTTAACACTGTGTAACTTTATTTTTAATGCCAGCGTATTTCATATTGAGACAATGTTCACTTTCAATATGTTTGAAATTCGGAAATTTGTGGTAAGGTTTTATGGGACCAAACAGCTGAGGTCTTCGGTACCTAAGCTTACACATCACTTAATCTAACTTAAACTAACTTGCCCATGCCCGAGGAAGGACTCGAACCTCCGACTGGGGAAGGCCCGCCGACCGTGACAAGGCGCCTTAGACAGCGCGACTACCCCGCGCGGCCCAGTGGGCTTGGAAATGAGGAAATGTTGAAACAGCAATCGTAGTAATTAATATTTCCAACAGCCGTAAGAGGAATGATTGCATTGAGTAATTACATAAATCACAATGAAATGAATACCTCTAGCTGCATACAGGCGTTGACATAAGTCAACGGGGACACTTGAAAATAAGTGCCCCGCGATTCCTGCGTACATGGCAGATCTCATGTTTTTTCCATTGTTTATCGTTGTGCTTGGTCGTTGCGAACGTCCGTTCAAGGTCGTTTTTTTATCCTTCCACTCAGTTTTTTTTTATTACAGAGGCCAACCGGCCAACGCTGAGCTACCGTGACGGCGTTTTATTGGAGAGGGGGAAGGGGGGGGGGGGGGGATTGGGCGGGATTGTTGGCCGTGGCCAGCGAAATGGTACAGTCGCGGCATTTGCCTGGAATGACTAAGGAAACCACTGAAACCTCAGTCAAGACTGCCGAACTGGGAACTGAACCCAGGTCCTCTCGAATACCGCTCACCCACCAGGCTCGGCGTCCATCTGAGCCACCGAGGACACAGAGAATAGTGCGACTGTAGGAACTTATCTCTGGCACGTCTCCCGTAAAACCTTCATTCGCAACTTATTATGCCGCACTATATTCTTAGTGCCCCTGCTCATTATACTGATTACTTGCGGCTTTACTGCCGGATCCCGTGATATATATATATATTTTGTGGAGCCAGTCACAAAAATAATTTTTTGGGCAACTGAATTCTAAATTCATATTGTTTTCACAGCGCGAATGGGCTAAAAACATTAGTTAGTAATTTTATGGAAAAACGGAAATGACAGTTACTTAAAAAAACAGTATCTCAAAATCGTACTTGTACATGTTACAAAACGACACATGCAGATTGTATAATTTGATAAGGCAGCAGAGCGAACATACCAATTTTAGAAACATAAAAATTTTAGTGAAACTTTATCATTGAATACTTCTGGTTGACGTGCAGCTCACGTCGTAGAGAAGGATGGATTACAATAGATTTTTGTGTATAACGGATTTTATTGTGAAAAACTGCTAATATAGGTGCATCTGATAGTAATTTAAATTAGCTGATTTGACTGACATTGCATGTGAGGTGTGTATACATCACCCGTCGCTCTCCTTGTTGATTATTCTACTTAAACGTTTTTGACAAGGTAGTTTCAAGTTAGGTAAACTGTAACATAGTAGATGTACTGGAGCTTCAAGATATAATTTATTAGTGACGTATTTCAGTGACACTGATAACTGTTCAGTACAAATTATGTTACATTGATTATTAATTATACTATATTAATTTTTTGTTATTATATTATTTAATAGAGGTAATTTTACTAGATTTTTGTCTTAATATATCTTGTAAAATTAATTTTTTAATCATAGTTTATTAGAAATGTAACTGGATTATAATTTTTTTATTTAAGTCTATTAAAATATTTGTGTTTATCATGCTTTTTGTAGCAGTATGTATCGAAATCTTACTATTTATTTACTTATCTCGATCTAGGTTCATTTACAATTAATTCAAAATTAATGTGTCATAATTGTTGTTGTGATCTTCAGTCCAGAGATTGGCTTGATGCAGCTCTCCATGCTACTCTATCCTATGCAAGCTTCTTCATATGCCAGTACCTACTGCATCCTACATCCTTCTGAATCTACTTCGTGTATTCAACTCTTGCCCTCCCTTTACGATTTTTACCCTCCACGCTGCCCTCCAACACTAAATTGGTGATCCGTTGATTCCTCATAGTGTCGTACCAACCGATCCCTTCTTCTAGTCAAACTGTGCCATGAATTTCTCTTCTCCCCCAATTCTATTCAATACCTCCTCATTAGTTATGTGATCTATACATCTAATCTTCAGCATTCTTCTGTGAGCCGTGGTAAAAATTGCTGTTTTGAACAGCTCGCCGCAGCGCGTAGTGTGAATCAGTCGTCCTCCGTTTCTGGCGGTGACGCTGCTGTGCCAATTGCAGCTTTGGTGTCTCTCTCTAGTGGGAAAGGGAAAAGGCTGCCTGTTCACGTGCATTTAAGGGGCGCTATGAGCTGGCCAGGCAATGATCAGTTGGTCAGCTTGGTCAGTGTGGGGCAGTCAGTGTCTGTCTGTCGTCCGGAGTGCTAGTATGTGTTAGGCCGCCAGTCTGCTCCAGTTTGTCATTGGCGGTTGAATAGATCGGATGGTCGGTCGCGCACTGGGACACAAGATGCCTTGTCCGTCTTGAGCGTCGGCGCGTGTGAGGTCGACACGTCAGTTCAGTGGGCCGCGCCGTATAGCGGGAGGTAGTGGCTTCGCGGCCGACACGAGAGCAACAGGAGCCAACCCACGACACCCACGACGCCGGTCTAGCCGGCGTGAGCTGCGACGCCGTGAGACGGGACATCGGCGCACTTTCCTGCGTCCGTTGAAGCGGCTGGCAGCGGATGGTAGGGGAGAGCGTTTTGGGGTGCTGCGCCAGGTCTTCGCCAGACATCGCAGTTTATTAGAAGTTAAGTGATTCGTGATATGTTGTTTCATTTACTTGTTAAATTCTACTTGTTTTCTTGGTCAGTCTCTCGTTCCCAGCTTGCTCGTCTGTCTCCCGTCCGTATTTGTTAGGCAGTTAGTGTCTGTCCGTCTGTCAGTCTGTCGGTTTGCCGTACGTTAATAGCTGCCTCGGTCATGTTTGTCGGATTCGGTGTTAACGAATTTATTGCTTGAAGTGTAACGGCCGAATTCCTGAAAAATGTTTTTTATCTTACCTATCATCTTGAGAGGCGGTATATGTGTAATGTAGAGCATGTTTGGCCAACCTTGTAAATTTAATAAGTAAGACTGCATTTCATGGGTTTTTATTTAAATGGTCATTTTTTAAAATCAATTTGCATCTTCGGTGGAAAGTTAATATTTTAATGTTAGTGTTTTGTACCATTTCCATGCCTCCTACGGGGTGCACAGTTTATATGCTTGTGTGAGTTGTTAAAATTTTTTGTTTAAAGTAATCTGGTGTGTTGCAGATTTGCACCAGCGTAGTCTTTCAGAGGTTGTTGCGAGTGGTCGTGACTACAGCCGTGTCAGAAGGGAGCGCAACGTTCTCAGCCCGAAAGCTCATACGGTCAAAAATTTGTTCTTTATGCCTCTGAATAAATTGTAACTTGATATTTAGAGGGTTCTTTCTGATTATAATTTTAAATCTGTTTCTAAAAAAAAAAGCTTTTAGGAATAACATTTCCATTCGTTGAAATAAATTTGATCTGTTTTCATCAGTTACCCACTGGCAACTACTTCCACGCTCACGTAGTGTGATTAAATGTGTTAATGTTCATTATGAATCGCTAGTAAATAAAGCAAATTCACGGTCCATTCTGTAGCACCACATTTGGAAAGCTTCTATTCTCTTCTTGTCTAAACTATTTACTGTCTACGTGTCACTTCCATACATGGCTACTCTCCTTACAAATACTTTCAGTAAAGACTTCCTGACACTTAAATCTATACTGGATGTTCACAAATTTCTCTTCTTCAGGAGCGCTCTCCTTGCCCTTGCCAGCATTCCATTATCCTCGTTTTGCTTTTTTTGGAGTCCATCTTATATCCTCCTTTCAAGACATGTTCATTCCGTTCAACTGCTCTTCCAGGTCCTTTGCTGTATTATTAAATTAATTGTAGAACTGAAATATTGTTTTGCTAGAGATTTAATTTATTAAGAAAAATTTTATTGTTACAGTTCATTTGTTTTTATTTAATTTTTTAAAGTGGAAATACGGACTTCTTTATTCTTGAGGGGATAAGGTCTGAAGTTTATAACCTACAATTTGTTTAGTTTAAGATAAAATAGTAAGCATTAAACCCGCTATCTTTAAAATTTCATTTTAGTTACTTATTTTAAAGTTTGATTTTACAATTATTTTAGCTTCTTTAAAATATAGTGGAGTTAAAAAATGCAGGGATAAAATTAATCATTTGAAAAGTAATGCTCGAAACAAGGTCGATGAACAAGAGTATGTATAGACCCTGTGTCAGATAAATTTTTATTTTATTTTCTGAATTTATATTAGTTAGGTATAGTGTGTCCATAACATTACTAACTGGTGCTCGAACAGTTGCAGTAGACGCGGCTACATGACGGTGACCGGGCATTAGAAAAACTGCCCTGCGGCGTGCGCACCTGTTGCGGCAGCTGCGTCTGTACCACTGTGGATCTCCACGCGAAATGCAGTGTCCTGCCGGATACTATGGAAAAATCCTGTCACGCTAGAACACAGACGGAACAGGTGCGGAAACACGTGTTCCCAAACCTACAAACGTTTTCGTACTCCACAGCTTCAAGTACGTTTCGTTTCCCGGCGAGATTTACCGAGCAGGTACGAGGACATTTAAGAGTTACATTGCAAACTGTAACGTATTACACGATGTTTGAAATGGAAAATCTCGGGAATAGTTTATTCGAAAGTGAGTCAGAACTGCTCTATTATTGTCAACCACAGCGATGAATGCTTCTTGAAGGTGCGCAACGTAATCAGTCTCGGGGTGGAAAAACAGATGGTCATGTGACATCAGATTTCGCTGTTTAGTGGAGTGTGTCATTCTCTGTACTGCGTGTGGGTACCATCTACTTGTGACCTATACACCACAGTAAATAGTCGAAACATACATATGTTGTTATTGTTACTGAATAACATCGTTCAAATCAAGTCCAATAAGTTCAGTTACGAAAATAAGGAGGGAAGGTAGCTAAAGGTGGGTTTACTTCCCATCGCCAAAGAAGTCAAGAATGATATGGATGAGGAAGGGAATTGGCTGTGTTGTTTCCAATGAAATCATGGTATTATTTATGTGAAAGGAGAGAAAATCAAAATAAGGAGAACTGAGATTGCAATCGCTGACGGCAGCCCGAAATGAAGCAGCGACCTTTATCAATCCGAGCGCCTTCAGAAATTTACCGAGACGTGTCGGCTGGACCATAATATGTACATCGCTTGGGATTCGTACACCGCCTCCAAATCATCCTAATACTTTCCACCGACAGTATCCAAATAACAAAAGAGGAATACACTTCAACTTCAATAAGCGAATAACTTAAACAAAAACATCATCCTCAGTTTTCCGGCGAAACAAATATAGCTCATTGACTTCAATGAAAATATAGCCAAGTTCATTTCGCTCGCTGAATACCAGTCTTCAACTAGCTACTGGGCTCCATGACCTAATTTATTTCCGTCTACTAAGCAGCTGCACACTCGCTGATAGGCAACACTAGCCTACAAGAACAGAACAACTTCATTCTAAATCCTTTAACACACTTTAGGATTCTCTGTGTTCCGTACTGATGAGATATAACTCGGTTGATCACGAAGGATTACTTTCTCTCGATTCCTAAAACACACTATGGAAACAACACCTTCACCGCAGAGCGTATGCGACTTTTACACCTTCTAACCAGCCGAGTTCCGGCCACAACCCATTTAGGAGTACGAAGAAAGTTACACCGACGGTTTCCGAGCTGGGAGAAACCTCCCGCTACCCCCCTGCCCCCACCATACTTACCATGACGTACACAACAGCCTCGAAGCGAGCAAACAAGCGCGGCCTACATCTTCATCTATACACCTACATCGCTGCTCTGTAAATCACACTTACGTGCCTCGCATAGGCTTCATCGAACCACCTTCACACTAATTTTTTGTTATACTACTCTAGAACAGTGCACAGAAAAAACGATCTCCTACACTAATGGCCATTAAAATTGCTACACCACGTAGATGAAATGCTACAGACGCGAAATTTAACCAACAGGAAGAAGATGCTGTGAAATGAAAATGATTAGCTTTTCAGAGCATTCACACAAGGTTGGCGCCGGTGGCGACACCTACAACGAGTTGACATGAGGAAAGTTTCCAACCGATTTCTCATACACAAACAGCACATAACCGGCGTTGCCTGGTGAAACGTTGTTTTGATGCCTCGTGTAAGGAGGAGAAATGCGTACCATTACGTTTACGACTTTGATAAAAGCTGCGTTGTAGTCTATCGAGATTGCGGTTTATCGTATCGCGACATTGCTGCTAGCATGGACTCTTAGCTCGGAGACCTAGGCTGCGGTTACCATTGACGCTTCATTACAGACTCGAGAACCTGCGATGGTGTACTCAACGACGAACCTGGGTGTACGAATAGCAAAACGTCATTTTTTCGGATGAATCCAGGTTCTGTTTATAGCATCACGACGGTCGCATCCGTGTTTGGCGACATTGTGGTGAACGCACATTGGAAGCGTGTATTCGTCATCGCCATAATGGAGTATCACCCGGCGTGATGGTAAGGGGTGCCATTGGTTACACCTCTTGTTCGCATTGACGGCACTTTTAACAGTGGATGTTACATTTGAGATGTGTTACGACCCTACATTTCAGCAGGACAATGCACGACCGCATGTTGCAGGTCCTGTACGGGTCTTTCTGGATACAGAAAATATTCGACTGCTTCCTGGCCAGCACATTCTCAAGATCTCCCAACAATTGAAAACGTCTGGTCAATGGTGGCCGAGCAACTGACGCGTCACAATACGCCAGTCACTACTCTTGATGAACTTTGGTATCGTGTTGAAGCTGCATGGGCAGCTATGCCTGTACACGCCATCCAAGATCTGTTTGACTCAATGCCCAGTCGTATCAAGGCCGTTATTACGGCCAGAGATGGATTTTTCTGGGTTGTGCTTTCTCAGGACCTATGCACCCAAATGGCGTGAAAATGTAATCACATGTCAGTTCTAGTGTAATATATTTGTCCAATGAATACCCGTTTATCATCTGCATTTCTTCTTGGTGTAGGAATTTTAATGGCCATTAGTGCATATACTTCCATGAATGTTGATGATCGTTTCTCCCTACGAAGGTCGGCGTCAACAAAATATTTTCGCGTTCGGAGGAGAAAGTTGGTGATTGAAATTTCGTGCGAAGATCCCGCCGCAACTAGAAACGCCTTTATTTTGATTA
Organism: Schistocerca gregaria; assembly: GCF_023897955.1. Taxonomy (NCBI): domain Eukaryota; kingdom Metazoa; phylum Arthropoda; class Insecta; order Orthoptera; family Acrididae; genus Schistocerca; species Schistocerca gregaria. Next base: position 659,104,573 of record NC_064920.1, read on the forward strand.
TGTCCACCCCAAATCCTGTACCATGTCCATGACACTCTGTCTCCTATTTCTCGATAGTACAAAACGTGCCGCTCTACTTTGGAGTATCTCGACAGAATGGTGTGTTACAACTTTATAACGGAATGTACGGAAAAACGGAAACATCTGTATGTAGACAAAGGTAGGGTTTAGCAAGGCCGACAACAGGTATTGAACATACAGTGTTGCGAAAAATACGATGTTGGCGCTGTGTTGTGATCATAAAAGTAAGACCTCAGGCTGTTTCGGGGGAATTTAGCGTAGTTTTGACGTCTAGTGGGCTGTAGAAGTTGGCGGAGACCGGCGCCTCGACGAAGTTTGCAGAAGCAGGCGGCGGTGGCGGGCCTGCGGTATTAGCTGCGAGTCGTTAATCAGCTGCTCCAGAGGCCGCGTCCCGCCTCCCGCCTCCCGCCTCCCGCTGCGCCGCGACGCCCAAAGTTTTACGCAAAGACGCCGAAGCCAATACGCAGCCAGCTTGCCAGACGTCCGAGCGGCTGCCAAGACTCGGAGGCTTGTGCAATTAATCTAGTTCTCATTTCTTGACTGTGGCTACTTACCACCTTGTAATGCTTCTACAACTGATAGTGATAAAGCGACATCATTTATGTCGTTCTGATTTGTTCTTCAACGAGGCTAAATTTTGTCAGAAATCTTGCTGCACGCGTTACCATTTTTCTTTTTCATCGTCCAAACCCGTCTGAAATTTCAGACTATTGACTGACTTTTTAGTCTTGCAGTCTTCCCTCCGAAATTCTGATTTATATGGGTTGTATTTCTAAACAATGTTCACGTTGCTTCAACCGCGATCAAGTGAGAAATCCAGTTGCTATAGGAGAGTCAAAAGCGCGAAAAATGCTTGTCTCTCGACGCATATACTGCTTACCTGATGCACAGAAAGTACGAATCATAATGATTTTTGTCATAAAAAATTGTGTTTTATTGATCACACCATACATTTCGGACCCTATGGGACAATAATCTGGTGCAAATCGAATCATGCAGTGTTTACATTTGCTCTTGAGCGACGCGACGTAAATTTTACGCTATTTTTCTGAGAATATTAGATGTTCAGTTTCGAAATATGCAAATCAAACAAAAGAAAATACGATTCACGAATTTCGAAGTTTAATATCTAACCTTCAAAAGCAGGAAATTACACTTCACATCACTTTGCTTAAGCACAGACGTGAATAACGCATTTAACGATTAGGACCTGATTAGGGACCCGCAGCATCCGAAATCATCGTGTGATGTAATAAAACACAAATTCTTTTGTGACTGAAGACATTATTTATACTTCTCGTGTACTGAAAAGAATTGCATTCAAAACTGCAACATATGGATAAAACTAGGTTTACCTAATATGTGAGATAAATGATATCAGCATCTAACCATTCTTACGATTGTGGTAGAGGAGCTTGCTTGAGAAACCTCAACGACATTCAACACTATTCAAGTACGACACGTACTATTTTATAATGCCATTTGATATATCAGTTCCTTTGAGGCCGTACTTCAGTAGTTACAGATTAAAAGAAACTTAATTATGAAATCTTTTGCGACTGTTGAAAATCTTTATTTTGAACAAATCATTCACGCTCGATTTCAAAGCAAAAGTTTCCTCTACAACAATTCGTTTACAGACTGCTTAAAAGAAAGGAAGCTTCTGAGCAACTGTAGAAAACTTGATTTCAGATCATATTTTTTGTTTCAGCGGTATCTTATTGAAAATGTCGTATAATACACTGAAGAGCCAAAGAAACTGGTACACCTGCCTAACATCGTGAAGGCCCCTGCGGCCTTGGTGGCCAGGGGAAGTGTTCCTGGAGCCACTCTGTAGCAATTCTGGAAGTACGGGGTGTCGCATTGTCCTGCTGGAATTTCCCGAGCCCGTCGGAATGCTCAATATACATGAATAGACGCAGGTGATCAGACAGGATGCTTAAGTACGTGTCACCTGTCAGAGTCATATACAGGGTGAGACATCTAACGTTACGGCTGGATATATTTCGTAAACCACATCAAATACTGACGAATCGATTCCACACACCGAACGTGAGGAGAGGGGCTAGTGTAATTGTTTAATTCAAACCATACAAAAATGCACGGAAGTATGTTTTTTAACACAAACCTACGTTTTTTTAAATGGAACCACGTTAGTTTTGTTAGCACATCAGAACATACAAACAAATACGTAATCAGTGCCGTTTGTTGCATTGTAAAATGTTAATTACATCCGGAGATATTGTAACCTAAAGTTGACGCTTGACTACCACTCCTCCGCTGTTCGATCGTGTGTATCGGAGAGCACCGAATTACGTAGGGATCCAAAGGGAACTGTGATGGACCTTATGTACAGAAGAGACTGGAAGAGCACATTACGTCCACATGCTAACACCTTTTTATTGGTCTTTTTCACTGACGCACATGTACATTACCATGAGGAGTTAGGTACACGTACACACGTGGTTTCCGTTTTCTATTACGGAGTGGAATAGAATGTGCCCTGACATGTCAGGCCGATAGATGTTCAATGTGGTGGCCATCATGTGCCGTGTGTACCGTGAAGTGCATACAATCCCAGAGGATATGAAACAACGTATTGTGGCAGCCTGCGGCGACATTACACCAAATGTACTGCGGCGTGTACGACATTCATTACGCCAGAGATTGCAATTGTGTGCAACAATCCCTTTGGATCCCTACGTAATTCGGTGCTCTCCGATACACACGATCGAGCAGCGGAGGAGTGGTACTCAAGCGTCAACTTTAGGTTACAATATCTCTGGATGTAATTAACATTTTACAATGCAACACATTGGCACTGATTACGTATTTGTTTGTATGTTCTGATGTGCTAACAAAACTAACAGGGTTCGATTTAAAAAAAAGTAGGTTTGTGTTAAAAAACATACTTCCGTGCATTTTTGTATGATTTGTATTAACCAATTACACTAGCCCCTCTCCTCACGTTCGGTCTGTGGAATCGGTTCGTCAGTATTTGATGCGGTTTACGAAATATATCCAGCGGTAATGTTAGGTGACTCAACCTGTATAGACGTACCAGTGGTCCCATATCACTCCAACTGCAAACGCCCCACGCCATTACTCAGCCTCCACCAGCATGAACAGTCCGCTGCTGACAAGCAGGGTCCATGGATTCATAAAGTTGTCTCCATACCCGTACTATGCAGTATGTTTTCAGTCATCAACAGTCGAATGTCGGTGTTGACGGGCCCAGACGATGCGTAAGGCTTTGTGTCGTGCAGTCGTCAAGAGTACACGAGTGGTCCTTCGTCTCCGAAAGCCCATATCGATGATATTCCGTCGAATGGCTCACACGCTGACACTTGTTGATGCGCCAACAATTAAATCTGCAGCAATTTGCGGAAGGGTTGCACTTCTGCCACGTTTCTTCGATTCTTCGATTCTATTCAGTCGTCGTTGGTTCCGTTCTTGCAGGATATTTTTCCGGTCACAGTGATGACGGAGATATGATGTTTTACCTGATTCATGATGTTAACGGTACACTCGCGAAATTGTAGTACAGGAAAATCCCCACTTCATCGCTATCTCAGAGATGCTGTGTCCCATTGCTCGTACGCCGACTATAGCACCACATTCAAACTCACTCCAATCTTGATAATCTGCCATTGCAGCACCAGTAACCTTAATGTTGTTATCAGACCCGGTAGAGTATTTAAGTGGCATGAACTGCTTGAGACGTTAAGTCACCACCTAGAAGGATTCGGAAATGCCATGTACATGTGTGGAACAGCATAAGTAGCACCTGACAGAGATTGCAATCCAGAGTCTGCAATTTTGCGGTTAGCCGAATCACGCATTATTTAAATTTGTAGGACATTCGGATGTGACAAGGGGCCGCTGTGGAACTGTATGGGAACGTGAGAGGAGGCATACTAATCGTCAAAATTCCAGCTGATCACGGGTGTGACCATCACACTTGAGGATCGCAGTGTTGTGCACGAAGTATATCGTAAGCACATCCCATTTCCACATGCCTTCCGAGAGCAAGAGGTGGACTCTCTCTCACATTCTGTGTCATACTATCCGAATGATCAGAGGCTGGCAGCAGCTGGACTAGGAAATTACCGTCGCATTCGTGGGCTGCCGTTAAAACCAAAACACAGGACGACAGGTCTGGAGTAGTACCGTGACGGGGAACCATGGACTTCCGATGAATAGCATCGCACTATGTTTATTGGTAGCTCGTTGTTTTGCGCTGCCCTGAAAGGCCGTCGTCGGTGAGTAAGGCGGCGTCCTGGGGAGCCGTCCCATCCTTCCAGTGTTTTGGAGATGCATGTCTTTGCTAGTACTGGCGTCCTGGTGTGGAGATAGCGAGTATAACTTTAGGTCAGGGGTGGTAATGATCGAAGCAACTTTTCGGCACAACACCACACCCGGACATCGTTAATCTTCTTGGGTTACCTGTCAAGCGACAGTTTCGTGGTGCCATTTTTCAACAGGACAATGGTGGTCCGACTTGTCACTTGTCTCTATGAGCTTGTCTGCGTGATTTTGAAATAATACAGTAGCCAGCAAGATCCTTAGATCTGAGCGCGATAGAAAATGCGTGGGACCAGCTCGAATGTCAAATTGATCTCAGTGCCACTTTGCAAGATATCACAGCAGATGTGGACCATCCTGCTGCAGGAGGCAATTTTAGTGCCTTTCCAACCGAATCACTGCATGTACCTGGGCCAGTGAGGGTGAAACTACTGATAAGGGAGTTTTTACTGCTATGTTCTTTATAAATTTGTTTTGTAATCCCAGAAGTAACATCACATATCCTCTCAACACCTAAGGGTTTATTTTCTTTGTCAGTGTTAACACCTAGATGACTGAAATATGAACGTGACAGTGAACTGGACAACCTACAATGCAACCAACGTAAAACAGTCGACCTAGCAGACGTTGGTATGGGTTTTCTTCATAGACGTAGTTAGTGCTATCGTTATTTTTCATTTTGTAGTAAAGATGGAGAAATCCTAGGGAATTGGCTTTGTCTGATAATTACCATATAGGGCCTGTGGGACTATTAAACAATGAGGAATATAGGTGGCTAAATAACTTCTGTTCGTGGGAGATAGTCCAGGAAACACAGCAATACCTATGAAAGTCTTAAGTAAACATGCTGTTGTATGCCTAGGAAGTTTGTAGAGTTGTTTTTCAGTAAAATATTAGAAAAAAAGCAACCCGCCTCTAAGTGGGAGTGCATATGTAAATAAGATGGACGAAGGTAAGAGAAAATGTTCCAGGAAGAATGTGTTTTTGGGTAAAAAGCGATCTTATTTTTCATCGTAGTTCTGTTTCAGATCAACGCACTTTGTCCAAAAGGACGCCATGTGAGCAAATTCGATATCTGAGTCAAAGCGTTTCAAGCCTAAAATTCAGAAAACAAAACACTCTCTAAACAGGGCTTGAAGGCCCAACGGTACCGACCAGCGTCTATGTCATCCTCAGACCTTAGGCGTCACTGCAAACGGATACGGAGGGACATGCGCTCAGCACACCGCTCTGCCGACTGTTATCAGTTTTCGTGATCAGTGGCGCTACTTTTCAGTCAGATAGCTCCTCAGTTTGTCTTACAAGGGCTGCCTTACAAGGGCTGAGGGCACTCTGTATGCCAACAGCACTCGGCAGATCCAGACGGTGACCCTTCCAAGTTATAGCCAAGCACAACAGTGCTTAACTTCGGTGATCTAGAGGGAACCGGTATTACTGCAGTGGTAAGGCATTTAGCAGCCTCAAATACACCTACTGAATAAAATCGCAACACAAAGAAAACAAGAAATGTAGAGTAATTAAATTTCAGGAATACTTTTGCCTGTGTAACGTATATCAGTGATTAACAATTTCAGTGATTAACAGTGCGGGATCACAGGGTAATGTAAGTGAGAGATAAGCCATTGGAAATGTGAACTGCTTGTATATTAATAACTGGTGAACTGCCATAATGTTGAATGTAAGCACACAAACGTGCATGCATTGTGTTGGGCAGGTGCCGTATGTCTGTTTGTGGGATGGAGTTCTATGTGTGTTGCTCTTGGTCGGTCAGTAGAGGAATGATTGGTTAATGCTGGTTGCAGATGACGATGGAGCTGTCGTCCGACGATGTTCCATATGAGTTCGAGGGGGGGACATGCCGATAGAACAGATGATGATGGTGATGTTTGGTTTGTGGGGCGCTCAAGTGACCGGTTATCAGTGCCTATACAAATTTCCAACCTTTGCTCAGTCCAATCGCGTCACATTCATGAATGATGATCTCGAGGCAGGTATCGATAGGACACCCCAAGGCAACATACCAACACTCTGTAGAGCATTTGGGGTTACAACAGCGGTACGTGGGTGAGCGTTATCCTGTTGAAAACATCTTCTGGAATGCTCTTCATGAATGGCAGAGCAGCAGGTCGATCCACCAGATTTACCTACACATCTGCTGTCAGGGTGATGGGATAACCACGAGAATGCTTCTTCTTTCACACAAAATTGTACCCCAGACCATAACACCAGGTTAGGTCCAGTGTGTTTAACACACGGACAGGTTGGTTGCAGGCTCTCAATTGGCCTCTTTCTAACCAGAACACGGCAATCACCGGCAACGAGGTAGATTCAGATTTAATCAGAAAAAACAATAGACGTCCACACTGCCCTCTAATGAGCTCTCGCTTGACACCACTGAAGTCGCAAATAGCGGTGGATATGTGTCAGTGGAATGCACGATACAGAGCGTCTGGCTCAAAGCTGTCCTTGAAGTAGCCGATTTGTAACAGTTCGTTGTGTCACTTGGATACTAACTGCTGCTCAGATTTTTGCTACAGATGCAGTGCGATGCGCCAGAATCATACAGCGAACGCGATAGTCTTCCCTCTCGGTAGTGGCACGTGGCCGTCCGGAGCCTGGTTTTCTTGCGCAGTACATTCTCGTGATCACCTCTGAGAGCAATCACGTACAGTGCTACACCCTGTCAAATCTTTCTGCGATATCTTGGAAGAAATATCCAGACCTAGTTCAAACTCAGTGTCATCGTAAAGGCATTCTTGACTAAAATCAACTTACCACGCCCAGTCACAAAGGGTAACTATTGCCCACGACCATTACAGCGTGCATTTAAAGCAAACCTGATATGCATCGTCATAGTTGCGCTACTAACAACACTTATGCGACTGGCGCGAAATTTGAATAGACGTCGTATTTCAGATGCCATATTTCAGATGTAGAAACATGCCTACCAACTTTCCTTTATGTCACAAAACTCCGTGTTGTAATTTTCTCCGTCTGCGTATCTTCAGCTTTGGCAACAAAGGACATTGGCGTTTGCCAGAGTTTGTGAGCAGCTTTGACAGTCCAATTAACTCAGGTTTTAAATCAGCTAAATGCATTAGTCAGAAAGTACACTGATTTGAACAGATGTGAATTTCATCGAGAATTACGTAATATGTGGCAGGTTTCTTTTTATCCTCTTCACTGTAATTAACAAAAGAAATTTCTTTTTATAGCCTTTAACTCATCTTTTTTGGTGTAGAGCCACCAGAGTCTGAAGATTATCTTGATTACTGTTTTGCCTATGCAGTGAAGCGAAGCATGCAAAATCTCATCAACAGTAATAAATCGGCTCATACCGTCAATAGTAGCATCTTTAAATATCCAGTCCTCATTAAGTAATTCGTTCCTGCCCTTGTTTTTCGCTGGCATTCACGAAATACGAAACGTAATTTCTGCATAGTTTTCTCATAGTTATATGTTCATTTAAAATGAGCACCTCTCAATGTTTTCAGCAGCGCCTGCAGTTTCGGCTTATTCCTTATGGCCAAGGGTGAACTGAGACGCTCATTTCTTAACTCTTGAAAGTAAATGATCAGATTTTATACAGCTTCACCAACTTTCACGAACTTCTGTTGATGATAAAACGTCCAAAGCGATTTTATGACGCCTAAGTGTTCGAAGTCATTACTTGAATGAAATACATACCGAACGACTACTTTAAAGAAAGGCGTGTAAACATAAGTATTACATAAACGAAGTGGACGGTTGTTTCTAAGATATGTGGATGCAAAATTCATGCATAAATACGTCAACTCTGCACCAGAAACAAACGTATTTCACCTGTTCATTGTACACTGTCTGGTCACTTATTTATGATACTTTCATTTTCCACACTGCCGGAAGACCTTGGTTTGTTTCGAAATACACTAAAAAACTAAAGGACTTTTAGTAAAAACCTTACAAATAATTATCTGCCTGTATCACGCTTTCTTTATCCACACTGATTTCGTCAGATTTCCAGAACATGACAGAAATGCAAGGGAAACGACAATAGAGTGTCACGTCAAACAGTACTCAAAGTACCATGATGTGTGCAGACATCGATTACGTCAGTCTGCCGAAAGGCGTAACATATACGGAAAAATTAAATGCGAAATAGACGTTTCATTTTGTACATTGCTTCTTCATGGTCACAAACCGTATAACGACATTCCGTCTTCCATTATCAAAACTTAGTCAGGAAGTGACTTTTGGCTGTGGGCGATCGGTCGCTTTGGCTGTGGTCAAATCTGAGGGTACACCATCCCAGAAACTATCAGTGAAGGACTTGATTCTCCACGGATCCTCCACGACCACCGACCAGTGTTCACACACCAATGAAGGACATGCACTGTGAGTGTGGATGTAACGTGCAGGTTGACCATACCTACTCACTGAAGAAATCTCGTAAGCCCCAGAATCCAATCCAAGTCCTATTTAACCCATTTCTCTTATTGTGTTTGACGAATCACAGCCCAGGTTAACAGTAAATGCAAAATAAAATTGGGTACAAAATAAAACATTACATGCACCTTAAGATATGCAACCCAACTTAAGACATCCTTAAGGACTGTGACGGTTCTCTCTCTCTCTCTCCCTCTATCTCTTTCTTTCTCTCTCTCTCTCTTCTTTATATTGGTTCTCTTCACGTAAGGTTACCCTATAATTTTAAAATAATCCAATTTATTTCATATGCTTATCTTTCATCCTCATACCACTAAAAACGCCTATTAGCTTGCTCACAAATTGAGTTTATAAAACAAAATCTACGCCGTTATTATGTTAAATATTCAGCGGATGAAAAATTTGAAGTGAGATTTTACATTGGCTGTCCTGCCCTTAAATGAGATTTGGTGAGATTTTGCCGCACCCTTGTCAGCATGAGCTCACGTATGTATCCACCTGGGGTGGATGTTGTAAGACGGATAGCCTATCTGAAGCTGTATTAACTATTTTCTGGACCAATGTTATCTTGCTAAGTAGTCCATAAATCCACATACAATTTTGGGGTAATCGTCTTGCTGTCTGACCAGGAGCTATCTGTGGACCTGAAGGAGTCTCAGATACTGTAGTCACTACAACGAGAGAAGAGCCCTAACATTCAGAGTGGGCTCGGCTTATCTCGGCTACTTCGTGCGTGTACCTCACTCAGTCATGTGAAACGATTTTGTACACATGTCTGTGGCAACGCAGATCGTTAAAACTCTATTTTCTCAGTCACATGACTTCGGTGCTGCAGGCAGCCTTGAGCCCTCCAGTTACAAGTTCACAAGAGCCCTCCTGGATGTCAGAGCTCTTCTTTAGCCTTACGGAGTACAGCGAATCCCACAATGCGGTTACTGGCCCATCGTATACCTGTCATAATTATGACCAGTTGCTGGAACCCAGAGTATACGCCGGCCGGAGTGGCCGAGCGGTTCTAGGCGCTACAGTAGGGAACCGCGCGACCGCTATGGTGGCAGGTTCGAATCCTGCCTTGGGCATGGATGTGTGTGATGTCCTTCGGTTGGATAGGTTTAAGAAGTTCTAAGTTCTAGGGGACTGATGACCTCAGAAGTTAAGTCCAATAGTGCTCAGAGCCATTTGAACCAGAGTATGTGCTGCTTGTTACACAAACTCCTTGATTACAAAAGTCGTAGGACAGCGCTATGCAGATATATAGAGATGACGGTACTATCGCTTACAGAAGCTATCAAAAGGTAGTTCATTGACTGAGCTGTCATTTGTGCTTATGTGATTCATGTGCAGAGGTTTCCGACTTGATTATGGCCGCACGATATCAATTACCAGACTTCGAACGCAGAAAGTTAGTTGGAGGTATACGAATAGTACATTCGATTTCGGAAATCGTTAGGGTTCAAATGGCTCTGAGCACTATGGGACTTAACATCTGTGGTCATCAGGCCTTTAGAACTTAGAACTAATTAAACCTAACTAACCTAAGGACATCACACACATCCATGCCCGAGGCAGGATTCGAACCTGCGACCGTAGCAGTCGCGCGGTTCCGGACTGAGCGCCTGAACCGCTAGACCACTGAGGCCGGCAATCGTTAGGGAATTCAGTATTCCGAGATCCACAGTATTCAGAATGTGTGCAGAATACCAAATTTCAGGTATTACCTCTCAGCAAGGACAACGCAGTGACCGACGGGCTTTATTTAATGATCGAGATCAGTGTCGTTTGCGTAGAGTTGTCGATGCCAACAGACGAGCAACAGTCAGTGAAATAACCGTAGAAATCAATGTGGGACGTACGACGAACGTATCCGTTAGGACAGACAGCCTATGGTAGCAGACCACCGACACGAGTGCCTTTGATAACAGCACGACATCGCCTGCAACACCTCACCTGGGCTAGTGACCAGATTGGTTGGACCCTAGGCGACTGGAAAACCGTGGCACGGTCAACTAAGTCTCGATTTCACTTTGTAAGGGCTGGTAGTAGGGTTTGAGTGTGGCGCAGACCCCACAAAGCCATGAACCCAAACTGACAAGGCACTGTGCGCTTCAATCCCGTCTCCGGCTATCCTGATTTAAGTTTTCCGTGATTTCCCTAAATTGCTTCAGGCAAATGCCGTGATGGTTCCTTTGAAAGGGCACGGCCGATTTCCTTCCCTATCCTTCCCTAACCCGAGCTTGCGCTCCGTCTCTAAAGACCTAGTTGTCGACGGGACGTTAAACACTAACCACCACCACCAAGGCACTGTGCAAGCTGTTGGTGGCTCCATAATTGAGAGAGTTGTGTTCACACGGAATGGTATTGGTCCTCTGCTCCAACTATACCGATCATTGACTTAGAAACCATTTGAAGCGATTCAAGGACTTCATGTTCACAAACGACGGTGAAATTTTTACGGGAAGATCATTCTGGATAGCTCGAGTGAATGACTTGTCCACTAATCCATCGAACATTTGCGGGACATAACTGAGAGGTAGGTCATTTCGCGCACAAAACCTTGCACCGACAACAATTTCGCAGTTATGGACAGCTATAGAGGTTGCATGGTTCTGCAGGGGACTTCCAATGACGTGTTCAGTCCATGCCACGTGGAGTTGCTGCAGTAAGCTGGGCAAAAGGACGTCCGACACGTTCTTAGGAGCTATCCCATGACTCGTCAACTCAGAGTAATAGCAACAGGACGGACGCTGCTACAACTCGCCGCGTGTCTGGAAGAGGCGATCGAATTGGTGCCCCACATATTCATCTCGGTCAATATTTTCTCTCTTTCCTAGGGTTTATTCCATCGTAGAGGGTACACAGTTCTGATGATTCATGAAATTCATTTTTTTAAACTTTTGTAGCTGTGTCCTCTATCTGGCGCCACAATCGTCAGTTGAACGAAAGGACGGAAGTCGCTTGTGTCGTCTGTCTTTGAATCGTGTAGATTCTATTCTATGCCTTATGGTATTTCTATGTACTGTATTTTCTGAGGCGGGGTTTGAGAACCAGCCCAGCATTTTCCTGAACAAGTGTGGAAAACCACCTAAACCCACACTCACTCTAGTCGATCTAACAGACTGTTGTTGTTGTTGTGGTCTTCAGTCCCGAGACTGGTGTGATGCAGCTCTCCATGCCACTCTATCCTGTGCAAGCCTCTTCATCTCCCAGTACCTACTGCAACCTACATCCTTCTGAATCTGCTTAGTGTATTCATCTCTTGGTCTCCCTCTACGATTTTTACCCTCCACTCTGCCCTCCAATACTGAATTGGTGATCCATTGATGCCTCAGAACATGTCATAGCAACCAATCCCTTCTTCTAGTCAAGTTGTGCCACAACTTCTCCCCAATCCTATTCAATACCCCCTCTTTAGTTATGTGATCTACCCATTTAACAGACTAACGGTAACTATCTACCAGTTAGTACGTATCGTACTTCCAAGAGCGTGGTTGGAAGTAATATCTTCCTGAAATAACCCCTTATCCATAGGGAAGCAACCCATGTAATGGGGACATGATTTCCACAGATAGATTCTTAAAAAAATCTCTCGGAAGTGTTTTACACGTGTGGTACATTTCCTGGAGATTGCTACAGAAAGTTTCCCCACATCATAAAGCGACTACAGTACTTCTGAGTACGGTCGCATGCTGCGCACTGGTCGAGTTTAGAGGCAATACCGAGTGGGGTGAGGCGTGTATGGGAATTTGGATTCAGGAGGGAGGCGTGGGAGGGCAGTCCATGCAGTTGTGCAAAGTCGCGGTGCTAGGATGGCCTGGTGGTTAGAGCATCTGCCTAGTGAGCGGGATCCCCCCGTTAGAATCCCGGCCTCGGCACTGATTTTAATTCGTCGCTTCAGTCTGCGTATGCATAAAGCGACTCGTCGGTGTAAGTTTGGAACGGCGTTCAGTGGCACCAGCTCGTCCACCTGCTCGCTTGCAACAGCCACGGGCAGCCAGCCCTCTGCCCGGTAACTCTTTGGTTTTGTCCGGAAGGCCGTTTTGAAGCGTCAGCGGCGCGTTCAGCAGTTCGCCAAATTCCTGGGCGGCAGCTGCGCTACTGTGAAAAATTGAGAGCTTACACGGAGTGAGAGGCGAGCTGGCCAGGGCAGCAAAACAAGTCGGCAGCCCCTCCTGGCAGCCGTACTTGTACTGCGCCGCGGCACTACAAACAGCTGCTGCCTGCGACGTGCCGACAGCTGCCGCTGGTAATGGCGTGGCACTCCGTTTCGCAACTAAGCACTTACTCTCTTCATACGGCACTACCTGGCTGTGAGCGTGTCGGGAGCCTTCACATTAACACAAACCGTGCTCGCGACAACGTCGTAACTGCCAGAAAAGACCTGCTCCTGCTGGACGGTGATACGTCGGCGTGGCGTGGTTCAAAAGTGGCGGAAAGAAGTGAAAGCCAATAATGTGAAAATCTGACAGTAGCGCAACGCAGTTTGCACAGTAATGGACGTATAGGAGAGAACTTTCTTGAAATAATGAACTTACTTACAGAATTATTGTTAAAGAGATAGGGATTAACGACAGCTTGGCTAGCGAGCCAGGGTGTGAATCGGACGTTCATAAAACCTACGATACCCCCTTAAAATATCCTCCACAGAAGGGGACGCAACGCTGGGCTTTAATGGAAAATCGATCCGCCCACGGCACAACAGCCCGATGTACACTACTGGCCATTAAAATTGCTACACCAAGAAGAAATGCAGATGACAAACGGGTATTCATTGGATAAATATATTATACTAGAAGTAACATGTGATTACATTTTACGCAATTTGGGTGCATAGATCCTGAGAAATCAGTACCCAGAACAACCATCTCTGGCCGTAATAGCGACCTTGATACGCCTGGGCATTTAGTCAAACAGAGTTTGGATGGCTTGTACAGGTACAGCTGCCGTGCAGCTTCAACACGATATCATAGTCCATCAAGAGCAGTGACTGGCGTATGGTGACGAGCCAGTTGCTCGGCCACCATTGACCAGCCGTTTTCGATTGGGGAGAGATCTATAGAATGTGCTGGCCAAGACAGCAGTCGAATATTTTCTGTATCCAGAAAGGCCCTTACAGGACGTGCAACATGCAATCGTGCATTATCCTGCTAAAATGTAAAGTTTCGCAGGGATCGAATAATGGGTAGAGTTAGGGGTCGTAACACATTTTAAATGTAACGTCCACTGTTCAAAGTGCCGTCAATGCGAACAAGAGGTGACCGAGACATGTAATCAATGTAATCCATACCATCACGCCGGGTGATACGCCAGTATGGCGATGACGACTACACGCATCCAATGTGCGTTCACTGCGATGTCGCCAAACACGGGTGCAACCATTATGATGCTGTAAATAGAACCTGCATTTAACGGAAAAAATGACGTTTTGCCATTCGTGCACCCAGGTTCGTCGTTGAGTACACCATCGCAGGCGCTCCTGTCTGTGATGCAACGTCAAGGGGAACCCAGCCATGGTCTCCGAGCTGACAGTCCATGCTGCTGCAAACGTCGTCGAACTGTTCATGCAGATGGTTGTTGCCTTGCAAACGTCCCCATCTGTTGACGCAGGGATCGAGACGTGGCTGCACGATCCGTTACAGCCATGCGGATAAGATGCCTGTCATCTCGACTGCTGGTGATACGAGGCGTTGGGATCCAGCACGGCGTTCCGTATTACCCTCCTGAACCCACCGATTCCATATTCTGCTAACAGTCATTGGATCTCGACCAACGCGAGCAGCAATGTTGCGATACGATAAACCGCAGTCGCGATAGGCTACAATCCGACCTTTATCAAAGTCGGAAATGTGATGGTACTTATTTCTCCTCCTTACACGAGGCATCACAACAATGTTTCAACAGGCAACGCCGGTTAACTGCTGTTTGTGTACGAGAAATCGGTTGGAAACGTTCCTCATGTCAGCACGTTGTAGGTGTCGCCACCTGAAAAGCTAATCATTTGCATATCACAGCATCTTCTTCCTGTCGCTTAAATTTCGCGTCTGTAGCACGTCATCTTCGTTGTGTAGCAATTTTAATGGTCAGTAGCGTATTTGATTTATCGTGAGATTTCCGGCAGTAGGAGTTTACGTTTTACAACGTCGCTGTTACCTGGAAGATGATCACAAAAAGCAATGAAACAAATTATTAAGCTACGAGAGTATTGGTAGAGCCGATTGACAGTCACTGACACCATGCTTGAAAGATGAAATGAGAACGGTTTTTTCGAATCCTACAAACGTATAAGAGCTGTGGATAGTGCTAAAACATGCCAAAAAACCACAGTCTAGATTAGTACGTATTAAATAAGCAGTAAAATACGGTAAACATCCACCATAGTTTAATGGTGCTATTCCGGAGATGAAGCTACAAACGACAATTTAGGGAGCCGGCCGCGGTGGTCTCGCGGTTCTAGGCGCGCAGTCCTGAACCGTGCGACTGCTACGGTCGCAGGTTCGAATCCTGCCTCGGGCATGGATGTGTGTGATGTCCTTAGGTTAGTTAGGCTTAATTAGTTCTACGTTCTAGGCGACTGAAGACCTGAGAGCTTAAGTCGCATAGTGCTCAGAGCCATTTGAACCATTTTTGAAGCAAAAATCCCAATTAGTTGGAAGAGGGAAAGCGCAGGAAATCAGATATGGGACGCTAGCACAAGCACTGTTCCAGCATTTGGAATCCTTATTAAGTGTGGTAGTCATGACTCATCATCTTCGTCATCATAATGAGAGTGGGTACTTAAGGATATTCGGTAAACGCGTCTAATTCAATTACTCGTTGCTGTATTATTTTATTTTCTCTTATTTTCTACTCCCCTCTTTTAGATCTTGTTTAACTGATTATTAAAAATTACTATGGAAAACATGAAATAGAAGCAGTGCTTCCCTTGTTTGTGTAGTGTTCGTGGGAAATTTCGAGAAAGAGAACACGGCGCCAAGTAGTCTATTGCAGCATAGCAAGCTCTTACTTCACTAATACTGCAAATAAAGATGAAAGTCGGCTTTACCTACTCGTAGTTTACTGTGTTTAGGTAAATATTTGAAAACAAAATAGACATTAGAATTTATTAATCATTTCCGAACTGTAGCATAATTCCTTGGTAATGCAGGAAACACATAAGGGTAACCATTTAGAAAACATGACTGTCTGTAAAAATATTTCTCCGCCAGGATATTGTAAAGTGTGATAGTAAGTATGCATTACGCCTTCTCAGAATTCAGATGTCGACTGAATATTATTATTACTTCCCTTGTGCACCGAACCGAAGGCAGCACTATATCACCAAGAGACATTACGTTAAAAATATTGGCCATTGTGCCACTTGAAAATAAAGGCACATTCTACTCACAGAAAGCAATATAATTTTGCAACAATATGAATCCTTGAAAGCGCACTCTTCACAATACTGGGCACATAGGGCTCACAGGAGTGAATGAGATAAAGAAGAATGCAATATCCGTGTCTCTCCGAGTAACATATTTCTGGATTTTTTCACAGTTATGTGAGATACGCCTTCGACAGTATAAAGCGGGATAAGCGTTCTCTATTCTGAGAAGAATGGGAGAGCTGAAGACACAATCAAGCGATTTCTATTAGAATGTAAAATAATGTCAGAGAGAAGGAGACACATGGAGGGGGTTGCGAACATAATTAGGAAATGAAGAAACACTCGTTCGAGTTAGGAATGTGTAATGTACTGAGTCATCAGTTTGAAAGGACCATGTTTTTGTGGCCTCCTCTAAAGAGGACATTCTGTCTAAAAGACAGGATATTTAGTTCGCCAGTGACTTAGCCACCATGTAGATATGTAGAAGGCGACTTTTTAAATCTCGCAAGATATGCTTTAAGTCGCCGTGGTAGACGACTTCGCAATAACGGATGGAAATATAAATGTTGCTTTAGAAGAAATTTGAAACATTTTTTTTAAAAACTGAAGTATAGTAAAGCGAAACAAACTGTTAATTAATGAAAAGTTGTGTGTAATACCGTGAATCATCAATGATGCCGGCCGATGAGGCCGAGCGGTTCTAAGCCCTTCAGTCCGGAACCGCGCTGCTCCTACGGTCACAGTTTCGTATCCTGCCTCGGGCACGGATGTGTTGTGATGTCCTTAGGTTAGTTAGGTTTAAGTAGTTCTAAGTCTAGGGGACAGATGACCTCACATGTTAAGTCCCATAGTGCTCAGAGCCATTTGAACCATTTGAACTCATCAATGATGTGTAGGTCCATGCTGACATCGATGTTACAATATTTACTATGGAACACCCGGGTGCTGATCAAAGGGAAGGACAACGTTGTACGAGCGAAGAAAACATTAGTCGGTGCGACTGACGCATAAAATAGTAAAATCTGTCTGTAGCGGATGGAATTGTGGTGAAACCGCCAGACACCACACCTGCTAGGTGGTAGCCTTTAAATCGGCCGCGGTCCGTTAGTATATGTCGGACCCGCGTGTCGCCACTATCAGTGATTGCAGACCGAGCGCCGCCACATGGCAGGTCTAGTCTAGAGAGACCCCCTAGCACTCGCCCCAGTTGGACAGCCGACTTTGCTAGTGATGGTTCACTGACTACAGACGCTCTCATTTGCAGAGACGACAGTTTAGCAATGCCTTCAGCTACGTCATTTGCTACGACCTAGCAAGGCGCCATATTCAGTTACTATGTCTTCTGAACAGATAATATTGTGCCTCATGTACCGTCAAGAGCGACGTTCATCATTAATGGATTAAAGTTAAGTATCACACTAATTAAGTCCGCTTTCTGAATTCTAATTCCTTGTCATGTTCCAGACCTCACCTCAGTATAGTTCTTCCCTTCTCACGGCAGCCTGCGTGAACTAAAACGCGTGCATTTCGGCCTCCTTTCGTAACACGGCGTTGGCTCTTCTGCCAACACTACAGGAATCCTACTGTAATTCTGTCCTGGCTTCAGCAAAACGCTATGCCTAACTTAACAGTTTCTCAGAGTAGTGATTAAGTTGTCGTGTTACAAATGTGACGTACTGTCAGCCTGTACTGCGTGGTACAGCCATTGCAAAAGCGGCGTAACTTATGTGGGCCGCAAAGAACGACTGCTGCGTCTAGATGCTGGCTCAGGTGCGTAGCTATGAGGAATATGGAAACACAGGGAAGGTACATCTGAAGAGTATTTATAATTAACAAAGAGAGATCGTTGTGACAAGATTCATTGTCACGCAGGTAAAGAGTCTCTTGTAAATGGTTCTGTAGACTGCGCAAAAGTCAAGAATACAACATCCATACTTTTACTGTACCAGATTGCAGCCGCGAGTCGCCACTGGCCACAATGAAAGAAATCCTGGAAATGAAGGTTAGTGGGAAACGATCCAAGAATTTTGCAGTTCTGAATTTTTTCACATGTCTGTTCGGTCTGTGTGTATATTGTGGAAGTTTTGACTCACAGAGACCACGCGCATTTCCCTTCCTGTAGTACTATTTGCCACATAACTGCTATAGTATTACCGCTCTCGTTCCAAGAAAATGTTAAGTTTTACTTCTCGAAGCTCAGTCTATTGTAGTTTCTGCTAAGTCGCATAGCTGTACACAGAACGTCAATAATGGAAAACGTGATATTTTATCAATAATACACAATACTATAACGGTTTGACAGAACATAACGATAGTGGTCATAGGTTTAACTTCGTGTACTCCAGAACATGATTGGAGTTTAGGTTTTAACATCCCGTCGGAAGTGCGATCTTTAGAGAGAAAATGACTCGAAACGGAGCAAATCGATGATTAATAGTTACTGATGATTCTATCACTCAGCTCAAACAATTATTTCTGTTCTGAACAGTGTGCAACATTTGGGTAGAATCGTAGTTCGAATTTATGCTTGGGACAGCAAAACTGTTAACACATTACTATCACATACAAGTGAATTGTTGGTGACTGTCCTATACTTTATCTGAAGCTCTTTCCTGAAGCCAGTAAAACTCTATTTTATGCAATAACATCCATGAATTTATTGCTTTAACATTGAGTATGGATATCATATCCAAGTACAAAAATAAGTTTATAAAAGACTGAGACGTCAGTAACACAAACGTGCTCTGTGGTCGAAGTATTTCATTATTTTACTATTGAATATTGCGCTTACAAAAGGTCATAATATCATGTCAATGTATTTGATAAAGCGGAAGCTAAAAGTGAAACATCGTCACGATATAATGCTATATTTTTCAGCCTCGACTCACATAGTCGGTATCATATCTAGTATCGACTTCTTAGGAAGTGTACATTAGATGACGTATTTAAAAAGAAAGCTAAAGCACGTGAATTTAGAAATCGATTTCGAGCGATAGTTGAAACGCTGTATCATGCTGGTCCACAAGACACCTACGGCTATTTGTTCACCATGGACAAGTACTCACTGTCCGCGAGATTATGAAGCAGAGGAAGCCGTGGAAAAATGTGGCTCCACCACCATCGAAAAAGGCGAAGACGCAACCATCGTCATCGGATGAAATGATGCTGAGTGTTTCCTGGAACTACCACTGTCGGCCACGGTGACCGAGCGATTCTAGGCGCTTCAGTGCGGAACCGCGCGACTGCTACGGTCGGAGGTTCGAATCTTGCCTCGGGCATGGATGTGTGTGATGTCCTTAGGTTAGTTTGGTTTAAGTATCTGTAGGGGGCTGATGACCTCAGATGTTAAGTCCCATAGTGCTCAGAGCTATTTGAACCATTTTGAAGTACCACTGTGTGATACTTGGAGGTAAGAAGTTAACTGTCACAGGAGCATACAATCGGACTCTCTAGGTGAGGGCATGGGACGCTGTGAACGTCCATGGAAACGCACCTGCTTATTCTGCACAAGACACACCCAAACATGCTCCTATCAAATTTTGCCTCACCCCTCGCACCTCTTGATATGACTTCATGGACTTCTGCCTCTTTTCTCGTATGAAGACATCATTGTGTGACAGGAATTTACGAAAATATGAGTGTTCCTAAGCAGTCCAGATGCAGACTTCTACAACCAAGGTCTCCGAAAAATCAGCTACCGTTGGGGAGAATGTGCCACATTGAAGGGTGAAAATGTGGAGAAGGCTTAACACCATCATCAGGATTTCTGGCCGAGACTTGATTTTTTTGGGAAGTGACAATTAAAAGTCATGACTACCCTTCGTCTTCACAACTATAGGTGATTGGATAATTTATATAACAGTTGTTTGCAGAAAGTAAGACGATTTTGCAGTTTCCTTTCCTGATATTTTGCGGTCCTCTTCCTACTTTTGTGCTCGCCTATGTAGCTGAGTGATCAGTGTGGATAACTGCCATGTAGAGGACCCAGGTTCGATTTGTTGGTAGCGCTAGAATGAGGTGCACTAAGTGTCGTGATGCCAACTGAGCGGCTACTTGACCGAATAGCAGCGGCTCCAGATCACGAAAAGTCACAACGGGGAAAATGGTGTGCTGACCCCGTGCCCTCCATGCCGTATCCAATGACGCCACTGGAAGAGAAAGACATTGCGGACTGTCGGTACCGCTAGTGCCTGTGGATGGAGTTAACGTTTACTTTTCCTTTTATGCGATGATGACTTGCTAAGAAGTTGCAACCAGTATCCTACTTTTTGTCTGACCTAGGGCTGAGAAACACAGTAGAAGGATGTCGCTTAAAGGATGGAAGTGTGTAATATCTAGACATCCTTGGATATGACAGCAGAGACTATAGACTGAGAAATCATTTTCATGGGTACTTCAGGACTGTCACTATCAAAGCTGAACTCACTCTGTGATGCAAAGACATGTTGGAGCCGTGGTGGAACCGGACGATGGTCTGGAGTGAGGCAGGAGTGGAGATGCTCTTGGTGAGAGCGGCGCTGCCGTTGGCGATGGCGGGGCTGGCCGACGCTCCGGAGGCGTCAGCGGCGGCAGCCGCCTCCCCCAGCCCGGCCCCGCCGACGCCGCCCCCGCCCTTGGACGCCCCAAAGCCACGAGGCGCTCCGGCGCTCGAAGAGTGCGCCTGGTACGACCGCGGCAGCAGTGGCGTCTCCATAGACTTTGTCGTGTAGCTCGGCGACGAGTTCTGGCTGAAGCTGTCGCTCGACACATTCGAATCTTGGCGCACAGATACCTTGCCGCCATTCGGTGTGGAGCTGGAGGTACCAGTCCCTGCCGCCGGCGTCGTCGGCGTCTGTTGCTGTGCTGCTTGTGGCTGCTGTTGAGCTTTATGCTGTTGCTGTTCCTGTTGATGCTGTGAGGAAACTTGTGCCATCTGCTGGTTTGGTTTGATCTGTGGCCTTTGTTGTCCCTGTTGTTGCTGTGGTACATTCTGAGGTGGTTGTTGTTGTGGGTGTTGTTGCTGATTAACCTGGGACTGGCTCTGTTGTTTGATGTACTGTGCGTGATTCTGTTGTTGTTTCTGTTGTTGTTGTTGGATTTGTGCTTGGATCTGGGCCTTTTGTTGGGCCTGTCGTTGTTGATCTTGCTTGTACAGCTGTTGCTGTTGGCTTTCTGTTTGCTGATTCTGCCTTCCGGACAAATGCTGTACATCAGTACGTGCTGGATGGGTTCGCTGAGGGGACTCGTGCAGTTGTTGTTGCTGCTGCTGCTGCTGAAGTTTCTGCGCTTGTTGGTACTGCTGCTGCGCTTTTTGCTTTTGCTGTTGTTGTTTGAAGAGCTGGTAGCGCTGCTGGAGTTCCTGGCACTGCAGCTGGTGAGGCTGTTGCGGGAACTCTGGTCGTTCCGGTGGCTGCTGGAGTCGGTGCTGTTGCTGCATCCTGGACTGGTGAAGCGACTGCTGGTCATTTGGGTGCATCTGCTGAGTCTGGAGGTCCACTAGTTTGTGTTCTTGTTGTTGCTGTCGCTCCACCTGCTGTTGCTGCTGCTGCTGTGAGAGGTCCTGGTTAAACTGCAGCTGTTGCTTTTCTTGTTCCTGCCTCGTCTGCCGATAGTTTCCCATGTGGTCTTGCTTAACAGACTGCACCTGCTGCTGTTGTGTCTTGTGCTGGAAGTATGCGTCAATGTTGTTCTGTTTGGGCTGGTACTGCTGGACCTGTTGTTGCTTGTAGCCGTTCTGCTGAAGTGCATCCTGGTGCTGCCGCACCTGTTGATACTGCTCCGCGTAGTCCGGTCTGCCGTGGCCTTGCTGGAAGGCTGAGGGGCGGTGCTGGTCGACGGCGATGTTCTGCTGCTGCTGCCTGGCCTGCTGGTAGAGGTGGTAGTCCTGATGGGAGCCGGGCTGCGAGTACTTGAGCTGGTGCTCCTGCTTGTGCTGCTGCTGCAGCTTGAGCAGCTCGGCCTGCTGCTGCTGGCGCAGCTGGCGGTACTGCTCCAGCTGGTCGTGCTCCTGCAGCTGCGCCTTGTGCTGGCCCGCCGCCTTGTCATGCTGCTGCTGCTGCTGCTTGGAGGCCGCGTGCTGCGCCAGCGCCTGCGAGAAGTGCTTGCTCAGCGGCGACACGGGCGGCGACCCCTTGCGGCCGAGCGCCTGCGTTCCGCCGCCGGCCAGCACGGGCGGCAGCTTGGGGTGCTTGCCGGCGAACGGCGGCGGCAGCGGAGGCGGCGTCTGCTGCTGCAGCCCGTGGAAGCCGTAGCGCAGCGCCGCCGCCGCCGCGGCAGCTGCGGCCGCCGTGGTCGTTGGCGTGGCCGCCCCCGCTGCCGACCCCGCCCCTCCTACCGCCTGCTTGCCGCTGCGCTCGGGCACCGCCGGCGGCCTCAGCGGCAGTGGCGGCACCTGCTGCCCGCCGTCCACCTGCACACACGTGCGTCCGTCAGTTTGACAGCTTGCTGTGCTAACAGTCGTACTGTCGAACATGATACCTGAAATAACGTTTATAACACATTCAACCTTTTTAAACCCGTTTTGTAAACACAGCGGGGAAAAAAATGTAATCTCTACAGAAATATTGTGTATACAAACTGCAGGACAAAAGTTTTCGATCACCAATGATGAAAATCGTGTAGGGTGTCCAGGAAATTTGGACTATTTCATTTCTTCAGCGTAAAATTATTGGGTTTTTCAACTTTTTTTCACTTCTGGCAGCATATTCATACAGAGTGTCATGTAAACTTAATTACAATATACTGTAGCCCGTAAAGGTAGGATGCAGAAGACAATGGGAACCACTGCATTAAAGACATAAATTGTATCCACAGGAAATATGGCCTGTACTTGCAAAAGTGTCATGATGATCCCTCCACTGGCAAAAATTCCCAAATAGTCCCCCATTCGGATCTGACAAGGAGGGGTCTGACAAGGAGGAGGTGACTATGATGAAAGGACTGAATAACGAGCGAAAGGAAAACGTTCTACAGATCGGTGCGTGGAATGTCAGACGCTTGAACATGGTACCGGAAGCTACAAAATCTGAAAAGGGAAACTCAAATGTTTAGTCTAGATAAGCAGGGGTCAGTGAAGTGAAATGGAAGGAAGACGAGGATTTCTGGTCAGATGAGTATAGGGTAATATCAACAGCAGCAGAAAAAGATATAATGGAAGTAGGATTCGTTATGAGTAGAGAGGTAGGGCAGAGAGTGTGCTAGTGTAAACAGTTCAGTGATAGGGTTGTTCTTATCAGAAGAGACAATAGACCAACACCAACAACGATAGTTCACCTATACATGCTGACGTCGAAAGCTCAAGATGAAGAGATAGGGAAAATATATGTAGATACTCAAAGGGTATTTCAGTACATAAAGTGAGATGAAAAGCTAACAGCCATGGGGGACTTGAATGCAGTTTTAGGGGATAGAGTAAAGAAAAGGTTAGAGGAGAATATTGTTTTGGGACATGGAATGAGACTGGAGAAAAACCAGCTGAGTTCTATAGTAAATTTCAGCTTGTAATAGCGAATACTGTGTTCAAGAATTGCAAGTGGAGGAGGTTTACTTGGAAAAGGGTGATACGGGACAGTTAGATTACATCATGTTCAGATAGAGATTCCGAAATCAGATACTGGGTTGTAAGGCGTACCCAGGAGCAGATCTAGACTCAGATCACAAGAGTAGGCTCAGGTTCTAGACTTTAGTCAGGAAGGATCAATAGGCAAAGAAGTGGGATACGGAAGTATTAAGGAACGACGAGATACGGTTGAAGATCTCTAAGGCTACAGATACAGCAACAAGGAATAGCTCAGTAAGCAGTACAGTTAGAGAGGAATGGACATATCTAAAAAGGGCCCGCACAGAAGTTGGGAAGGGAAACATAAGTACAAAGAAGGTAACTGCGAAGGAATCATGGGTAACAAACGAAACACTTCATTTGATCGATGAAAGGAGGAAGTGCAAAAACGTTCAGGGAAATTCAGGAACAACAAATTACAAGTCCTTGAGGAATGAAATAAATAGAAGCTAAGGCGAAATGGCTGCATGACCAATGTGAAGAAATCGAAAAAGAAGCGATTGTCCGAAAAACTGACTCAGCATATAGGAACGTCGAAATCACCTTCGGTGAAATTAAAAGCAAGGTTTGTAATATAACTGCTTAGGCTTCCACGGTCAGAGTCAGTTAACATAAAAGTTTTATTGGTATGGTACTTCTTCTTATTGTATAAAACTACTGCTAGAGTAAACCAACGTTTCGAACGTGGCAACAAAACGACTGTTCACGTTGGTGTGTAGAATGTATGAGTCTGGCGACACACCATCTGACTCTCGGAAAAATATCATCCACACAATTCCGAAGACTGTAAGAACTGACAAGTGCAATAATTATCGCACAATCTGCTCATGCGTCCATTTTGCTGACAAGAATTGTATACAGAAGAATGGAAAAGAAAATTGAGGATGTGTCAGATGACGATCAGTTTGGCTTTAAGAAATGTGAAGGCACCAGAGAGGAGATTCTAACGTTGAGGTTGATAATGGAAGCAAGACTAAAGACTCGTTCATAGGATTTGTCTGCCTGGAAAAAGCGTTCGACAATGTAAAGTGGTGCAAGATGTTTGAAATTCAGGGAAAATTAGGGGTAAGCTACAGGGAGAAACGGATAATATACAACACGTACCAGAGCCAGGAGGCAACGATAAGTGGACGACCAAGAACGAAGCGTTCGGATTAAAAAGTGTGTAAGGCAGAGGTGTACTCTTTCACCCCTACTGTTCAATTTGTACATAGTAGAAGCAATGATGGGAATAAAAATGTGGTTTAGGAGTGGAATTAAAATTGAAGGTGAAAGGATATCAGTGATACGATTCCCTTGTGAGATTACTATCCTAAGTGAAAGTGAAGAAGAATTACGTGATCTGCTCAATCGAATGAACAACCTAATGAGTACAAGATATGGACTGAGAGTAAATAGAAAGACGAAAGTAATGAGAAGTAGCACAAATGAAAAAATCGATAAAAATAAATATAAGGATTGATGGTCACAATGTAGATGAAGCTAAGGAATTCTACTACCTAGGCAGCAAAATAACAAATAATGGACAAGCAAGAAGGACATCAAAAGCATATTAGCACTGGCACAGAGGACACTCCTGCCCAAGAGAAGTCTACTAGTATCAAACATAGGTCTTAATTTGAGGAAGAAATTTCTGAGAATGTACCTTTGGGGCACAGTGTTGTATGGTAGTGATACATGGACTGTGGGAAAACCGAAACATAAGAGACTCGATGCATTTGACATGTGGTGCTACAGACCAATATTGATAAGGTAAGGAATGAGGTGTTTCTGCACAGAATCTGACAGGAAAGGGATGTATGGATAACACTGACAAGGAGAAGGGCAGGATGAGAGGACATCTGTTAAGACATCAGGGTATGATTTCCATGGTACTGGAGGTAGCTGTAAAGGGCAAAAACTGTAGAGGAATTCAGAGATTGGAATACATCCAGCAGATAATTGCGGACGTATGTTGCAAATGATACTCTGAGATGAAGAGGCTGGCACAGGAGGGGAATTGGTGGCGGGTTGCATCAAACCAGTCAGAATCCTGAAGAGTCAAAGAAAAATTGTTGAGTAACTGACAAAATAAATACAAGATATATGATAAAATAGAAATATACATGAGTAGTCCATCTCACCCATAGGTGTTTGGTTGAGATTGGCCAGTCTACTAAGAAAGATGGTCCATATCAAAAAGACAATACATGAAGAAAAGAGTCAATTCAAATTTCATTTTTTTATTTGAAATATGTTGTAATGAATACAGAAGTATAGAATAAATATTTTTGTTCACGACAGATTTATCAGTTTATTATAAACCTTGACTGAACACTGGCTTTTCCAGTCAGTTGTTGGTTTTGTTCAAGCATTAGCCTGTCTTTCACCACAACTATTAACTTATTACCAAATGTTGACCATAGTGAACAGGAAACACAAAATCGAATAGTAACTTCTATTAGTTTCGCCATAGATTTCACCACAGTCAATACATCAATACTCATCTAATTTATCAAAGTTTATTTTTCGTATTCTTCCTCAATGTTTGCATCTGTTGAACACAGTAGATATTTGGTTTGTTTTTCTTATGAGCTTCTTCAGTTTGTTTTTGTCTTCACTAGTATTACTAGGAGCAGGTGACATTTATTCCAAAAGTTTTGTCTGTGGTCGGCTTAGGAATAGTCAGTTAGAGGTGGTCATCTTGAAAGTCTTAGGTTTAGTAGGAGTGGAGTCCAGAGTTATGTCGGTGAAGGAATTTGCCTTCTACAGATAAATACGTTATTTTGATGTACTTGGGCTCAGCAGGTCATCTGATGGCCCTGAAGTGGCTTGTTGGTCTGCGTGTGAAATTCCACTCTTCCAGTTGTTGTCACAGACATATCTTCATATATACGAGTAAGTATAGTGTGAGACTGCGGCCATCTTCAGGACAATTATTGCACATGGCTTGAAGCTACATGTAATTGTGCTCCATCTCTTTTACATTAAAACAAGAGGTTAATCTCTCACAAACAAAACTGATCCACCTCTGCAGTTTGCCTGGGAGAGATGGACCTCCAGGACGTGTGCCTCTAGGCAGTGATGCCGATGGTCATATTAGTTTAGTTTCATGTCTACATATTTGTCAAGCTCGCAACAAATATAACTGGATCAATATTGGGCAAACTATGCCTTAATACTATAATTATGTAGCCACACGATAGCACCTTCCAGCTTGCCAGAACAAAGAATGTGATTTTCTCCGGAACTAACACGACAGTGACAGCAACACTTATGCATCACATGTGGTCACAAAAATGTTTCCCCACGAGTAGCGGGAGGTGCCCTCCAGTTGTCCATTGCTGAAATACGCCACTGGTCCCTCTCACCCATGACCCAGATCTTCTGGACTTACCCTACTTTATTGCAATGTACAAACACATCGAATAAACTGAATAGTAAAATAATTCAAATAATCTGCCAAGAATCACTACTGATCTCCTATCTGAATATGCATGATTAAGTCATTTTCTGTAAATTCTAAACATCATTTGATGCCTAGCTTGAATATGCGAAATAATTCTGGTAAGCACAAATAAAACATTCATTTGCAAAAGATAAAAGGTTTTTCTCATCTGTATGTTGAAACATAATTGAAACAGCAAGTGAGGAAAAGTTACTGCACATATTAACAATAGTAAAGTCCAAATTTTGTGCACGCTACACGTGGGCCACCACAGACAAACAAAGGAATTATGTCGTGCGGCGGACAGCCTACCCAATAACAAGGCGTGGAGACACGCAGCTGCTGGTTGCCAGTAGTGTAATAAACCCCATTTATTGCTGAGGCCTATCAAAAGAATCATTTGCAAATAAGAAAGAAGGAACTGAGACTTAAAGAAGTAGGTATATGCGGGACAAATTTATGCAAATAGTGGCGAGGGGGTCAAACATTCGACATGACCCTTCACTGGCCTCCACTTAGATCCCTCCATTAGGCAGACATCAACTTGCTGTGCTGGTTCGGTCTGTGATCCCTGCTCCTCTGTACCAGAGATCCGCCATCTTGCTCTGCTAGTTCGATCTCTGACCTCCAAAGTTGTTGCGATGGTAGTTCGAACTCTGACCCCCTTCTCCACAATTTTTGTTCTCTTCGTTTGATCTCTGACTTTTAAAGATGTTACAGTGTTTGTTCGACTTCTAACTCCCTTCTCCACCATCTTTGTTCTTTTAGTTCGATATTTCATCTCCTGTTCTACCTTTGTTATAATACTTCGTTTTATGTACCCAATGTACCTTCATCATCATCTTGAACAGTCTGCAGCTCACCATCTTTCTGTGTTCACTCTAGTCCAGTCCTCAGTTCTTTTTTCCACACTTTCCTCCACACCTTTCCGCCATCAATTCTTTGGTCTTTCTTTTGGTCGTTTCATACTCATCTCCATTTAATGTATCTTCTTGAGAATCCTCTTGTTTTCCATTCTCTTCAAGTGCTCACACCATCTTAGCCTTCAAGTTTCTATCCTGCTCTGCAAGGGTTCCTCTTTCACTATTTCCCTTACCCTTTCATACCTTATCGTATCTTTTCTTATTACTCTTACTTCTGAGGAACTTCATTTCTGGTACCTTTAATCCGCTTGCACCTCTTTTGTTCATTACCCATGCTTCAGACGCATAGGTCAATACTGAGATGTAGTACCTTCTATATATCAGTTCTTTGCTTTTTGGTGGGACATCTTTGTTACGAACCAGGCTTCTAGCACTTCCAAGAAATGCTTGTGACCGTCTGCCATGTTCACAGATTCATTATTTCATTTCTTCAATTTTTCTATCACACTTTCCAAATACTTACACTTTCCATCATCTTCAGCTGTTTACCTCTAAGCCTTATTCCGCTAGCTGGTCTAGCTTTCTTTCTGGTTGTAGCCACTATACCTCATTTGTTTGCATTAAATTTTTCATCTCATACTGTCTGAGAGTTTCTTGCCAAACATTAAGGTGTTCCTGAATCTTCTCCTGTCCGTTTCTCCAGATCATTAAGTCATCTGTTAACACCATTGCTTTCATCTAGTCTTCTCCAGTTATTTCTGCCACCTTAGACCCACTGAATATACATACAAGAAAGTGGTGGGCAGCTGTTGTCTAGCTTCAGAGACTGACAGAGGTTCCCATCCCCATGGTATAGATCGTCCCAGTGTTTCCAGTGCTATAGAATGGTGCTGTAGAATACTCGTTATTCAGAAACGAGTACATATGGTATGCTCTAGTATTTGTGATACAGACGTTTAGCGCTGTCTACAGACCGGTTTCACTTTTGCCAGAATTCTGAAAATTTTTAGAAAAAGTAATGTACAGGCAACTTCTCAACCATCTGACCTTAAATTACGTATTATCAAGAACACAGTTTGGATTTCTGAATGGTTCTGATGTCGAGAAGGATATTTACACCTACAGTGAAAATGTACTTAATTCATTAAATAACAAGTTACAAACACCAGTTATTTTCTGTGATTTGTCAAAGGCATTTGATTGTGTGAGCCACAACATCCTTTTAAATAAATGAGAATTCTATGGTGTCATGCCCAACGCTGCAAAATGGTTCAAGTCATACCTCGCTAACAGGAAAAAAAGGGTTTCAGTGCAAGGGACTAGTGAATTAAGTCATCAATAATCATCAGAAAGGGAAGAAATTACATGTGATGTCCCACAAGGATCCATTTTAGGGACATTGCTTTTTCTTGTGTACATTAATGATCTCCCATCAGTTACACTGCCAGAAGCAGAGTTCGTTTTGTTTGCAGATGACACAAGTATTGCAATAAATAGTATGTCAAGTGTAGTTTTAGAAAGATCTGCTAATGATATTTTCATGGATATTAATAAATGGTTTAAAACCAACTCACTGACATTAAACTTTGAAAAGACTCACTATATGCAATTCAGAACCAGTAAGAGGTTTCCACCCAGCATATGCATAAAGTATGAAGAAGAGCAGCTAGAAGAGGTTGATAGTCTTAAATTCCTGGGATTACTAGTTCATAATATATTCAATTGGGAGGAGCACACCACAGAACTGCAGAAACGCCTTAACAAATCTTTATTTCCAATTCGAATGTTAGCAGACATGTGCGATATAAAAATGAAAAAGCTTGCATACTTTGCCTACTTTCATTCCATAATGTCATATGGTATAATATTTTGGGGTTACTCTTCAAGTCAAACAAAAGTTTTGAGAGTCCAAAAGCGTGTAATACGTATTATTTGTGGAGTAAATTCACGGACTTCTTGTAGAAACTTCTTCAAAGAACTGGGTATACTAACTGCTGCCTCTCAGTATATTTACTCCTTATTAAAATATGCCCTACATAATATATCTCTTTTTCCAACAAATAGCTCAGTTCATACATCCAATACCAGGAACAAAATGATCTGCACAAGGACTTAAAAGCATTTACATTAGTTCAAAAAGGGGTCCACTACTCAGGAACACTCATCTTCAATAATTCGCTAGCAAACATAAAAAATTTAGTTACAAATAAAGAGCACTTTAAAAAAAGCCTGAAAGATTTACTAATGGCTAACTACTTCTACCATATTGACGAATTTTTTAGTAGAAACCAATGTAGTATTGGATATACTCATACTATTAGTACTGTTATTTCAGCTTAAAAAATGTTGTATTGTATAGACTCATATTAGTATTGTTATATAAGTTTAAAAAATTACATGTTCCACATCCACGAGGATCACCTCAGTACGGATGTATGGTTGTTGTTGTTGTTGTCTTCAGTCCTGAGACTGGTTTGATGCAGCTCTCCATGCTACTCTATCCTGTGCAAGCTGCTTCATCCCCCAGTACCTACTGCAACCTACATCCTTCTGAATCTGCTTAGTGTACTCATCTCTCGGTCTCCCTCTACGATTTTTACCCTCCACGCTGCCCTCCAATGCTAAATTTGTGATCCCTTGATGCCTCAAAACATGTCCTACCAACCGATCCCTTCTTCCAGTCAAGTTGTGCCACAAACTTCTCTTCTCCCCAATCCTATTCAATACCTCCTCATTAGTTACGTGATCTATCCACCTTATCTTCAGTATTCTTCTGTAGCACCACATTTCGAAAGCTTCTATTCTCTTCTTGTCCAAACTAGTTATCGTCCATGTTTCACTTCCATACATGGCTACACTCCAAACAAATACTTTCAGAAACGACTTCCTGATACATAAATCTATATTCGATGTTAACAAATTTCTCTTCTTCAGAAACGCTTTCCTTGCCATTGCCAGTCTACATTTTATATCCTCTCTACTTCGACCATCATCAGTTATTTTACTTCCTAAATAGCAAAACTCCTTTACTACTTTAAGTGTCTCATTTCCTAATCTAATTCCCTCAGCATCACCCGATTTAATTTGACTACATTCCATTATCCTCGTTTTGCTTTTGTTAATGTTCATCTTATATCCTCCTTTCAAGACACTGTCCATTCCGTTCAACTGCTCTTCCAAGTCCTTTGTCGTCTCTGACAGAATTTCAATGTCATCGGCGAACCTCAAGGTTTTTACTTCGTCTCCATGAATTTTAATACCTACTCCAAATTTTTCTTTTGTTTCCTTTACTGCTTGCTCAATATACAGATTGAATAACATCGGGGAGAGGCTACAACCCTGTCTCACTCCTTTCCCAACCACTGCTTCCCTTTCATGCCCCTCGACTCTTATTACTGCCATCTGGTTTCTGTACAAATTGTAAATAGCCTTTGCTCCCTGTGTTTTACCCCTGCCACCTTCACAATTTGAAAGAGAGCATTCCAGTCAACATTGTCAAAAGCTTTCTCTAAGTCTACAAATGCAAGAAACGTAGATTTGCCCTTACTTATTCTAGCTTCTAAGATAAGTCGCAGGGTCAGTATTGCCTCACGTGTTCCAAAATTTCTACGAAATCCAATCTGATCTTCCCCGAGGTCGGCATCTACTAGTTTTTCCATTCGTCTGTAAAGAATTCGCGTTGGTATTTTGCAGCTGTGACTTTTTAAACTGATAGTTCGGTAATTTTCACATCTGTCAACACCAGCTTTCTTTGGGATTGGAATTATTATATTCTTCTTGAAGTCTGAGGGTATTTGGCCTGTCTCATACATCTTGCTCACCAGCTGGTAGAGTTTTGTCATGACTGGCTCTCCCAAGGCCGTCAGTAGTTCCAATGGAATGTTGTCTACTCCGGGGGCCTTGTTTCGACTCAGGTCTTTCAGTGCTCTGTCAAACTCTTCACGCAGTATCGTATCTCCCATTTCGTCTTCATCTACATCCTCTTCTATTTCCATAATATTGTCCTCAAGTACATCGCCCTTGTATAAACCTTCTATATACTCCTTCCACCTTTCTGCCTTCCCTTCTTTGCTTAGAACTGGGCTGACATCTGAGCTCTTGATATTCATACACGTGGTTCTCTTCTCTCCAAAGGTCTCTTTAATTTTCCTGTAGGCAGTATCTATCTTACCCCTAGTGAGATAAGCTTCTACATCCTTACATTTGTCCTCTAGCCATCCCTGTTTAGCCATTTTGCACTTCCTGTCGATCTCATTTTTGAGACGTTTGTATTCCTTTTTGCCTGCTCCATTTACTGCATTTTTATATTTTCTCCTTTCATCAATTAAATTCAATATTTCTTCTGTTACCCAAGGATTTCTAGCAGCCCTCGTCTTTGTACCCACTTTATCCTCTGCTGCCTTCACTACTACATCCCTCAGAGCTACCCATTCTTCTTCTACTGTATTTCTTTCCCCTATTCCTGTCAATTATTCCCTTATGCTCTCTCTGAAACTCTGTACAACCTCTGGTTCTTTCAGTTTATCCAGGTCCCATCTCCTTAATTTCCCACATTTTTGCAGTTTCTTCAGTTTTAATCTACAGGTCATAACCAATAGATTGTGGTCAGAGTCCACATCTGCCCCTGGAAATGTCTTACAACTTAAAACCTGGTTCCTAAATCTCTGTCTTACCATTATATAATCTATCTGATACCTTTTAGTATCTCCAGGGTTCTTCCACGTATACAACCTTCTTTCATGATTCTTAACCCATGGTACCAAAAACTAATCTAATCTAGTGTGTGCACAGAAGAAGCCGCGAGGGCGGTAGTTACCATGGAGAGGTGCGCGTCGTCGTCGGTGGGGTAGCAGTGCGCGGAGTGCCTCCTGGGGAAGGCGTGGTGCTGGTGCTGGTGCTGGTGCTGGTGTTGCAGCTGGTGCGGGTCGCGCTCCCTG
The DNA here is from genome assembly GCF_023897955.1 of Schistocerca gregaria. NCBI lineage: Eukaryota > Metazoa > Arthropoda > Insecta > Orthoptera > Acrididae > Schistocerca > Schistocerca gregaria. Next base: position 659,137,448 of record NC_064920.1, read on the forward strand.
GCCAGCAGCAGCTCGAGCAGCGCCAGCTCGGCGCCGCCGCCCGCCACTACCGACACGCTGCCCGACCGGCTGCACCTGCCACAGCTTCCCTCTCAGCTACACTGCAGCAGACGCGCTGGCGCTGTGCATTTCCTGCTACTTCCCTAAAGTGGCTAGTCCACTTCAGTGCGCTCGGCAGTAACTATCAAGATCGACCTAAAGTCGACAAGTACACTACTGGCCATTAAAATTGCTACACCGAGAACAAATGCAGATGATAAACGGGCATCAATTGGACAAATATACTATACTAGAACTCACATGTGATTACATTTTCACGCAATTTGAGTGCATAGATCCTGAGAAATCAGTACCCAGAACAACCACGTCTGGCCGTAATAACGGTCTGGATATGCCTGGACATTGAGTCAAACAGAGTTTGGATGGCGTATACAGATGCAGCTGCCCATGCAGCTTCAACACGACACCACAGTTCATCAAGAGTAGTGACTGACGTATGGTGACGATCCAGTTGCTCGGCCGCCATTGGCGAGACGTTCTCAATTGGTGAGAGATCTGGAGAATGTGCTGGCTAGGCCATCAGTCGAACATTTCCTGTATCCAGGAAGGTCCGTACAGGACCTGCAACATGCGGTCGTGCATTATCATACTGAAATGTAGGGTTTCGCAGGGATCGAATGAAGGGTAGAACCACGGGTCGTAACACATCTGACATGTAACATCCACTGTTCAAAGTGTCGTCAATGCGAACAAGAGGTGACCGAGACGTGTAACCAATGGCACCCCATACCATCACGCCGGGTGATACGACAGTATGGCGATGACGAATACACGCTTCCAATGTGCATTCATCACGATGTCGGCAAACACGGATGCGACCATCATGATGCTGTAAACAGAACGTGGATTCATCCGAAAAAATGACGTTTTGCCATTCGTGCACCCAGGTTCGTCGTTGAGTACACCATCGCAAGTGCTCCTGTCTGTGATGCAGCGTCAAGGGTAACCGCAGCCATGGTCTCCGAGGTGATAGTCCATGTTGCCGTAAATGTCGTCGAACTGTTCGTGCAGATGGTTGTTGTCTTGCAAATGTCCAATCTGTCGACTCAGGGATCGAGACGTGGCTGCACTATCCGTTACAGCCATGCGGTAAGATGCCTGTCATCTCGACTGCTAGTGATACGAGGCCATTGGGATCCAGCACGGCGTTTAGTATTACCCCCCTGAACCCACCGATTCCATATTCTGCTAACAGTCATTGGATCTCGACCAACGCGATCACCAATGTCGCGGTACGATAAACCGCAATCGCGATAGGCCATAATCCGACCTTTATCAAAGTCGGAAACGTAATGGAACGCATTTATCCTCCTTACACGAGGCATCACAATAACGTTTCAACAGGCAACGCCGGTCAACTGTTGATTGTGTATGACAAATCGGTTGGAAACTTTCCTCATGTCAGCACGTTGTAGATGTCGCCACCGGCGCCAACGTTGTGTCAATGCTCTGAAGAGCTAATCATTTACATATCACAGCATCTTCTTCCTGTCGGGTAAATTTCGCGTCTGTAGCACGTCATCTTCGTGGTGTAGCAATTTTAATGGCCAGTAGTGCAGTATAAAAACAAGACGCCTGACTGAGATCAATTTGGGGAATGTAAGGAAATGTAGTTCATCCATAAGCGAGATGGTCTACAAAACACTATTTCAACCAAATCTAGAGTACTGTTCGTCAGTCTGAGACCATTACGAAGTACGTTCGCCAGAGTAAGTAGGTCAAATCGGAAGAAGAGTGGTAAGTTTCGTTATGGGATAAATTCCGCACTACATAGAAATTTTCGGATACTTTTGATCAAATAGTGTGGCCAGAGCGTTGAGAAGGTGCTCAATAAACTTCAGAGCTTGGAAAAAGGAGACCTGCAGCACTTGGTGCCTCCACACACATTTTAATTTGATCTCCCACACTAAGCCCAGTTTCGGAATTCGCCTTGGCGTATATCGAGCTCACGATTTAGCAGTTGGTCAACAACTTAAATTGGAAAGAACGCATAGAAAAAGTTGTGTGAATGGCAAAATTAAGACTGCATTTTATTGGTAGAACATTTAGGAAACGTAACAGATCTGCGTACACTACGCTTGTCCGTCCCTTTTTGTAGTACCGTTGCGCGGTTGGGATCCTTGCTAGAGAGGATTAAAGAAGTACGTCGAGAAAGTCCAAAGAAGGGCAGCACGTTTTGTATTGTCGAAAAATAGAATAGACATTGTCACTGACATGATATAGTATTTGAGGTGGACATCAGCAGAACAAAGGTGCTTTTCGTGGCGACGGTGTCTTCTCACGAAATTTCAAGCACCAGCTTTCTCCTCTGAATGGGAAAATATTTTGTTGACGGAAACCTGCATAAGAAGAAACGATCTTCATAATAAAATAAGGGGAACAGAGCTCGCATAGAAAGATATAGGTGTGCACTTTTTCCGCGCGCTGTTCAAGAGTGGAATAATAGAGAATTACTGTGAAGGTGCCAGGCACTTAAGTGTGATTTGCAGAGTATCCATGTAGATATGGAGATGTAGACGGGTACGAGTACCAAGACTGTTGATTCCAGATCTTTTAGTGTCACCAAGGATGCCAGGAGAATGCGAAAGACAACTAAGAACCTGAATGAGACTTTTACTCTGCAGCGGAGTGTGCGCTGATATGAAACTTCCTGGCACATTAAAACTGTGCGCCGGACCGAGACTCGAACTCGGTATCTTTGACTTTCGCGGGCAACTGCTCTACCATCTCATCTACCCAATCACTACTGGCGGAAGTAAAGCTGTGAGGACGGGGTGTGAGTCGTTCTTGGGTAGCTCAGATGGTAGAGCACTTGCCCGCGAAAGGCAAAGGTCCCGAGTACGAGTCTAGGTCAGGCACACAGTTTTAATCCACCAGGAAGTTTCAACTAAGGACCTGTTAGATGACAATTAGTTTGGATTCAAGGAAATTAAAGGCGTCAGAAAGGCATTTCTGAGTTTTCACATGATAACGGAAGTGAAATTCCAAAAAAAAAAAAAAAAAAAAAAAAGGAAACCTTGATAGTCATTGGATTTGATAACCTAGAAAGAGCATATGACCATGTAAAATGTGCAACATGTTTGAAATTCTCAGGATATAAATATAACCAATAGCGAAAAATGATATACATTATATTCAACCAACAAACGGAAAAATAAGAATGGAAGGGCAACGACTGTTTTAGGATTAGAAGGGGTATAAGCAAGAATGTAGACTTTCCCACTTACTGTCCAATCTATACATCGAAGAAGTACGGGCAGAAAAAAAGGAAAGTTGAAAAGTCCTGAAGACATTGCTGTCTTCAGTGAAGAAGAATTACAGAACATGGGGGACAGATCATGCTAATGAGCACACATTACTGATAAGAGAGGAAACCGAAGAACTACGAATTTAGTGACTACAAGCAGAAATGAATTTTGGGACAAGCTTTATATCAAACTAGGCACCATGAAGTAAATAAAGTGAAGGTAGTCTGCTACATGGGAAGCAAAATTACACTTGGCAGGCGAAAGGAGGAGGAAATGAAAACAAGAAAACGATAAAAATGAAATTTATAAGAATGTGCGTTTGGAGCACAGCACTGAATGGAAGTGAGAAATGGATTGTCGGAAAAACGGAAAGAAGTGTCTGAGATGTGTTTCTATAAACGGATGTTGAAAATTGGATGCTCTGATAAGGTAAGAAATGAAGAGATCTTCACCAGAATCGATATTGAGAGGGATATGTGGAAAACAGTAACAGTAAGAATGGGGAGGGTGGTACGATACGTGTGAAGACATCAGACAATAACAATAAATCCGGGAAGCTGAGCGTCTGGTGTGGACCGCTCACCATGCACGTGAAACAATGCTACCAGCAGTACCAAACTCCTGCGCTACATTCGTCACACTTCGTTCTTCTTTCAGTTTTCCGATGACTCTTCCCGTGTGAAGTCAAACAGACGTTGTCTCCGAGTTATGCTGTAATGAAGAACACGAGCACAGTGCACTGTAACTGCCTCGTGTTGAGGAGCCAGCTCTATTTGGTGCTTTAGTCACGCTGACCTCACGCCATCTGACTTACCCCTTCCTGTGCACGACTTCGAGACCTGTGGCAAGATGCTCCTTTCATTTCCAACGAGTACTTAACATGCTATGTTACTTTATCTATCTCATCCTTAAGACTTGCAGAGCAGTGCACAAGAAATCGTCAGAAAGACGTACGCCGCACGAGTTTCAGAGTATAAAAAGTACTACTGTTTTATATACAGTATTTACATGTTAAATCGTGTAAGCGTGCTTGTGACGTTAGTGTAGAGACTCATTAACGTTAAAAATTGGAAATTTTAAAGACATGTGATATATTATTTTCCAGAAACGAATATTTGTTTATGTTGTGCACTAATGCATTCATCAGATCCACTTTCCGATTAATGGCGGGAAGAGGAATTTTGCCTGGCGTGAAGCTGATGGGCTGTTATTTCCCTAATTCTCTTAAGTGAGTGGTACTTGGAGTTAACTTTGCCAATTTCAAAGGCAAGTAATTTTGCCTTATTGACCGGTGTTTTCCATGACTCGCTGCGGAGAAATTTCTGAACATTCGGGAAGAAAGCAGCACCTTACAAAAGCTATATTAGGGGGAGCAGGAAATGGCCAATGATCGCTGAAAGGGCTAAATGCCAAGTAACTTCGTAGAGCTTTTTTGAGCGCGCGAAATCCCAGTGAAGTTGACCTGGAGTGAAGGGTCACTTCTCTACAAGTTTGGCTTGCAGCAGTGAATCGTGGCGAAGGTTCAGGCCAGTCTCAGCACACATAAACAACATTAAAAATCAAATACATTATTAAAACTCGTTCGACTACACATGACGCATTGCGGCGAGGCAGCCATGTCCGCTCTCATCACGTGGTAAGGACGGCGTGTAGTGCGAGGCCACGAATCGCCCGCTAGGCCGCGAATGCGTCCATGAATGCTGACGCAAGGGGCTCGCTCAGCAGAAAGCTGCACGGCTGAACACAAGAGGTGCCTGCGACCCAGAAGACGGCCGGAGTACTTGCATCAGGTGACAGACTCCGCTGATGGGACCCACTTCTGCAAATGACAGCATGCGGCACCAGGGGGCCCGTAAGATCAGAGAAAGGTGAGCGGTTGTACCACCTCAGACTCTGCTTTGCTAGAGTGAGCCTGGAGGAAGCCTACCAATGGGAAGGTATCAGGTCCAGGAAGGAGGAATTGGCGCTAGAAGATGGTGTGGCGGCGGAGGTCTAAACTGGTGGTGACTGCTAGCTGTTCCATATCAGAACAGTACAACACATGTACATTTATTTAGGTTAAGAGCTCACTTGTCATTCTCACATGCTACTTTGAGTCATGTTCAGAACAACAAATCTTTCACCTTGCAACGTAGAAAGTGCTGGACCAGTCCTGCAAGAGCCCTATCTTGTTGCTGTGTTGGCATGAATATGGTACTGGGCTTTATCAGCCTTACAGTGCACAACCAGCTGTCTTGCTGCAAGTGGTATGCTACACCTTAGTGCCTTCTGGCTACTTAACGCTCTTTCAGTTGCTGATACTGAGTGGTTAGTTTCTGCAGTAAAGCCCTAAAAGTAAAGGTACACTACAATAGCTCACTCCTTCAGGAGCCCCGCTCCCAGGTCTCTTCTCTGGACTAGTCTGCAACAAAAATTAGCATACATGGCCAACAATGTACAAAATTTACAATTTTTCTTCTTAAGTACAAGGCAGCGTGAGCCACTAGGTACAGAATTTGTAAATTTATAGATTTTACCTCTTTGTCTCCATGCTCAAATATGCTCGACAGTTCCCTGAAGTCTTTTCTTACAATGACTAATTTCACATAAACTATTACAACACGACGTACAACTGCTGTTGTCACCTCTTGCTAGCCATGACACTGTGGAATTCACCGTATGTTGCTTAACATCTCACAATATACCTCAAGGGCACCACGCCCTGCTCGACTGTTTTATAACATGTTAAAAAACAGGAAACGTACTTCTTAACACTACTTTCACAACAAATCTCACTCTCAATTTTCATTCTCTGAGCCTCATAGAGGATTGATGATCCAATCTATTGGGATCTGCACTACGAGTGGTGGGGGTCACCTGGTGGTCAGCTCTCTATCTATCGTAGATGGAGGTTGTACAGCACAGAGTCAGAGCTACTACGGTGCCAGGTATTCTGACACCCAAGGTCATGACCGTCCGGTGTTGTTTCTCCCGACACTGCCACACATACAAAATTATTTCGTACATTCTTTTCATAACACCAAACTGCTTTCCGATAATCTCACTTTCTACACCTGAATGCTACATGATGTCATAACTACATTACAACACAGTACAAAATACACACAATATTATTTCTTACTTCCTCAGTCTTAATCCATATAGCATTTCTCACATGGGATGCACAAAATCTTCACACATAATCTTTTCTTACTTCCTTTCTCCTTTCTCTTCGCTTCGGATGTTGAGATTAGAGCTAATAACCCTGGAGCGCCTTGAAAAGGTCGTAGGGTTCGACTGTGGACTATCGTTATTCTACTTGCCAACTGCAGCTTGGTGTTGATTGGAGACATTGTAACCTCCCTGTGCACTCCACAATTACCTCTGGCTGTTACAGGGTTTTCGTATTTGCTTATTGCACAGGCCTCCATGGCCCCTTAGTGCATTGCGAACTAATTCTCAACACTTACCGATATTAGGTCTAACCGTAATAAATGGTGAAGGCTTCTTCCCTCCTTACACCGCCTGATAGGGGATAGCTCAGTACTAGTGTGAAGCTTCGAGCTGTAAGCTGCCACAGCAATAGATAAGTACGTATCCCAATCACTATGGCGAAAGTTTACATAGTAATTCAACATTCTATCAATGGTGCGATGCACAAGCTCCATTCTACCATTAGTCTACAGGTGCAGCAGTCTAAGTCTTAATTTCAAAACCCATAGCAAATGACACAGTTGTTTCATCAAATCTGACATGAAATTGGTCCATCGATCCGTGATTACCATCTCAGGTACACAGACATGAGCAACCAGTTGTTGACCACGACTTGCAACACCACCTTAGTTGCTTGCTGATTCACGATGTGGATCAATCCTCTCTACCGTGACAGATAAGTAGTAATAGTTAAAACGGAATGCATTCCAACTGAGTCTGGTTAAATGTACATCCCCGTCGTTTCAAATGGTTTGCTTGCCTTTGGTAATCTTTGTAATCTTTCTTCCTCCCGTTCCACCCATACGAAGCCTCCACCTTTCAGCTCATTCTCCTCCGACCTCCATGCCAGGTAGCACATGGCTGTGTTTCCCTTAACACTTCTTCCTTGAGCTTTGCTGGTACTACCACTAATGATCCCAATCCAAAAATTTAGTACAGCTACCCCAATGGCTTTACGCCAATGTCTCCCACCCCCAAACAACCTACAGCGTAGTGGATTTACCTCCTTGTGATCTGCGAGGCGCCAACTTGCCACTGACGGATGCACACTTACGCACAACAAAAAGTTATGTTTCTTGGCTCTCACACTTCACACGGTGCCACATTCCATCTCTGTATACTTACATGTATCACCAAACCTTAGCGGGAACGACAATCAGTGAACTTTAGTTTTGTTGTGTCTAACTACTGTCGAGTTCAGCCATGTCTAACATTACTATTACTTCTCCCATCCCATTATTGTTATCCAGCCACACCGTCACAACCATTTCAACCCCACTGATGCTGCCTACAATGCTTCTGGAGGTGCCCCAATCGTCCACACCTATAACATTTAGTGGAAAACGCCAATCGGTTGTCACATACCCATGTTGCAATGTCAATTTATTCAAACTCCGCAGCCAGCTTCAGAGTAGTACCTGTCCAAGCGCGTTCTAGAGGTATCACGTGGCAAAAACAGCATTTCTGCTACATAAAAATGAAAACTTCTTCTACAACATACACAGAAATGAATCACTCCTGCAGCCGATGTGGTGGTTGGATTACAACAAAGGTGTAAACACACAGAATATGTGAGCTTGGTAGTTGGGTTGGGTTATTTGGGGAAAGAGAGCAAACTACGAGGTCATCGGTCTCATAAGATTAGGGAAGGATGGGGAAGGAAGTCGGCCGTGCCCTTTCATTTGCCTGGAGCGATGTAGGGAAATCACGGAAAACCTAAATCAGGATGGCCGAGCTTGGAAGTACAAAGATGTTACTATCTCGAGTTGATATCATATGGTTCGTAGAATGTGTTCTACAATGGTCGAATGTGATTGGTATGTATATAGTAATGTAAATAGCATACACATGGTGTCTCAGGCACAGTTTGACCTTCAAGTCTCTACTTAAGGGTACCACATGCATACATGACATCAACAATGAAAATTGAGCGCATGATGTCATCAGTGTGGTGGATGGTGGGAAATTTGAAAATGAAAGATGGCAGGTGGTGGGAAATTTTAAAAATAAATGTTGGAGAATTCTGAGAAATTTAAAGTATCAAGATGGCGATGGTAGTAAATTAAAAAAAAATACTTAAAATGGCGCTTTCAGGAAGTATTTTTCAGCCACTCCAAGTGCAAGCTGGCATAGGCACTTCTCTATATCTTTGTACTAAGTGATTATGTCAAATACTAACTCTCTTGCCAGTAAATTTGATCACACATCTGACTTATCACTAAATTTCATCTCTCTCTTTATGTCAAATACAGTACCACCTCATTAGTGCAATTCATCTTTGTCTTTGTAATATGTTACAGAGCGAAGGAGCAGAAGAAATGCGAACAATAAATACTCTAGATACAAAATTTATCACAAAAAAGATTACATTTCGAAGAAAGTTAAATGTGCACTTGGTCGACTGCGCTCATTTACATAGACTTTAGCTACAAGAAAATTCAGTTTAAATGTTGCAATTTTGTACATTTAATATTTTTACATTTTTCGTGCTTTCATCATTTTCAAATATTTCACAATACAAAAATTCTCTAGATGTAAAGGAGATGACATTCCAATCCATAACGTTTTCACATATATACTCAAATCACAGCGAACTTTGACTTGCAGCACAGATCGTTTGACATTAAATGTTATCATACACAGTGGAAACAAGAATTCCACTTCACCTTCAACATTTTTAGAATGATCTATTATAAGCAGTATGTGGTTACAATGTAAGTAAATTGTTAAATTATCTCGACCACCTAACCAGGTTTCGACAGCTGCCTTAATAAAGCCAAAATGACGCTGAATTTCATTTTGTGAGACTAGGCTATACAATATTAACAAAGTAAAACTGAAGTTCTGCGTTGTGGCCCTAAATGGGCGATTCAGGCTCGGACAACTGCGTGTAATCGTCTGCCAATGGCGTCACTGGACGTGGTATGGGAGGCACGCGACAGCTCACTGCTCTCTCCCGGTCGTTTTCAGGTTTCTTGACCTTGAAACCTCTTCTGCTCGCTCCAGTGGCTGCGCAGCTGGTCTCACAACGCTGAAATTACCACACTCCTCTCCTCCCCGGCAGTAACAGGAATCGAATCAGGGTCTCCTGCATGACACTCAATTGCACTGACCACTCAGCTACGGAGACGGACGTAGGACTAAGTATGAATAATATATCCTTAGTGTAGAAATCAGCCAGTTAGGTACATTTGAAACAGAGTCACTTCAGTAAAATAAGTGTATTCATACTTAGCATGCACTTCAATAGCAACGAAATATTTAGAATCTGTAAAGCACTCCCTCTTGAGTGACTGTATTATTTTCACATTCACTTCAGGAATAGCGTTTAGATCAGAACCAAAAATAAATAACTTTATATATAAGAACTAATCACTCTTGAAAATTAAGCACAGAGCACACAGTCTTCTTATAGAAAGCGAACATTAATATATCTCACAGTTTCATTGCAAGATATCTTTTGAGTGGGAACTGACAGTTTTGTGTACATGGTTTTCTACAAGGCACATGAAAAAACACGGCAGCTTGTATGACTGTTTTTGAAATAAACTGTGTCCACGATGTTCACTCTTCTGTGATATATTACGCACATCCAGCCACTGTTGAGAAAGTCAAGTTTACCATCTCTGATAGCTGAGAATCTTGATGATATATATTCTTGCAGTCCTTCAAATAAACCAGCAATGCCACTATAAATTTGGTGTTGATGCGTCTTGTGCTCAAGACTGGGTGTCTTTCCCCTTTCTCCATTTCTGTCGCACTCGGTACTCACTGTGCTCCCACCATCTACGCAGACTGCATCTACATAAATACTCCGCAATCCACTTTAAGTGTCGTGGCACACGGTACCTCGTACCATTAGTAGTAATTTTCTTTCCTCCTCCGCTCGCAAATAGAGTGAAGGAGAAACGTCTTAAATGTGAGCCCCAAATTTCTCGTATATTGTCTTGCAGGCCCTTATGGGAAGTGTATGTTGGCGGCAGTAGAATCGTCCTTAAGTCAGCTTCAAATGCCAGTTCTATAATTTTTCTGAAGTGTTCCTCGAAAAGAACGACGCCTTACCTCCACGGATTCGAGTTTAAATTCCCAAAACATCTCATTTTGCAGTGGGGCACCGTGTCAAATGCTTTTCGGAAAACTAGAAATATGGAATCTGCGTGTAGCCCTTCGTCCACACTTCACACTATAACTTGTGAGAATAGGGCCAATTTAGTTTTGCACGAACGATGCTTTGTAAAGCCGTGCTGATTTGTGGACAGAAGCTATTGGGTCTCAAGGAAATTTTTTATATTCGAACTCAGAATGTGTTCAAGAATTTTGCTGCAAACCAGTGTTATGAATGTTGGTCTGTAGTTTCCGTTCCTTTACCTTTCCTATAAACAGGAGTCACCTGCCCTTTTTTCCAGCAGCTTGGGACTTTGCTTTGGGCAAGAGATTCGTAATAAATGCAAGTTAAGTAAAGGGCCAGTGCTGTAGGCTACACTTCGTACAACCTAATTGAAATTCCATCTGGTCCTGCCGACTTACTTGTTTCCAACTCTCTCAGTTCTTTCTCTACGCCAGGGACGCCTTTTACTATGTAGTTCACATGGCAGTCTGTGCGATAGTCAAACGATTGTATGTTTGTACTTCTCTCCTGATTGAACGATTTCTTAAACGTGAAATTTAAAATTTCTTTCCTTTTGCTATGAGTGAGCGGGTGGAATCTTAGACTCGCTTAGCGATTTTTCCATAGAAGCACAATTTTCTCGGGTCCTCAGCCAGGTCTTTTGTTAACCATGATGGTGGTAATTGTTGTATGCTTCGTGCATAGATCTTTTTACAGACACACGAATCTCTACTAACTTCCGCCTGTCGTCATTTGCGCTTTCTCTTTTGATTTGAAGGTGCAACAGCCTTTTATTCCTCGGCATTTTCCAAATTTAGTTGTTAAACTACGGTGGGTATTTACTGTCGTTAACGATATTTCGGGTACACATGATGATGCCAGAAGCAGAAGATGAACAGACAGAAAGTTCCTGATGATACTGAACGGGTAATTCAGCAGTTAAAGGGAGATGAAAATCTGATAATCGTGTGGGATTGGATTGCGGTTGAAGGGGAAGGAATAGAAGAAAGAGTTACGGCAGAATATTAACCTGACAGTAGGAATAAGAGAGGAGGAAGACTAATTGAGTTCTGCGATAAATTGCAGTTAGTAATAGCAAATACACTGTTCAAAAATCACAAGAGGCGGATATATTCTTAGAAAATCTAGATTTACGGAAATATCCCAGCTGGATTACATTAATTAGAGATTCTGAAACCAGATACTGGATTCTAAGACGTACCGAGGAACAGATATAGACACAGGTCACAATTAAGGATGATAAAGTGGTCTGATGTTTAACAGGATTCTACGGCAATATCAGTGTGAAAGGAAGTTGTATACTAAAATATCGAAGAATAATGAGATGTGCTTGAAGTACTCTAAAGATTTGGATACCGCGATAGGGAATACCACAGTAGGCGGTTCAGATGAAGAGGAATGGACGTCACAGATGATGGAAAGGCAAACGTTGGTAATAAGAATGTAACTGTGAAGAAACCTTGCACAATAGATGAAATACTTCATCTGATTGATTGACGAAAGGAAATGAAATAAATAGGAAGTGCGGGGAAGTCATGAGGGAGAATGACTGCAGGTCAAATATGAACGAATAGAAAAAGAAATGATCGTCGAAAGGACTGACTCAGCATGTAGAAAAGTGAAAACAGCCTGCTGTGAAATTAAGAGCGAGGGCAGAATCATTAAGAGCGCAATGTGAATTCCACTGTTAAACGCAGAGAACAAAGGGGATGGGTAGAAAAAGTATATTGAAGGCCGAAATTGGGAGGAGGAATTTTCTGATGACGTGGTAGAAGAAGAACTGGACTCCATATAGAGAAAAAAGGTGATCCAATACTAAAGTGAGTATTTAAAAGAGCTGAAGACTTAAGATTAAATAAGTCAGAGGGGACAGATAACATTCCTCCGGAATTTCTAAAATCATTGAGGAAAGTGACAACAAAACGACTTTTGAAGTTGGTGTGTAGAATTTATGAGACTGGCAATATGTCATGAAACTTTTGGTGAAACATGATCCACATAATTCTGAAGTCAGCAAGAGCCGACAAGTGCAAGAAATATGGCACAAACAGCCTAACAGCGCCCTCATCCAGTTTGCTTACAAGAGTAATATACAGAAGAATTAAAAGGGAAACAGGATCTGTAATACGACGATCTGTTTGGATTTAGGAAAGGTAAAGGCGCCAAAGAAATAGTCCGGACGTTGCGGTTGAGAATGATAGCAAGAATGAAGAAAAATCGAGACACGTTCAAAGGACTTTTTCGGCCTGGAGATAGCATTCGACAACGTAAAATGGTACCAAAGTTCGAAATTCTAAGAAACATAGTAGTAAGCTCTGGAGAAAGACGGATGATACTCATTGTGTACAAGTACCATGAGGAAGTGGTAGGACTGGAAGACCCTTAACGATGTGTTCAGATTAAAAAGTGTGGTAGGACAGATATTCAGTCTTTCGCCCCTATTGTTAAATATCTACATCGTAAAACAATGAAGAAAATAAAGAAACATTCAAGAATAGGATTAAAATTCAAAGCAAAGGTCATCAATGATAAGATGTCCTGTCGACGTTACCGTCCTCAGTGAAAGTTAAGAAGGATTACAAGATAAGTTGAATGAATTATGTAATGTGTACAAAATATCGACTGAGGGTAAACCCAAGAAAGATGACAGTAATAAGAAGTACCAGAAATGAGAATAGGAGACACTTAAGACCATAATTGGAGATCACGAAGTACACACACTTAAGGAATTCTGCTATCTTGGAAAAAAATAATCCATGACGGACGAATCAAGGAAGACATAAAAAGCATACTAGCACAGTCACAGAGGGCACTTTTGGACACAGACTTCTATTGAAACATCGGCCTTAATTCGAGGAAGAAATTTCTGAGAATGCACGTCTCGAGTACAGCATTGTAAGGTAGTGAATCGTGGACTCTAGGAATACAAGAACAGAAGAGAATCAAAGCGTTGGAGATGTAGTGGTAAAGAAGTATATTTAAAATTAGGTGGATTCGTTAGGTAAAGTATGAGGAATTTCTTATTAGAACTGGCGAAGAAGGGAACACTTGGAAAACACTGACCAAGAAGAAGGAACAGGATGATAGGACGTTTATTAAGACAGTAGTTAATAACTTCCATGGTACTAGTGGGATCTGTAGAGGGGAGAAACTGAAACAAACACAGGGACTGGAATATATCCAACAAATAATTGAGGACACAGAGTCAAGTTCTACTTAGTGATGAGGGGGTTGACGCTGGAGAGGAATTCGTTGTGGGACGCATTGGAAGACTGATGATTTTCAGTAGAATTCTATCTACAAGAACTGAAACTCTGTATGAGCAGTCGGTACAAATTTTAACCAGTGTTAATATTTCATGAACTTCATATCCTCTATCATTTTTGTACTTTGATTGTACAAGTCTACAGGGACTTGTAATACATAGGGCTTGGTAATTACCATTGTTACATGGAGTAGCTTGATGAATTCCCTACCTTTATCAACTTTGTGAGATATCATCTTTCTCATTTTTTTTGAGTTACAGCACCCATATTTGATGTATGTCAGGGCGACTCCTGTTTAATTAATTCAGTTCATTAAGTCATCAGTTACGTGACATCCACAATTAAATTCCTGTGATATTATGGGTAGCGACATGTTTATCGTTACGTCGCCACAACAGGTATTCTGATGTTCGTAGAGGTATGTCGACGGTTCAGCCCTAACTTCGCACTAGGTATGACAAATTTCGTGATGTATGAGTATGAATGTGTGGAAGTGACTTTCATCAGTGCAGATGGTTCACCCTCTGGGACTGAATGTTCACCGCTGGCGTAAATATGCTGTTACAACAGTATGTTCGATGCTGATTGCAATAAAAATAAAAATGAACCTTGTTTTACCTAACTGTGTTTTAACAGCCTCTATAACAGGGCAATGATGAAACTCCTACCTTTCTCGGATTTTACGTGGCTCTCTGCAGAAATGGCAGATAGTTTCCTTATATGGGCGTGTTAGATGATTCAGATATAGGTTACATTTTAGTAGTAGACTTTCAGTATCCATAAACGTACATGAACTTCACTTTGATCTATCATGTAAATGGTACCAACGACTAGCATCAACCAGATAGGAGTTACAAAAAGCTGATTTGAATATTTTATAATAAAACGTCATGTAGGTCACTATAGAAATTTAAAGCAGTGCGTGCACGATAACCTCATATAAGCAAAATTCGCCGAATATTTTCATTCTATCAAGCTCCATGGACGAAATCGTAAAGCAATATTAATGACGAGTAACGTATGAATGCAAAAAGATAAAATTGGAAACGAAAATAAAACGATTTCGTAAGAATGTTTCAAACTTATGAATAACAATGTTTGTGGCAAAAGAATGAAAAATGCGCAAAAAATGTTTCGAGCTAGTATCATGTTGGGGCTCTGGATAAGGAGCTGCCGCCCTAACGGCTAGACGAAATCTGATTGCTACCAGTTTAAGTAGACGTGACATTGTTTCTGTAATACAAAGCTATACCAATGACTACTTTAGATATTTCTATGACACTTCTTTTTGAATTCCATTATTTGTTGATGAAATGCGAGGCAAAAAATATTAAAATGTGGTACACAGACACGGATAGCTTAATATAATTTGAAGGCTTGAACTTAAATAGTGGCAACTATTTATTGACAACCAATACAAAAAAGTTATATGTTTGCACCTGTTACTGTCCTTCAAAGTAGTCACCAGCGTTGTGTAGAATCCGTTGCCAGCGATGTGAAAGGCGTAGTATACCGTTAGCAGAGCCTGTTCTGTTGATGGTGCGAACGGAGCGGTCCACTGAATGTCAGATCTCTGGAACAGTTCTGAAGTGAATGCCAGGAATGGTTCCTTCATCTTCAGAATCAAATCAAAGTCACAAGGGCTTAAGTCCGGGGAATATGGTGGATCCTACAGTACCTCCCAGTCGCGTCGAACGAACAGAGCAACCACAGCTTGTGCTGTGTGCGCCCGCGCATTGTCGTTCAAAATGATGGGTGGGTTGCGCAGATAGTGTCGCGGCTTCTTTCGCGAAGCTGGTCGCAGGTGACGCTCCAAAAACTACCGTGTCGTTGTTCTGCTGGTAGATGCCATGGTGCTGAGGAAAAACAAACAGCATGTGGATCCCCAATGACAGATGCTTTCTTGCGCTGATGCATTACACCGTCCAGAATGATGAGATCACCCAGGGAATGCCACGAAAACATTCGCCAGGTCATAACGCTCTCTCCTGATGCCAGGAACCTTCAAAGGTTGTAGCAGGACGTCTAATTTCAGACGATTCACGTGCCAGACGTGACAGGAAGAGTATGAAACGTGATGAATCTGCAAATGCCACTCATTGTACTTTGAGCTGCGGTAATGGCCTGCAAATTTCAGTTTACGTTGCCGATCAGCAAAGGTGCGTGAACCAGGTACCTGCTGTGGAGGTCCGTATGCAGCAACTTTCACTGAACGGTCGCTGGGGAGATACTGTTGGTCTCCCCGAGGTTCATCTGGACAGTAAGTTGCTCAACAGCTGCATGTCTATTTGCCCGTACACATCTCTGCAGCAGTCCTTAATCACTCATCTATGGCCGCAGTTACCACGGTGCTAGTTGTGAACAGTGCCATTTTCCCATGCACGGTAGGCATTAGCCGTGGCGGCAAACAAACGGTTTACAAACTTAGCCGTTTCGGAAGTGCTTCAACCCTTGACCCGAAAACGAATAATCACCCCGTTTCGGGTGTCAGACGAATCGCTCCATTTCCTCATTACGACATCGAATGCACCGTTTTCCGCACCTCCCCCCGCCACCCCTCGCTGACAGGCTTTATGTACAGTACATTGCTAGTGCTGACCCGTGCCGTCTGTGAGTAGTTACTGCAAGTTGACCTCGAACATAGGCGGTGGTCACATTAACGCAACTGGACCGTTTAAATTTAAACGTGGAAAAAGTCCACTCTGCTGTTACATGTACGGAAATGAAAAGTAGACTACAAACGGTTCAGCTAAACAGTTCAGATACGAAGAGAAGAGATGGTTCTGAAATATGATGGTACAGGAGAGCGCTGCTGATTACACAGGTAGACCAGATAAGAATCGTACTGGAAAGAAAAGAGATTTATTACAATAACTTGATTGATTAGTTGATAGGACACGTCTTAAGGCGTCGAGGAATGGACAAACTGGTACTGGAGGGAAGTGTTGGGATTAAAAATTTTAGACGGAGAGCAAGCGGGAGCAATGTTTAACTACAGTAAGCAGGTTCAAATGGATGCAAATTGTAATTGTAGTAGTTATGAAGAGAATGGGAGACTTGCTTAGGATAGACTAGCGTGGAATGCGGTATTAGATCTGTCTTCGGACAGGAGACCACAACAACAACAACAACAACGATGTGCTTATGCGGAGGGCGGGGGGGTTGGAGGGGGGAGGGGGAGCTGGCGTTTGAGTGTTACCGCCGTTGGCTCTCCGAGTGAAGAGCAGTACTTACCTATTGAGGCGACGATCAGGTGAGGAGTCTAGCGATCCGTCGAGGCGAGAGACGCTGGGCCGCCGCCGCAGGTCGCTGAAGTCTAGCGACATGGTGGAGCTGGCCGGGAACTTGCTGGAGGGGGCCGCCGCCGCTGCCGCCGCCGCTGCTGCTACCGCCGCGTCTGAAACACAGCGCGTTCAGCGGCGACAACCAGGGCGCTGGCGCACAAACGACCAACCGACGACCATCGCCTGACAGCCCGAGGAAGTCTTCGGAGGTAGCCCGTATCTCACTTATCGAGCACCAGTCAGCTGACTTCAAGCGCCACCCTCTGCACATGCTCTCTAAGACTGATACTGTACCAAATTCTATGCAATTGACGCGTAAGATTGACAGTATCCAAGGCTGGTTGGAAGGCCCTGCGCATAATGCTCCAAATGTTCTCCACCAGCGGGAGATCCGGTGACCTTGCTGCCCGAGGCAGGGTTTGGCAAGCACGATGCAAGTAGTAGAAACTCTTGACATGTGCGGGCTGGCATTGTTTTGCTGAAATATAAGCCCAGGATGGATTGTCATGAAGGGTAACAAAATGGGGCGTAGAATACTGTCGAAGTGCCGTTGTGCTGAAGGGTGTCGCAGATGAATACCAAAGGGGCCCTGCTAAAAAAAAGTAATGACACCTCAGACCTACACTCCCCGTTGTAGGGAGTGTGGCGGGCGCTAGTGAGGTTGGTTTTCGAGCGCTCTCTGAGAAGTCTCCAGAGACGTTTTCGGCCTAGAATCTCATTCACTTGACTAGAATTGTCTTAGTCCCGTTTCGAATGGAGGGTGCGATGCCCAGCAAAAACCTGTCTGGAGACACTCTGGACAACTGTGGGATGCCAAAGTGACTGTCGCTCATCATACAGCCTGCCAACCTCAGTGCGTTCGAATTTATTTTCATAGCAGGTCTCCTTTGGATGTCATCCGCGGCACCCTTGAAGCACAGCGGTACGTCGACGATATTCTACGGTCCGTTTTATTGCCCTTCATTACAAGCCATCCGTGGCTTATATTTCAGCAAAGTAATGCCCGTGAGCATAGGGCGAGAGTTTCTACTGTTTGTCCTCGTTTTTGCCAAACCCTACCTTGGTAAGCAAGGTCGCCAGATCTCTCCTCAATTGAGAACCTGTGGGAACTAACTCGGGATTTCGACGATCTTACGCGCCAGTTGTACAGAACAACTCTATTAACCAATGTCGAGCTTAATAACAGCTTGCGTAAGGGGCAGAAGTGGTCGGGCGCGTTATTGACTTGCTCAGCCGGTGAAGCTCTCTCTCTTCAATAAATCATACAGTTTCTCTCAAATTTCAATCATCTGTTTGTCTGTAGATGTAATTCAGGTTTACCGATTTTACGATTTCTATTCCATTCGGATAATTGTTTAGTGGTGACGTTGCTCAGAGATGATTTCGGTCTGGAAAATACAAGATCGTTCTTGAGGACATTCAGGGTTTCAGAGGATGACTTTGTGAAAACTGCAAGACGTACAGAATAATGACATGTGTCAGTGGGTAGAGCACCTCTCCAAGTTTTTGATGGCAATATGCGCCATGAAGTAGAGGGTAGGCGTGTCAGTATCTCAAGGCAAATCATCAGCACCACAGCTCGCCCCTGTAGATAGGCAATCCAATGGACAGATTTGCAAAAAGAGCTGCACCTTCCTGGACAGCAGTGTGAGTGACTTAGAGAGTCGCACGCAGGTATTGACATTTGCCACGCCACAACAGTGCCCATAGTGAGAGTTTGTTGAGTCAAGAACCCAAAGAGATGCTCTAGCTATTGATGTGTCTCGTTTTTCTGTATATCTAGCCATTTTCAACCTGTCGTTTTGTGAGACGCCTGAGATGCTTATGAATAACCTTATACACTGACGGACATTGAATCTGTTACACCAGGGACACCTTGAGTGACTGCTAACAGGCTAAGACTCCGATATTTCCACGACTGCGGCATATGTAGGTTGAACTTCCGTTCTCAAGTGAGTTTATTTTCACTACAGATAAAAATCATTGGTGCAGATGATGAGTGGCGTGAGTGCCTGATGGCTGTTGGGTAAGTATAGTTTTACTGGAACTCTTCAAGAAGCGATCACAACATATTAAGAGGACATGTACGTGTAGCTTCATTGTGATCTCTTAGACGCTCAGAAAGCTCAAATCATTGGCACGAGGAACATTAGAGAATTTTAACTGAAAGATGACAAGCACAGGTGGCTGTAATGCAATGATAGCACAACGTGTAGCGACTAAATGGGCTTATTACAAATGGGGCACAAGAAAGATTAGGCACGTGTCCCTCTAGGAAGGCTACACAACGAGAAGATCTTACAAACATCTGACAGATGGATCACAGGTTACAGTAGAAATCCAAACAGAACTTGCAGGCTGAGTGCCACGACGAACTGATGGAAGCTTATTGCTGACACCATGCGACACACAACAGAGGCTTGCATATTGTAAAGCCAAAGTATTCTGTGGCGTTCAGCTTTCAAACTAACCTCAATTTGTGACGGTCAAATCGACCACTCTAAGTAGTTGTTTTCGGAACTCATATCTCCTTGCCGGCCGCGGTGGTCTCGCGGTTCTAGGGGCACAGTCCGGAACCGTGCGAATGCTACGGTCGCAGGTTCGAATCCTGCCTCGGGCTTGGATGTGTGTGATGTCCTTAGGTTGGTTAGGTTTAAGTGGTTCTAAGTTCTACGGGACTGATGACCGCAGCAGTTGAGTCCCATAGTGCTCAGAGCCATTTGAACCATCATATCTCCTTGAATCATGTTTCGGGGTTATCGGAAATGAGATCAAAACTGCTTTGCTGACTGTTGTAGGAAGCTGAGTGTTCTACTGTCTCTGACAAGAATGGTAAACGCTGTTTCATATCCTTGATGCCCACGACACCAAATGGCATATTCCCACAGGATAAAGCGTGACCCCACACAGCTTTTAACCAATCATGCATTGATGAATGTATCAATTCCTTCCAGGAAATTACAGTCGACGACGTCATTGTGTGCGGAGAATTGAGTAGAAGGATGGAAAAGGAAGCAACAGTGTTAGCTTAAAAACCGATATCGACATCAGCCAGAGATGATGTGATGGAAGCACTTAGAACACAAATGAAAGCGATGGGACTGGGATTTCGACCCTGATTCTCGCCCTTCACCCCCGTCTCACTCACGGTCCTCCCACTCGGTAGATTGATAAAAGGACGAAACACTCACAGTAAATTAATGTATCATGTTTAACGTCCCTTTGACGCGCTGGTCTATAAAGAAATTGAGTTATTTAGGCAAGGACTGGAAGAAGGAGAGAATTTTGCTTTCATAAAATCTACAACACTACTTCATTGTAAAAGTCTTTTAGAGAATTACAGTGTATACGTTGGAATCTGAATCACTCGCAACAGACGGAATAGTCCATTATAGCTACAAATTGTATGCGATGAGTACTTTAGCCCGTGCAGTGCTTTATTCATATTGATTGTGTATGTTTTACGTTATAGAATTTTAATAACAATCTTCCAGAGTCACTTGGTGCGTTTTTAGCACATGACTGGTTCGGGACACAGAGGACGTA
The DNA here is from genome assembly GCF_023897955.1 of Schistocerca gregaria. Taxonomy (NCBI): domain Eukaryota; kingdom Metazoa; phylum Arthropoda; class Insecta; order Orthoptera; family Acrididae; genus Schistocerca; species Schistocerca gregaria. The sequence goes on from NC_064920.1 coordinate 659,158,173, forward strand.
CGGAGGATTGACGAACGGTGCCGGCTCTGGCGTTTGATGCCGAACGTAAATAAATGTAACATGTTGCACATAGATACGAAAGGAAATCCGTTATTAACACTCTGGAAGACAAACTGCTGGAAACGATATCTACCGTAAAATTTCTAGTAGTAGCTTTCTAGAGCAACCTAAAGTGGAACAACCAAATAAAACAAATAGTACGAAACGCAGACGCCAGACTCAGATTGGTAGGAAGAATCTTTAGGAAATGAGTTCCACGAAAGAAGATGCTTACAACGTTCTTGTTCAACCGATTCTTGAGTATTGTTCATCAAACTGTGACCTTAACCATGTAGGAATGACAGAGCTGATAGATGGGATCCAACTAAGAGCGGCGCGTTTCGTCAGAGGATCGTTCAGTCGGAGCGTTACGGAGATGGTCTACAAACCCCAATACCAGACGCTACACGAGAGGCGTTGTGCATCACGCAGAGGTTTACTACTGACATTTCAAGAGAATGCTTTCCGGGAAGAGCTGGAAACATATTACTTCCTCGCACATACATCTCGAGAAACGACCACGACGAGAAATTTCGAGATATTAGAGTTAATGCAGAAGCTTACCGTCAGTCATTCTTTCTATGCTACATTCGCTAGTGGAGGAGGGAAAAGGCATCAGAAGTACCAACCGCCACACACCGGTAGGTGGCTTGCGGAGTACTGATGTAGATGTAGAATGCCCAATTCACAAATATCTCCATAAACATTCAGCTCATAGGAAGAATTAATATTACGTGATAAACAAAAAGGTATTCAGTACATCTTTCCATATGCGTTCCCTAAATGGTTGCATAGTAGAGCGCTAGACCAATATATATATATATAATTTCTAATCAAATATTTTCCGTAAGGAATTGCCCAATAATTCGTCTTACGATGAAAGGGAATTATACTAGGAAGTAATGAAAAAAATTATTTGACTGTCGCAGTTAAATGGGAGGCTGTACGTCAGCTTACTTGTCTGATAATTATAAAAAGAAGCAGGTATCACCTGAGAGACGAATGTAGAGATACTCATATGTGAAAGTCTTAAATGTAAAATACCGAATTCGGCGATAAGTGTAATCAGCTGAGAATCATGAACAGATTTACTTGGAGCTAGATGATAAATACCCCGTCTGCTTTACGAACGTTATACGTCTTCTCTGGGCAAATTGTGGCGCTATGCAAACTTACATTCGTGACTCAGTATTTGTCTAAGACTATAACTCTGAGAAACAAATCATTTCCTTATATTGTAAATGAAAATCACAAGCTAATGGAAGACCTTGCAGAAGGTTTCCATCAAAGTCAGTCATACATCGGGTGCGGCACATAATCGCTCATGTATGTAGTAGGGGAGGCAGAGCCAAATGGTGAAACACAGCCTTAAAAGACGGTGTATCCAGATTAAACACATGATAATATAAAATGTAATAATTTGAGATCTAACTGAGATATTTATAGGAGGTTTGCTTCTACAAGTACGGTTACCCAAAATGTTTGGTGTGTTTACTGTTCGCAGTTGCCACGGCCTGCCCATGCGCGTTACTGCTTTTTTCACGTAAACGTGGATCAGTAACCACTTGGGCTACACAGAAGAAGCTGTTGCGAATGCATTATCTCTCGGAGTTAAAGTCTGAAAGTCTGTTTGACTGTTACAACCTCGTTTTCGGCGTGAGTATGGACTTCGGTCAACTGACGATGATCTCATTTCCCTAACAATCAAGAAACGGGACAAGCGGCTTCGGGAAAGTGCGAGTATGCTTCCGACATCGGGCCATTACGCCAAGCACACAGGTCCAGAGGCGACTGTTGAATTAATCTATACGTTCTTCCAGCGGAGCCCTCATAAACCACTCCGACAACCAAGCAGGCAATTACAGTTACCTCGTTCGAAAATTCCCAGGTTGCTGGATTGGGAGAGTTACTCCATCGATTGCTAAGCCTCCTAGAAGCCCAGTCATTACACCATTTTTTTCCGGTGGCGGGTTTATCGAGAACCAAATATTTCAGACCGCAGTTCGTGATCTACCAGGTCAGCGCCATTGCACTCGTGCAGCTGTCGCAAATGCTACGCCTGCAAAGCGGCAAAAGTCTTATAGGGAAATGGAATACAGATTAGATATCTGTTACGTCACTATTGGGGCGCGTATCGAGGTGTATAGCTTTTTTAAAAAAGGATTTTCATTCAGAATACCTGTAGAAACATACAGTCAACAAATATCTCAGTTATTTTTCAAGCTCTTACATTTTATATCATTATTTGTTTAACGCGGACACACTACATGTGGGAGATCCAGAGGCTGTCTAATTAGAAACATTGTGTTTGTTGTATCTATTTGAAGGTACTGACTGATTTCCGTCAGTCGAGGGTACAGTATAGATTATTCGAACTATGGTCCTTTAGCTAAATTCGCTTTGTCGAACGATTTGTAGGTGGAAGATATTTTTTCTTCTTCAATTCAGACCTTACATCAAACATTTCTAATTTGCAGCTGGGTCACAAAATTTTTACAGTATTCGACAGTTGTTCTTTTCCTATTACGACTGTACTCAGTAACAATAAAAGCTTTTGAAACTAAGAAAACTTTGCCTGTAGGATTTCTACTAGACGATATCGATGCCGTCTTCCTTGATGTTGTTCCTAGAGCTTCCACCCACTGCTACTCTCGCTTGTAATGGCAAATCTACGTCCCATCCATAGCAACAAATCGGCTCGAAAAATCGGATACCTCCTAACACGCTCTTATCATCGTTAATAAATTCACTTTACGTTTTGCTGTCAACATCACATGACTTTACCCATTATAGATCACACCGCATAAATATCGCTTCGCTACATGGTTATGACCTTCGCTTATCGACATTTAAAATTATCAAATGGAAACAGAAAAACAAAGTCCAGTACATGTTTCAGTGTTCCCCTTCGCGCTGTTTTCACAAACTAATTTGTATCGAGGCCAACATGTCTCCCGAAATTTCCGTCTTTTACGTCAGGAGTAAAAGAACCACTGCGTCTTTTAACACCGGAATTGTAGAGAAGCTTTGCTTGCTCAATCGGAGAATTGCCCGCCTGTCCCTACCCTTTATGCGAATCCAATAGAGTGCGTCGCTGAACGTAATAAACGTCAACAAGCAGATACTGCAGAAACACGCGCTTTCCTCGTGAATAATTATTTCCAAGTGAGTTCTGAAGCACTTGGGTTGCGAAGGCCGGCTCCTGCAGGGGAGGAATTCAATTTCCTATAAAAGGTTTTCTGAAGGCGGCCGTGATAGGCCACGGTTGGGAGGCGGGGTGGGCGGAGAGGTCGGAGTGGCACTGTCTCCGGCGGCGACTGGCAGGTCGGCTGTGTGTGTGTGGGTGAGTGTGAGCGCGGCGTGGGAACAAAGGCGCCGCCCAGCCAGCTGCTGTACGTGCTCCATTGTTTAGAGCGCCCGCAGAAACTGCACGTGAGGTCCATCCCGGCAAAGGCGGGGCTCTTAGGAGGCGAACGTTTCCTACTTGTTGTTTCTTTAGCCAAGAGCAGAAGATCAACCTCAACTCACTGCAAAGCAAAAGAGAGAAAACGTGCTCTAGTCAGTTTTGTTGAATAAAGGTTTTAGCTGAATTCCTCTGTCGTTACATGTTTGTACAGCACACTATTCCATTTTATACCTCTTAATAAGGAAACTTCACAAACATGACCTCACACTTACAAGGTATCAGCCCCAGAGATCGATCAACACGAAAATTTTGGCCATAATTCTGACAGTGAGAATTTATGACCTTCTGAATGCACAGTTATTAAGCTTCGCGTGCTCTGATTGTCTCTCACTCCACCCCACTGCAGTCACCTAACGCCCGAGCGCGCACTCCAGCCACCTAACGACCGAGCGCGAAGCACGTAGAATGAAGCGACAGTCAGAGCCCTCCTGTTTAGGATATTTACGACAAGGGAAGGACAGATAGGCACGTCTATGAAACATGTTTTGAAATCTTGTTCGAGAACTCATGTTATTCTACGAGAAAAATAGGTAAATAATTTTAGTACGTAATATGTGAACCTCGCGTCCATATATATTTAATATTATTTTAACAATATTGCTATGTAATGATATTCTGCAGCTACATGTACGCCTCAACATGAAAATAAATAAACCTGAGCAACTGAGAAATTATCATGAAACTAGCTGTTACTGGCAGCTGTGGTCTCATGTCAGAAGTTTTGTTATGATGGCGCCCTGACGTGTCGACCTGTTTTCGATAAGCGTAGTAGAAGCGTCCCCATCTTCCCCCAACCCACCACTCCGACACACGACACGGTAGGGTGAGCAGCGTCACTGCCGAGCGGTTCGTGCAGAGGAGTGTGAGCAGGAGCGCTTATCTATGAATGCTGCGACTGAAGTAACTACACATCATACAAACTGTACATCATACAACAGATTTAATAAGTTTTTACATATTTTATGTTCGCTGATGTAAAGTAGAGCCATCGCCTGCGCACATAGTAGTCATTAATTCCCGTCAAATGCGAGGAGGGGGACGATGAGCTCTGACATCACGTTCAATCACATCCTAGATGTGCTCGATCGGGCACAGATCTGGCGAGTTTGGGGATCAGCACATCAACTGGAACTCACCATTGTGTTCCTCAAACCACTCCATCACACTCCTGGCCTTGTGAAGTGGGGGGGGGGGGGGGTATCTTGCTGAAAAATGCCACTGCCGTCGGGAAACAAGATCGTCATGAAGGAGTGTACATGGTCTGCAACCAGTGTGCAATACTCGTCGATCGTCATGGTGCCTTGGACGAGCTCCACTGGAGCCATGGATGGCCACGGGGATGTTCCCCAGAGCGTAATGGAGCCGCCGCCAGCTTGTCTCCGGCCCGTAGTACAGGTGTCAAGGAACTGTTACACTGGAAGACGACGGATTCCCGCCCTCTCCTAGGTATGATGTAGAGGGTGTCGGTATTCATCAGATAATGCAACGCTGATGTTAGTTCAGCCACAGTTCGCCTCCTGTTCTGTTTTACCAGTCCGCCCAGCCTACATCTATAATGAGGGGTGGCCGTCCAACACTTCGACGTCTGGACGTGGTTTCCCCACGCTTTTGCCACGTGTTGAAGACTTTCACCACGACACCCCTCGAACACCCGACAAGTCGTGCAGTTTCCAAAATGCTCGTGTCGAGCCTCCGGCCCATCACAATCTGCCCTCGGTCAAACTCTGACAGATTTCGCGCCTTCCCAGTTCTACACTCGGACAGTCGCTCACCGATATTACATGCAACGTCCATGTGTCTGACTAGCAGTCATTCTTCGCCAGGTTCAAAAATGGTTGAAATGGGTCTGAACACTATGCGACTTAACATCTATGGTCATCAGTCCCCTACAACTTAGAACTACTTAAACCTAACTAACCTAAGGACATCACACAACACCCAGCCATCACGAGGCAGAGAAAATCCCTGGCCCCGCCGGGAATCGAACCCGGGAAACGAGAACGCTGCCGCACGACCACGAGATGCGGGCTCTTTGCCAGGTGACGCTGGTTTATGTCGATCGTAGGTCCGTGGTCACAATCTTCTGGCTGATCAGCGTACATTCATAAGGTAGCAACTGCATGCTATCTTAATTATGCCTGAGATTTTTACACAGAATCAGTAAATGGAACTGATATCTTGCAAACGTGCTTTTATCTGTTTAAGGCACGAGGTCCTCTTCGTGATGTTTCCTCATACGAATTCTACAACTCATAACTTACTTGCCCACATCGGTCATATTTTCTCTGCCTAGTTACTGCTGTAACTAGATTTGGTATTGGATTGCTCTTTGGCGAGCTTACACTCTGCTGTTGACGGTCTCTGTAGCGCGCGCGTATCCGTCGGCTTGCAAAATCTCCTGCGAAGTCACTCCCACCAACCAACTGGTATGAACTCCGAACGTAGCCTTTGGGTTGTTCAGCTATTCTATTGGCATTAAGCCATTGTGAGCTCGAACCAAAGAACGGCTTTTTTGGATTATCGCTCAGTGTTTGTTTGTTTAGATCATGCGGAAAACAAATCGATTGCTATGATACTAGATCCGTCCCTTTCTTCACCAGATCTGCTTGACTGCGCTCAGTGCACGCTACTTCAACCGGTGTGTTTCTGCCTCCAGTACTACGCCTTACTGACTCAGTCCAATCCACAGAGCCGGCCGACGAGGCCGTGCGGTTCTACGCGCTACAGTTTGGAACCGCGCTACCGCTACGGTCGCAGGTTCGAATCCTGCCTCGGGCATGGATATGTGTCATGTCCTTCGGTTAGTTAGGTTTAAGTAGTTCTAGGGTACTGATGACCGCAAAAGTTAAGTCTCATAGTGCTCAGAGCCCTTTGAGCCACACCGTCCAATCCACAGAATTCATTCCAAACAGATACAAAACTGCTCTTACTCCACGAGGAACCTCTCTATCCATGTACATCTCACTGTGTTCTTACTGCAAAATAGTTTCCTTGAAGCTATATCCACCGACAGTTTCATTCAGCCTGTTTTACCTGCCCACACGCCCTCACGCCCTTTGCTGCTACTCACAGGATGGCATTGAATCTGTCTATGTTTGCTCTCTCCCACAAACCAGAAAACTCAGTTGTTCCATTCTGGACTATGAGATAACTTAATAATTTCTAACTTAAAAAGAAACACAATGGCCGTCTAACAACTACTGGATAGTGTTGAGAAATCATATAAATTTTGTCGACTGTTTCTCTAGTAGTAGTAGTCAAAAGCTTGAGAAAAATTTGCTGCTGAGAACACTTACGAAACTTTCAGAGGCAATGGCTTTCCAACAAAAACTCAGTAAAATACTTTTTACAGGTGGTGTTCGGAAAGTTTTATAGTTTTCATTTTTTTTACGGTTGATAATTAATCCATAAACACGTTCGTTATGATGAATAAACTCGGTTGTATGCATACTGAACAACTTGAAAATCGTTTACAGTTTAGCAATAATATATGCATCATGCCGTCACACGGTTAGAGAAGGTGAAACTGAAATATTGCCGTGTGCTCTTTATATACAGCTTAGGGCAGGAGAGGTACGGAAAAGGAGAGGGGGAAAATGGAGGGATGGGGGAAGGTCACTAAGGACAGAGGCGAAGCGGGGCAGGGAACAGCGTACTCCATATCCTCTTACTTGTGCTGTGTGCAAAATTTATGGTAATACCTTGAAAACACATACAAGCGTAAAAAAATAAAAGCTGATGTGTTATGATTTTATGATATGACATCCGAAGGTGGTAATGATTTGATGAAAGTGGTAAAGTGAATATCTGCAGTAATCAGGCGATCTTGACATAGTAAGTTATTATATGAAAAGCTTTGAAATATGAAGCGTTATAATTGCGTTTTATATCCTTTTTAGTTACATGTCTGTCTCATGACCGTAACGTTACTTGTTTTGTTTCTGGGAAACAGTGGAAGTAGCACCGAATAACAGTAAACGCCTTTTGAGGTAAAAAGTCTAAAACGGATTTTCAAAATGACAATTACCACGGCCACCGACCTAAATTTGTCACTACTTGGCTCAAGGAATGTTTGCAGCGACTATTAACATTTATTCACTGCCCATGGTATCAACCACGTGAAACTCTTTGGAATCTCCAGCAACAATCCAGGAATCGTAAGAGAATCATCGGCATAGTGTTGCCGTAAGCGCCAGTGGTTTATCTCTTGTACATTCGGAGTTCAGAGTACAGTGTCGTTAGATACAATGCCACTGCAAACTGCAGATGTTAGAGTAGTGTGCTAATACGACGGCCATGAAGTTTTCTTAATTTTACGCTCCCTGTTTTCTATGTGTAAGTGCAGCACGTGCGTTTACCAGCATATTGTTCAAAAGGACACATATCCTTGCATCGGTCTCACAGCTACAAGGCCTCAGATGCATTCCGTTTCATGAGGTTCTCTGCTGTTGCAGGTGAAATACCTCTCAGAAATTAGATCTGTGACGAAACTGAACGCAGTGTTATTTTCTACATACCTGTAGGGATATCTTGTCTGTTTTGAGTTCAGTACTTGAAAAAAATCAAACTGAAATCTGACGGGATTAACAAGTATTTCTCAACGTAGATTTCAGTCCTTTTTTCCCCGATGTTCATAGAATTTTTATGTTGCTGGTTAATCAGTAATATGCGTTTAACAACAGGTGAATAGCTGTCACCAAATTATTCAAGGGATGCTCATCATATTTTCATGTAATGGAATTTTTATTCGCTTTTGTGTTTAAATTATCGCTGTTCTGGTATTATTGGCAAGTGCAGGAAGACATCAATAGAGATTAGTGTCGCTGACAGCTAAAAAAAAGATAAACAAACAACGAGTCGGTAAACGTATTTACCATTTGGTTGTCGGGAAGCGGTCACTGGTGCATCTTTCATGTACGATTATCGTCACGGGTGGTTCCACCTCCCAAATCGAAACGAAAAGATATCCAGTAACATTTTGTAACAACTGACGTTTGGAGGGATGTGTTGTCTTCTAACTATGAAGTTACGGGGATTTCAACTCCCTGTGGTGTACTTTTAAGGTACTGAATGTAATTTATTTTTGAAACAGAGTTTTTCTTTATTACATGTGCCAAAAATCATGGAAATCTACGCTCAGTATAATTTTATGGCAGAATGGTATATTCTCGAAACTTCGTCTTGTTTATAAAGCACAGGGCTTCATAATAATTGCAACACTATCACTCTTATCGAAAGTATTAATTTTGTAGCACACATTATGCTGTCCATATCACCGAAAATACAAAGAAGTGGAATGTAGGACGTCCGAAGTACTTTATTTCGCACAATAGTAACATACTCGTACTCGGAGTTGTTGATACAACACAAACCTCTTCTTCTCTCTAATTCAAGTAAAATACACTATCTGATCAAAAGTATCAGGGCATGTTTTAGCACACATTAACGTGGAGTGTTTCCACCCTTTGCTGTACGAAGTCCAGACCTAACTCATCAAGAAGGAGTTCCAGGTGTTCAAGTCGGGACTCTGGTGGACCAGTCCGTTTCAGGAATGTCAGTGTCCACAAACCATACTGCTTTATGACAGGGTGTCATGCTGACATAATTATCGATTCTGAACAGTCCCTCTACTGTACTTGGTACACAGGTCTATAGAACGTGTTCGTATCCTTCCGTATTTAAAATTTCTTAAGCTCAAGAAGAGGTCCACACCATAACTACGCGAAGCACCCCCAATACCATTACACCACTTCCTCTGTACTTCACTGTTGTCACTACACACGTTCTCACTTCCCACGCACGGGTTCCCGGGTTCGATTCCCGGCGGGGTCAGGAATTTTCTCTGCCTCGTGATGACTGGGTGTTGTGTGATGGTCTTAGGGTAGTTAGGTTTAAGCAGTTCTAAGTTCTAGGGGACTGATGACCATAGCTGTTAAGTACCATAGTGCTCAGAGCCATTTGAGCCATTTTTGTCACTACACACAATGGCAAGCAACGTTTTCCAGGTATTCGCCAAATCCAAACCCTCCCGGATAACCCTGTGTGCTAATTCGCCGTTTCCGGGACGCGGTAAGACGATCCAAACCAAATCTAATCCGCCTCGCGGATTAACAACGAGGCATGGTGAAACCTCCAGCTTGGATGTTGTTTCTAGGTGATTTGTCACATCCCACTAAGTGAATACCAGGCTGGTACCAAAGTACGCAAACATGTAGAACAAGCTTTCACCATTGTACACAGGATTAACTCTAGACACAGATACGAAGCGTACACAGATACAGCCGGAGGGGGTTGGGAGCAGGAGGGGTGTATAAGAGACTGATGACTTTAGAGGTTTAGTCCCCTCGAACCTTTAATGATCTTCATTATCAGCACCAGCAACCGAACAGAACCCCTTCCAACGTACTGCCACAAGATATAGGGTGATTCACAAGTCCAAATCATTCGTTTAGTCAACCTGCGTCCAGTAGTGTCGCTTAAGATTGACTACAGAAGTGTATGGCTTATGAGGAGCTGCTGGACAATATTACTCCATCCTTTTCAATTCCCAAAGCACAACCATTATCCTAGCTGGACTGCTGGTAGCTGTTTATAATTCACGAGTGACACCTTCTGCCGATTTCGTGCTGTTTTTTATAACGCCTGTTCGTCAGTAATGAGATCTGCCTGCTTTCGGTTAGTTCTAGTTTATCCTTCGCATTTTCACTTCACAATCATATCACCTAAAGTCGACATGAATGGTTTTATAAGAATGAAACTTACCTGATTGATTTGCTGCTCAGGTGACATCTAACATTAGTCCACATTCGAAGTCACTGAGGTGTCCTGTCTAACCAGTTACGTTGTTAATGCTTCTCTACTTACAACATAGTGCTAACCGCCTCCTTCAATACTGGCTGGCCCTCCTGTCCTGATATCTATTGCTCTATTCCGCTTTACATACGGATGTCCATACTTTCGATGAGACAGCGCACATGAAAATATTTTAAATGAGCGTTGTATATTTTAGAAATTTATTCCACTTGAGGCAATAAAATTAGTCATTCTACATGGATCATCATTTCTCCACATTTAAGTATGAAACTATTAACCCATTTATGACAGATCACAGCTACGTGGTGTTGGGTGAAAAGTGTTCATTATCTGGATAATTATCCATTCATATTGTTTTGTGTTTACAGCAGTTTTTATAATCGACTCCGAGCGAATGTCTCGATAGTTTAGCGCTTAAAGTTACAGCGCAATTTCGCCATACAACAATGCATCGTAGAAAGAAAGTGCTAATCCTCGGTTTAGTACAGAGTAATCTATGACTTAATTTCTTGTGTTTTCGAATACACCATGCGCTACCAATTGGTAGTTCCTTATATACCACTGCAAATCACTGTCTGATATAAAAATTTCTTTGTCTTATTGTATTTAAGTTCCCATTCTTAATTGTAGCGAAACATGTGACATGTGGCATCTCGAAATAAGCTCCTGTTTGATAGTACTATTTTACACCGACCCTTGTTAAAATATATAGCCTATTTTTTTATTGAAAATACATAACGCGAATATCGGCAGAAGGAGGCTGATGGCAAGTACTACCACAAACTACAACGCTCTTCGTGAAGTGTGCCATTTTTGGGAATCATATGACATGTAATTACACCTATCTGTAAAGAATGGTCACTCAAAAGCCAAATGGAATTTGTAGTTATACTTTTGTAAACAATATGCCTAACCTCATTCAACAGGATGAAGATACAGAGACCAAATAATTACCACTACTGTTATGCATTTGCAAGTGAAAAAGAGATAGGGCTGTTTCGCAGAATAACAGAAATCTAATAATTAGTATTTGCCAAATATAACAGAACTAACGCTATTATTTCTGATAGCACACTGATATTTTCCAAAGCTATGTATTCTGTTCACAATAGAAGAAATGTAATGCAGACTATGGTCCTCCATTGTTACTAGATGGAAGATGCATTCTCAAAATGCGGATTTTGTAAGCAGTTCTTCAGAGCGTGAGGGCATAATAACACATCTGTGAAGAAACAGGGATAATGTGCTTTAAAAACTGGACGCTAAAACGACGACATAAGCTGTCACATATTATAACAAGGCAGTATGTAGTGTCGATCGGGAATAAAAATAACATAAATCCCTTCTCATCTGGTATCGGCTAATAATCTTTCAATTGCAGGCCATAAACCTAAGGCATCACAGATTCCAATGAGTGATGGGTGTCATAGAAGCTGTATAGAAATTTGCTGGCTTGCAGGCGACACAGCAACAGTTACGGTTAGGGAGAAAAAGACTGTAATGTCTGGTGCCAGTAAAACTGCTCCGAATACGGTGCTACGGAGTTGCACAATCAGCGAATAGTCGACGCCGGGTTCAATTAAATCAACAACATTCATTTACAGTCTGACGAAGATTGATCACACAGCAGAATTAGAAGAGACACGCAGGGCGAATGAGAAAATTGCAAAAGATGAACCATGGATTGGAATTGATCTTGAAGGTCCGAAATTAAATCTAACAACGTTATTGACGTAGATGGCACGGGTCATCAAATGTTGATGGCAAATACCAGGAAAAAAATGCCTCAAAAAGGTAGATTAAGGAAATAAAATGGATTAGTAAAGTGAGACCTTACAAAAACTATTATCTGAAGAATCCTGTGAAAAGGCACGGAGAGTGTGTGAGTGCTCGTTCGCTTTTGCAAACAAAATGTTTGCGGTGTCAAAGAAATAATACGTAAAATTTTTAGATGCAGAAGCATAAAATCTTAGTTTTCTTGTCAACTGTTTTATGGTAGCGGGTGTCAGAATAGTGCTAATCGTTCAGTTAAAAATCCAAGTGTTGTTAGAAGCCGAGGTAGTTCATGGACTTCGCAGAATTGACGCAGTGACGTTATGAAGTTCTTTTTAAGTTGGAACACAGAGATGGCGAGCTCATTGATGGCAAAACAGTTGCTGGGAAGAAGCAGGAGTTGTCCTAACTATACTGGAGAAACAGTATTCTGTGGCAGAGAAAAGGTGCACACAGAGAACACATTTTCTGTTGAAGGGCGCACACCAGATGAAAATAATCAGATTGGAAAAGTTGAAGAGATTTCGCAGAATGTCGAGAACGTACGCAATGTGGCAACAGAAGCCGAGACAGAAATGTCACAATTCATTTCCAAATATAAAAATATTTTCTCAGATTAAACTTGAGTTACTAAAAACCACCCATCAAGATAAAAATAAATTAGTATAAATATAAGTATATATAATAAGTTTAAATTAGTATAAATCGTCATGAGTATTATTGTGCTGTGTCGCAAAAAAAAAAAAAAAAAAAAAATCACAGAAGAATTAGACAAAACTCGAAGGTGGCAGTGTTCGTATTGGATAAAAAAGAAGACAACGGAGCATCTTAATTCCAAATATTGAGGTCTCACTACATAAATTTTCTGGTTGAGATTGTTTCTGGAGAATTTAGGGGAAATTAAGTAAGTACCCATAACTCAGCCACCCAGATATGTCTACAACTGAGCGTGACTATTTAAACGTTGGTGTAAGCCTATACCAGAAAGGAGATGATGGCTTCATAAAGACCATGTTATTCGCTAGCTATACCTTACTGAAAGGAGGACGAAAATGTACTGTGAATAGGAAGGCAGTATTTGCTGCAGTATTTGGGTTTGGTGTATTACAATACTACTACTGCTTGGAAGAAGATTACATCACTTACAGATACTTACAGATACTTACAGATACTAAATAAAAGCGCGTTTTTTTATTAAACTGCAACTCACACCTGGAGTTTATCTACTAGAGCAGGCTGAGCATCATCAATTCACAATGCGAATGCCTCGCCGGCCGAAGGTGGCGCTTCTGCCTGGAACCGCGCGACCGCAACGGTCGCAGGTTCGAATCCTGCCTCGGGCATGGATGTGTGTGATGCCCTTTAGGTTAGTTAGGTTTAAGTAGTTCTAAGTTCTAGGGGACTGATGACCTGAGATGTTAAGTCCCGTACTGCTCAGAGCCATTTGAACCATTTTGAAGGAATGCCTCATTGTATAAATTTTCTGGTTGCCCAACATTCAGTTGTTTGACTTTCATGTCACCACAGACAGAAAAGTACAGGATGAAGTGTGTTGTTCAAAATATTTTCATGTTTTATGTGTAACGTCGTAACCAAGCATTATGAAAATAACGTTGTGCTCTGGAAGAGGAACCGTAATACAAGAAAACTGAAACATTAATTCATATGAACAACGAAGTCTTTTCCTACTTATTTAATTTTTGATGTTTTGTATCAAGGGCAACGCGACCACACAGACGCGTCAGCTTCTGGTGGTCTGTGCGGTGCTGGGCGAGGGGCAGACACTGAGCCAGAGCTGCACTGTTGACGTTTTACATATCAGGTTGTGGCGTGCGGACGACCATGGAAAAGGTCCATTTTATATAAGACTAAGAGAACACAAAGTGCTACATTGAAGTAAACTTTCTTGACAAAAAAATGTATGTTATAATTGGCCATATTTACAAATAACACAGATTCTGTATGAGTTTGTACGGGGAATAAGTTTCATATCATGGATGGCCTCGATAACAAACTTATTCTGCACTGGTTCTTGGCCGGCTGCTGTGGCCGTGCGGTTCTAGTCGCTTCAGTCCGGAACCGCGCTGCTGCTACGGTCGCAGGTTCGAATCCTGCCTCTGGCATGGATGTGTGTGATGTCCTTAGGTTAGTTAGGTTTAAGTAGTTCTAAGTCTAGGGGTCTGATGACCTCAGATGTTGAGTCCCATAGTGCTTAGAGCCATTTGAATTGGTTTTTAATTTTTTTAAGAGACAGAAACTATTTTGTCTTATTCTTTTGTATCTGTACCAAATTCAGACATGTACTAATTCTCAAATAATTTTAGCTGTTTTTCATGTAGTTATCTTTATTTTTCTGCCGAAAAATCTGCTGAATTGACAATTAAGATGGCTAATAACACAATACAGACAATTTAAATAGAAAATGGTGTATTTTGAGCTTCTGATAATGTCATTTAGTTTGAAAGCCATTAAATACATAACTGAGGAACTAGGCATTCGGTTTTGCTTTATATAAGTGGATTTAGGTTTTCGAGTTAATTAACATTTTTTGAGCTATATTTGGGACAGACAGATCTATTTTTAATTTAAAAATTCAATTTGAGAAAGGAACATATTTGGCGATAAACTTGTTGTTGTTGCGCTCTTCAGTCTACAGAATGGATTGATGCTGATCGCCATGCTACTCTATCACTTGCAAGTTTACTCATCTCCGAGTAATTACGGCAGCCTACATGCTTCTGAATCTGCTTAGTGTATTCATCTCTTGGTCTCCCTCTGCGATTTTTACCCTCCACGCTTTCCTCCAATACTAAATTGGTGATCCCTTGATGCCGCAGAACGTGTCCTACCAACCGATTCCTTCTTTGAGTCAAGTTTTGCCACAAATCCCTCTTCTCCTCAGTTCTAATCAGTACCTCTAATATTCACCAAATTTCAAAAGCTTCTATTTTCTTCTTCTCTAAACTGTTTATCGTCCATGTTTCGCAGCCATACATGGCTACACTCCATGCAATTGAAACTTCGTAATGTCAATTCCCTAACTCAACGACCTAATAATACGCTTCACTGCTGAAACATTATTTATGGTTTTCTTCGGGATTATGGAACGGCCAGCGTGTACGCGCCATAGAGGAACTTACCGATCACCAGTCAACTATGAAAGCCCTCAGCGTGTAGCAACGGATCAGTGTTCATGACCTGAGGCAGTTCGTGACGAAGATGCGTTGAGGCGTGCAGTTGTGTAGGCTGTGCTGCTGCATGTTTCAGTCAGCTTTTCTAACATTATGGTACAGTATATTACAATATACACATTTCCGGGGTGCATATCTTCAAAAACGCATTAAAGTAATTTATAACATTATGAGTGCATCTACAGTTCTGTGCATATCGTCACTGCATTGTGATAAGTGGAGTATTAGATTCAGTTTTACTGAGAAGTTCAAACATTATATTAATTACAGATACTGAAAGACATCGAGACTGCAGCAATTAAGTTTGTGTGTGGACTAGGACACACTACCAACACCAAACCAAATTTGCGTCAAATAAAGGTTTATGTTTGAAAAAGGCCCATTCATCATAAATAACAGTTTATCTGACTGACATGCATGGCGTATGTTCACTTGGACACACTGTCATGTTGCTCAGCGTGACGTGAACCCTGATTTGTGGAATACAGACCGGTATTTTCCCCGTAAGCCTTTCGTTGATACGATATAGTCTATCTGATATTTTACTTTGTCTTTCTTGATCATTTGGACGGGGTGTTTAGCAAAATAATCGGCATATATAGAAAAATTTAATATTTCTTTCTCTTCTTCCATCACATTCCTCCTTTCAGCACATCCTTTAGCATTGTTCTTCCTTTTTCATTTCTTGTGTTAGCCTTTCACTGCAACTAACAGTCATTTTAACATATCTTTGAGTTATTCGGTATCTTCATTTATTTCATCCTGATTAACTTGCTACTTGCACATATAAACCTGCAAAATATTGTTCAACCTCGGTTTCATTTACAACAAGAGATCGGTAACTTCGTAGCTGCGTCACTTAACGAAAGGTAGCGTTCCACGTTCAAGTTGAATTTCCATTTCTCCACATTGTTCGATATCATAACACTCCATGTTTGGCCTGGTGTAATGTTAGCGTTAACGACTCCTTCTCTGAAAACCATTTCATGTTATAGATTCCCTAGCCAGAGATCCGTACAAGAGACTGAGTTATCCCCAGCGTTTTGTAAAAGGAGGAACAGTGTGTTGCAGTCAGACCTTTAACTTCCATAATGTCGTTGGAACAATGCTGGTGACATATTTTACAAGAGGTACTTTGTTAGTCAGATCACGCTATTTCTGTGCTAAGACTTAGAAATAACTGGAATATGTAGAGAATTAGATCGTTCAGATTATTCATCAAAGCCTTTAGCCGTTACTCCACAGTTTTCGCAAGGAAGGTAATCAACTAATTACTGTCACAGTCATAAAACAATTGATTAGTATTTTTTAGTTGAGTACTGTTTTCCTTTATCCATCCAACCATCCAGTTGATGCTAGGAGCGAATGGACGAGTTTTCTTCTGAGAGCAGTGAGTGGGCTCAGTTGTACGTGTAGCTCGCCGCTCTGCCTCTGGACTCGCCGGCTGCCCTCTGTGGAGGAGGCTGTGCAGGTGCGGTGGTCACTGGCCGTCCCGCCTCCCTGCCTTATCGGCCAGTGCAGGAGGCGGCTTCTTGTGGATCGCAAATCCCCGTGCTGGCCACAACGTGAGGGCACCAGGTGCCGTTCCTAAGGGAACTGCTGACTGCACGAGAATCCATTAGTGCTAAATAATTTAAACACTTCATTCGAAGATAGAACTGGACATGCGAGGCCATTTCATAGTGTTTAGAATGACGACAATCATTTGACTACAAATAATCAGTGTTTCTCCTTTGGTATAGATTTTTTACGGCCTTCTTCTCTGAAGTGTTTTTAATATGACAGCTGTATCGAATAACATTTTCTTGTTTTAGACCAAAGTTGGACAATATTGTACAATGCGGGTCTCAAAAGGCTATCAGATTTGGTTGCATGAAGTTCTTAAATTTATGCTCCTCACATTTAAGGAGGAATTCTAGCAATATTAAAAAGGTGAGTCCTTCCAACTGAGGCTGCATTTGGTGCTGGGTACAGTGTCATCAGAATCTTGATTGATTATGTCTGTCCAACAGACCACTCACATTACGTTTGTTTCAGAAGTACCATATTCTGAAAATACTTTGCTCGACTGAAGTGCACTTTTACATAAAGTTTTATACTATGTAAACAAATGTGCTGCTTCTGGTGAAAGTTACAGAGAATGTGAGCAAAATTTCTCCCTTCTCTGTCTTCTGTTAACGCACATGAAAACCTGCTATCCAGTACCAATGCAGAAATCTCAATGTATCAGATTTTATAAAATGCTTAAAATGCCTCTGAGCACTATGGGACTTAACATCTGAGGTCATCAGTCCCCTAGATCTGAGAACTACTTAAATCTAATTAACCTAAGGACATCACACACATCGATGCCCGAGGCAGCATTCGAACCTGCGACCGCAGCGGTCGCGCGGTTCCAGACTGAAGCGCCTAGTACCGCTCGGTCACAGTGGCCGGCCAGATTTTATACTCATCGTAAGTGAGTGAGATGTGTTTGGGAAGTAATAGTAAGTTTTGTGGCACTTCATGGAGCGTGGAATTCAGAAGAACAAGCACTGCCTTCACTACGCGTTTCTTGAAAATTCTGGAAGAGGAGCTCACCAAGGGCCTGGCTCGCCAAAATGTCAACTAGTGAGGCATGGTTACCTCCCGGCCCACCTGGGCCCCTTCCATGTCGCGTTTTCCCTTGGATAGACACTTCTGTCCCCATGTTCCGTCTACACATAAACTGCCTGGGATTCATCCTGGTGCACTGCAGGTTAATCGCCATAGAAGCTGCCAGTGGTTTCCTGTATATCTCACACATGTCTTTCATGTCCACAGGGAAGACCACTAAAACTATGTCCTACATTTTTCAATCGAAGCTTACCAAGGAAACGTTTCTCTTACATGAGACAATCAGTTCAGTTCAACCTGCTCCACACGTCACACCAACATCTATAGGTCTCAATACCCCCAGCCGCTCTGAATGTCAGCAGAGACCCAGCCCATTCCAGGAATATCGAGATGTGCCTTCGGAGTGAGAGGTTGGCGGAGGAATGCTGTGTCGAGGTGTTGCACCTACTCAGCCAGCAACCAAGCATACAGACGTGTTGTGTGGGGAGTTACCTCACAGGGGATGGGCACACTCTTCCTGGGCACCAGGTGACAACCCAAGCGCTGCTAGAAGTCACTGTGGACATTTTCTCCTCCACAGGCAAGTGCCTGAAAGTAATACCTGCAGTGTCCTGGCACCCAGGCAATATTTGAGCCAGCAGCTGGGCTACGCTCCGGTAATTCGCTCTGACTGAGTTTTGTAGGCCAGGCGCCGATAGAAAAAACGTTCCCACAATCAGGTTCTCACTATGGATCCGTCGCTACAGTGACGCCGCCATCCACATGAGCCTTTGCCTCCATGAGATGCTAGTTACAGATGTACACTGAAGAGGTATTGACTCTGACACTGTGATCAGCAACTGGAATTTGTAATATTTGTCTTTGTTTTTCATTGGAAAAATGTGCGACTTATTCTTTTGTTCACCCTTTTTTGACTTTAACTTTTTATTTTCCTTTTCAGACTAATTTTTGCGTCTCCTGTTTGAACTTTGTAACACATGTAGTGTATGGAAATTGGATTTTGCAACGTTCAGTTTATTGTGACTTTGTAATGGCTTCAGATGTTATTATTGTTCTTTCTGTATTCAAGAAGTGACTTGTTTTCAATTATTGTTTGCAGGCTAAGTTGTACTGGCTATTTAATGTTTTGTGTCACAATAAACTTCATATTCATTTTATGCCTGAGTATTTCTCCTGTATTGCCTTCGGCGGACACATAAAAAGTCGTCATACTTAGTAGACTTTTAGGTAGTGTCTTAAGGATCGTTGTAGGGGGTATATAACTGACCTTACTGTTCAGGTTGCACTCTACTACTAGAATCCAAAAGTTCTGACACAGGATTCATAAAAACAGCAACATGTTAAGATGATACCTTTAATGCTTCAGGTGTCCTACTTAGTCTCTCTCACTTGAATTTAAGCACAGAACACATGTGAAAGTGTTCAAATGTCCTCTTTTGAGATATTGTAGAACTCGTCTCATAATGTCTAGTGTGTTAGTTATGCCGCAAAATAATAAAAAGGCTCTGAGCACTGTGGGACTTAACATCTATGGTCATCAGCCCCCTAGAACTACTTAAACCTAACTAACCTAAGGACATCACACAATACCCAGTCATCACGAGGCAGAGAAAATCTCTATGCCGCCAAAGCATTGGCCCTTGTCTAAATTCTGCGGTGTCATGTTGTGGTATGTTAATACAGGAAATCTCGTCACTAGGTGTCAACTCGCCGCTGATTTTGTTTGCAAACCAGGTGTAGAGGACAAGCAATGTACATAGCTTTCTTTTCTTCAACACATTCTGGAGAACTTGTTAACAGTTGATGTAGAGATGTTGCTCCACAGCTGTTTGTGGTACAACAACGTCACACTACTATTGCACGTAGAGACAGCTTGGCCTGGTCACAACCGACTGGTCGAACGCATATCTGTTGCTTAGAGTCGTTAATTGAAGCTGCCGCCGCAGTAGTTGCGTTAAACGTCTTGGCAGACGGTGCACAAGACGTACAAGAACCAAGAGGGAACCACAAGTATGAAAGACCAAGAAATAAGTGCTCGGATTAAAAATAGCATAAGACAGCGATGAAGACTGTCGCCCCTACTGTTCAACCTATAGATCGAAGAAGTAGTGAAGGAAATAAAACAAAGATTCAAAAGTGAGAGTAAAATTCAGAGTGAAAGGATATCAATGATAAATTTGTAAATGGCATTGCTATCCTCAGTGAACGTGAAGAAGAATTAGAAGATATATTGAATTGGATTAACAGTTAATGTTTACAAAGTATGTATTATGGCTCAAATGGCTCTGTGGTCATCAGTCCCCTAGAACTTAGTACTACTTAAACGTAACTAACCTAAGGACATCACACACATCCATGCCCGAGGCAGGATTCGAACCTGCGACCGTAGCAGTCGCGCGGTTGCGGACTGAGCGCCTAGAACCGCTAGACCACTGCGGCCGGCCTATGTATTATGAATAAACGGAAAAAGACCAACATATATAGAGTACCAGAAACGAGATTAGCGATAAACTTACGATCATAACTGGGGACCACGGCGTAGTCGGAGGTAAGGAAGTCTGCTGCCTGGGAAGCATCAGACTTGGAACTTTAGGACGGATTGCCAGTGTACCGTAGTTCGTGGAATGTGGTTTTACCTGCACGGGAATCACATCACCGTGAAACTGTATCATACTGCAACACTTCCAGATGATCGGATTTTGATCCAGAACCTCACAGCAGATCTTGAATATGAGGCAGTGAGATGTATTTCGGATAAATGCGTGGTTAAACCAATTTTCAATCAACGTGCCGTTAGTGATTGATTACTGGGCAAGCGTACAATCATAGAATATAGCAGGACATGAGTTTATTTAAAAAATATGCCCCGCCCCAACCTCCTCTCGCGCTCCCAGCCTATTCATCGGACGGTAGCACTTGCAGCCTACATCCTCAATTATACAGGGTGAGTCATCTAACGTCACCGCTGGATATATTTCGTAAACCACATCAGATACTGACGAACCGATTCCACAGACCGAACGTGAGGAGAGGGGCTAGTGTAATTGTTTAATAAAAACCATACAAAAATGCACGGAAGTATGTTTTTTAACACAAACCTACGTTTTCTTTAATGGAACCACGTTAGTTTTGTTAGCACATCAGAACATATAAACAAATACGCAATCAGTGCCGTTTGTTGCATTGTAAAATGTTAATTACATCAGGAGATATTGTAACCTTAAGTTGACGCTTGAAACTTCCGACTTTCAGTTGCGTGTTGTAACAAACACGGACCACGGTCGGCGATAAGCATCTGTAGGGACATGTTTACGATGACGACCGTGTTTACGAGTGTGGCTGTAGTGCACTGTTGTGGTTTGGTCTAGTCGCAGTGTCCGCATGTAGTTCTTGATGCTATTGTTATTCTGCATTCGTCTCCGCACGCAGTGTATTGTTGTAGGAACTGTGACCATTGTGTATTCGAACTCTGAAAAGGCGGAGATGATACTCGTCTACGGCGGGTGTCGACGAAATGCAGCTGAAGCCTGCAGGGCGTGTGCAGAACGGTACCCGGACAGAGAGCATCCAACCTGCCGCACATTGCAAAACATCTACCTCCAACTGTATGCAACAGGTATGGTCGTAGCACGCAAACGTGTCCGTAACAGGCCCGTCACAGGAGAAGCGCCGGCCGCGGTGGTCTCGCGGTTCTAGGCGCACAGTCCGGAACCGCGCGACTGCTACGGTCGCAGGTTCGAATCCTGCCTCGGGCATGGATGTGTGTGATGTCCTTAGGTTAGTTAGGTTTAACTAGTTCTAAGTTCTAGGGGACTGATGACCTCAGAAGTTAAGTCCCATAGTGCTCAGAGCTATTTGAACAGGAGAAGCGGGCGCAGCTGGTGTGTTAGCTGCTGCTGCCATGAACCCACACATGAGTACACGGGACATTGCGAGAGCCGGTGGACTGAGTCAAAGTAGTGTCATGCGCATACTGCATCGTCGCCGCTTTCACCCGTTTCATGTGTCGCTACATCAGCAATTACATGGTGATGACTTTAATCATCGAGTGCATTTCTGTCAATGGGCATTAACAGAGAGTGCGT
This sequence comes from Schistocerca gregaria, assembly GCF_023897955.1. NCBI lineage: Eukaryota > Metazoa > Arthropoda > Insecta > Orthoptera > Acrididae > Schistocerca > Schistocerca gregaria. The sequence continues at coordinate 659,180,135 of NC_064920.1, forward strand.
TGCAGTTCTACCTGTTCACCAATGAAGCGGGTTTCACAAACCACGGGGTAGTGAATCTACGGAACATACGTTACTGGTCCGTGGACAAACCTCGCTGGCTCAGACAGGTAGAGCGACAGCGACCGTGGCCTGTAAATGTATGGTGCGGAATCGCTGGCGGCCACCTCATTGCTCCTCACTTCATTGCAGGATCCCAAACAGCTGCAACACACATCGCCTTTCTACAGAATGATCGGCCAACGTTGCTCGAAAATGCCCCACTGGAAACGCGTCGACGTATGTGGTATCAGCTTGATGGTGCACCTGCACATTCCGCAATTAACACTAGACTGACCCTTGACAGGATGTTCGACAAGCGTTTCATAGGACGTGGAGGACACATAAATTGGCCAGCCTGTTCTCCTGATCTTACACCTCTGGACTGCTTTCTGTGGGGTACGTTAAAGGAGACTGTGTACCGTGATGTACTTACAACCCCAGAGGATATGAAACAACGTATCGTGGCAGCCTGCGGCGACATTACACCAGATGTACTGCGGCGTGTACGACATTCATTACGTCAGAGATTGCAATTGTGTGCAGCAAATGATGGCCACCGCATTGAACTTCTATTAGCCTGACATGTCGGGACACACTCTATTCCATTCCGTAATTGAAAACGGAAACCACGTGTGTACGTGTATCTTACCCGTATTGGTAACGTACATGTGCGTCAGTGAAAAAGACCAATAAAAAGGTGTTAGCATGTGGACGTAATGTGTTGTTCCAGTCTCTTCTGTACCTAAGGTCCATCACCGTTCCCTTTGGATCCCTACGTAATTTCTGTGCTCTCCGATACACACGATCTAACAGCGGAGGAGTGGTACTCAAGCGTCAACTTTAGGTTACAATATCTCTGGATGTAATTAACATTTTACAATGCAACAAATTGGCACTGATTACGTATTTGTTTGTGTGTTCTGATGTGCTAACAAAACTAACGGGGTTCCATTTAAAAAACGTAGGTTTGTGTTAAAAAACATACTTCCGTGCATTTTTGTATGGTTTGTATTAATCAATTACACTAGCCCCTCTCCTCATGTTTGGTCGGTGGAATCGATTCCTCAGTATTTGATGTGGTTTACGAAATATATCCAGCGGTAATGTTAGGTGACTCACCCTATATGTAGGATCTATTGAAATCTCTATCTTCCTTCACAGTTTTTAGCTCTACAGTTCCCTCTAATACCACTGAAATTAGTCTCTTGTGTCCTAACACACCCTAACCAGTCTGCATTATGTTCATTACTTCACCGGTCCGGTGGAGAACCTCTTCACATGTCATCTTACAAGTCTATACAATTTTCAGTATCCTTCGACAGTAACACATCTCAAACGCTTCGTTTCTTCTTTTCCAATTATCTCACAGTCCATAATGCACTACTTCATAACATTGTGGTCCAGTCGTACATCCTCTGAAATTTTTTTCTCAGATTAAGGCCGGTGTTTGACATTTGCAGACTTCTCTTTTTTAAATCTTTCTTGCTTCGTCCGTCTTGTGTGATCATGCGTTGTTTTGCTTGCAAAATTGCAAAATTCCGTACCTTTACCTACTTGTGGTCTGCAGTTTTGGTGTTAAGATTATCGTTAGTCTCATTTCTGCAGCTCCTCATTTCTTTTGCTTTTCTTCGGTTTACTCTCAGTCCATATTCTGTGTCCAGTAGACTGTCCATTCCGTTCAATATGTCCTGCAATTCTTCTGCGCTTTCGCTGAGCATAACAGTGCAATGCCATCTGCGAATTTATCATTGATATCCTTTCACTCTGAGTTTTAATCTGACTTTTGAATCTTTCTTTTATTTACTTCATTACTTCTTCGTTGCATACACTGAACAGTAGAGACGAAAGACTACATCGCTGTCTTACCCCATTTTTAATCTTAATCACTTAGTTCTTGGTCTGCTTTTCTTGTGGTTCCGTCTTGGTTCTTGAACGTATTGTGCACCGTCTAACAAAATGTTCCTAGACTGATTTCATTCAAGACCTATAGGCGACGTAAGCGCAGTATCTATGATGGCAGCTTGAACTAACAACTGTGACAGTCAGTTGTGATCAGGCAGTGTTAAGTGGTGTACGTGCAACCGTAGTGTGTCGACGTTGTTGTATTACAAAGTGCAGGGGGGGGGGGGGGACATTTCTGAACGATATGTTCAAGAAATCCTCCAGAATGTATTGAAGAAGAGAAAAATGTGTGGAATGGTTGTCCAGCACACCTTGACTCCCGTGCAAACAACGACGTATGGGCGCCTGCTGCTACTTGGGTGAAATCCAAAACACGTAAAATCATCAAGGCTAATGAGACTGGATGTTATCAATGTCAACCTATCACAAAAGACCAAAGGGCAGTAATTCACAAGAAGAGTGAACGCTTTGACGACATAACCGACATTTAAGTCATAGTGATGTGCGATTGGAACAACATCCCAAAGAAGGACTTTTTCTGAGTTCCTCATGGTTGTATGAGCATTCTGTGCGTTGCAGCCTACTTAATTGCAGGGGGAGTATGTATAACACCAAAAGCGTTAAAACTAGCATTTTAACGGCTCTCTGCATTTTTTTAAATCTAGTCTGGAAAGATTTTGAAATGACGGGATACATTATCCGCCATTACCCTTACCTTACTCTTATTTTCTTCAGAATTTCGAACACCTTGCACCAACTTACTCTGTCAAACACTTTTTCCAGGTCAACGTATCCTAAAAATGTGTACTGATTATTCTTAGTTCTGGCTTTCATTATCAGTCGCAAAGGTCCCTTACCTTTCGGAAAGTCAGACTGATACTCGTCTCATAGAACCACACTTTTTTTAAAATTTCATCTGTATATTATTTTTATAAGGATTTAAGGTGATTGAGGCTTCAAGCTGACTGTGCGATGGTTTTTGCACTTATCTGTCCTTGCTCTTCCCATAGTCTCATGGTACGTCTGCTGACTCAAAGATTCTGCATTGCATTTGTCCACTTTCATTAAATTTATAATAAATTTTTGCTATCACTTCCTAATATCGTATCGGCCGGCCGGTGTGGCCGAGCGGTTCTAGGCGCTACAATCAGGAACCGCGCGGCAGCTACGGTCGCAGGTTCGAATCCTGCCTCGGGCATGGATGGGTGATGTCCTTAGGTTAGATTTAAGTAGTTCTAAGTTCTAGGGGACTGATTACCTCAGAAGTTTAGTCCCATAGTGCGCAGAGCCACTTGGACCATTTGAACTTAATATCGTATCGGACCTCATTTTGGCCGGCGTAGTGCAGAAAATCGACTTAGCATGGACTCAGGAAATCTTTGGAAGTCCCCTGCAGAAATATTGAGCCATGCTGTCTCTGTAGCCGTCCATACTTGCGAAAGTGTAGCGGTGCAAGATTTTGTGCAGGAACTGAGCTCTCAATTACGTCCAATAAATGTTCGATGGGGCTCATGTCGGGCGATCTGTCATCGGAGTGTCCAGAATGCTCTTCAACCAATCGCGAGCAATTGTGGTCTACTGAGGTGGCATCCAAAAGAATTCGTCGTTGTGTCTGAACATGAAATCCACGAATGCCTACAAATGGTCTCCAAGCAGCTGAACATAACCATTTCCAGACTATGATCGTTTCAGCGGAACTAGAGGAACCAGTCCATATCGCGTAAACGCAGCCCGCGCCATAATGGAGCCACCAACAGCCTGTAAAGAGCCTTGTTGACAACATGGGTCCATAGCTTCGTGCGATCTGCGTCACACTTGAACCACAAAATCATGTGTTACCAACTGAAATCTGGACTCATCTGACCAGGCCAAAATCTTCCAGTCGCTTAGGCCCGACAGAGCCCAGGAAGGCGCTGCAGACGCTGTCGTGTTGTTGGCCAAAGGCTCTCGCGTTGGTCGTCTGCTAACATAGCCCGTTAACGCCAAACCTTGCCACACTGTCCTAACGGATACGTTCATTGAACATCCCACATTGATTTCTGTGGGTATTTCACGCAATGTTGCTTGTATGTTAGCACTGACAAGTTTACACAAACGCCGTTGCTCTCAGTCTTTAAGTGAAGGCCGTCGGTCACTGCGTTGTCCGTGGTTGGAGATAATGCCACAGATTTGGTATTCTCGGCACACTATTGACACTGTATATTTCGAAATACTGAATTCCCTAAAGATTTTTGGTGTGGAACCTCCCATACATCTAGTTCCAACAACCGTTCTGCATACTAAGTCTGTTAATTCCCGTCGGGTGGCCACAAATGCGTCGGGAACCTTTTAATATGAATCAGCTGATCACAAATGCCAGCTCCACCAATGTAATACCCATTTATAAAACGAGTACGCGATGCTACCCCCATCTGTATAAATGCAAATCGATATCTCATGAGCTCTGTCACCTCAGTGTTTGCCCTGTTCCAGTCACAGAAGATGTTCATGCAATGATTTTGTGTAGGCTTATTCAGCTGAATATTTCAGTGGAACGCTTATATGAATTCAACCAACACTCAGCTTTAAATCCTCGAGCTCCCTAGAGTCAAATCATCCACTTGCGGCGTCCGATTAAACGCGTTGCACTTTAGTTTGCAAAAGAGCAAGAGATATTTAAAAGAATGCTTAGCAAAATTTTGGTAGCATTGACATTTTCACGCAAAGCCATTTCCTTCATCTATCTTTTCATCCAAAGCACAATCCACTGTCTTCTTTACTTCCTGCCGCTAGACACGTATACTGATTTAGGAGCTTGGGAAAACCAGTTTCATATAATCTTGTTTGTTTAGGAGATACTACGTCCAAAGTTTAAGATGTCTTAAGAACCATAGAGTCAGACGGATAACTTACTGACTAGTGATAACGAAAGAAGGTCTAGCGAACAACTGGAGTGCTTTATGGGATATCCTGGCTTCGCTAAGTGATATTTTAAGACAACTGTGTTCTGACGATATTATAAGTAGTTTCATAAGAAACAAGTATAGATGCAAACCAATTATATGAAACTTTCATTTTCAGTTTGGGAAAGTATTGTATGTGGAATAAATATAAGCAAAATTTAATTGGCTGTTTACTCTTGCATTTTCCCAATTGATATACATGGACAAATTTAATATACGCTACTTATAAAACAGAAATATTAATGTATCAGGGAAATGAATATTGACAAAGAGTGATTTTTCGCGTAGATAAATTTACTTGTTCATGCCAATGTTAATAAAATTAAATGAATAACTTAATGATTTAAGTTCTTTGCATTTTTAAAGGTCATCTCATTATTAAATTACAAACCCATCATAAACATCAACTAAAAAACAAACCTGAAATGCTGCGTAAAAGGCTTTTAGTTCAAAAATTGTTCCAAAATTCCATTTCTGTCGGTTGGTTGTCAGAAAAATTCCTCTTTATCTACATCCTACTCAGCCACCAAGAGGTGTGTGGCGGAGAGTACTTCTGCTACTACTAAACGATTTCCTCTTCCCTGTCTCATTCGGAATGGCTCCTGGAAAAAATGGTTGTTGGTAAGGTAAGCATCTGTCTCGAATTTTCTCTTCATAGTCGTTTCGTGAGATGTGGATTGAAGGAAATAATACGTTCACAGACTCTTCTCGGTAGGTGATCCCCCGAAATTTCAATAGTAATCCTCTCTGTGACGCGCAACACCTCGGCCGTAACATCTGCTACAGGAGTTTGGTGAGTGTCTCTGCAACCCTGTCGCACCGGCTAAACGATCCCGTGACAAACGCGCAGCTCTTCGTTGGATCTTCTGTATCTCTTCTATCAGTCCTATTTGGTAAGAGTCCAAGATTGATGAACAGTACTCCAGAATCGGCTTAATAAGTGCCTTGTAAGGCAATTCCTTCGTGGATGAATTAAATTTCCTTAGGGCTCTTAGTACGAACCTCCGGCTGGAATCTGCTTTTCATATCGTTTGTTTTATGTGGTGACTACACTTAAGATCACTTTCGATAGCTACTCTAAGATATTATACGGCAGATACTGTTCCCAGAAATTTGTCATCAATAGTGTAGTTGAACATCAACAAAAGCAAAACGAGGATAATGGAATGTAGCCGAATTAAGTCTGGTGATGCTGAGGGAATTAGATTAGGAAATAAGACACTTAAAGTAGTAAAGGAGTTTTGCTATTTGCGGTGCAAAATAACTGATGATGGTCGAAGGGGGAGACCGAGAGATGAATACACTAAGCAGATTCAGAAGGATGTAGGTTGCAGTAGGTACTGGGAGATGAAGAAGCTTCCACAGGATAGAGTAGCATGGAGAGCTGCATCAAACCTGTCTCAGGACTGAAGACCACAACAACAACAGTGTAGTTGTACACCACTGGATTTCGTTTCCTATAGATGCGCAATATGTTAGTTTTGTTTACGTTCCTAGTCAGTTTTACCATTCATGAATCCTTTACAAGTCAGTTTGAAAATCGATACTTTCTTCTCGTGTTGCTACTTTCTTGAATATAACCATATAAATTGCCAACGGTCTTAATAGAGCTTCCGATGCTTTGCAATGTATCATTTACATACTTTGTAGACAGTAATGGTCTTATCACAAGTCCTTGGTGCACTCTGGGAATTACCTTTACATCTGTTGATTTTGTTATGTTAAGAGCGATGTGTTACATTCTATCTGCACGGAGGTCTTGAATCCAATCGCAAATCTGGTCCGATACTCGGTAAGCTCGTAATTTTTTATTTATTTATTTTTAGTTATTATTAACTAACGGCAGTGCGGGACGGTATCAAAAGCCTTCCTCAAGTCAAGGAACACGGCATCAACCTGAGCGACGTTATCTGCTCGTACTGCAGGTTCAGTCTCCTCTGTAGACTCTAAATCTAGCCCTCCACTGTACTCTAGGGCGACTTCCGTGGCCAAACTGTTTAATACGGTAAATGAACAATGTCTGAGACCACTGTACAACGCTAGGCACCAGATCATCATATAGAGGCATTCTTCAAAATAAGTACATTACTTTAGTAGTCGAATGTTTTTTTTAATCCTGTAACAGTGAGCCTTGAAGTGTAGCGGGAATAAAGTGTAATTTGATGATACTTCCCTGTCTGGAGAGACGTTTCGGTGAAAGCAGTGCGGCCACAGAGCCGGCGGTGCTGCCAAACACTTACAGTGAGTAGTCGGTAAGCCGACGGTGCCGTGGGTGCGCAGCCTGGTCGGGGATTACCCGGCAATCAGGTGGGGCAGCACGTCGGCCAATGGCGGCTCACCGCACCGCAGCCACGGCAGTGCATAGTAATGGCCGCGCTCGCTGCCAGTGCTTCCTTCTGAGAGCACACCGCTGCTGCCGCTGACTGCCGACCGGGCGCAGTTACCGCAAACGCCGGGCCTCGAGCTACTGAGATACTCCCATTTTGCAGGAGATAGCGCGGATGTAGTGCTGTTTGAGGTTGGCGTAACGTGCTCAAGTACGTGTAAAGGGTGTGGTTTATGCGCAGACTGCATACCACCGTCACTCAAAATGGATCAGGGCTGTTTTCCATCGTTAGAGCCCCCCCTCCCCCCCCCCCCCCCCCGCGCAAAAAAAAAACAACCTTATGACAAGCTTCTGCTTGTCAGATTAGATTTGGCGGCATCTACTTGTTCAGCTGACCCATAGTTGACAGAAGGGCAAAAGATTATCACAAGGATATAAACTCGTATTGGTGGTGACACAAACAAAAAACAAACGTTGAAGACCATGATTTTCTAGACGTGACTGAAAAGGGGACCGCGCGTGCTTATCATTACCGATTTCGTCCATATTTATAATATCTACCGGGCTTGGCTAGAAATGAAAGTTACTGAAGTGTGAGACCCAGAGGGCGAAGCGTTTAGAAAAGATAGTATTTTTGGAGCGGGCCGGGCGAGGACTGAGCCACAGTATTTACGTTAACGTCGTTTCAAGCCAGCGGTTGGCGCAGCGGAAAGTATACGGACCGACAATTCGAGGGGCGTGGGGTCGAGACCACGTGTCAAAATTTTGGCTTATTTTATTTTCAGTTTTTACATTAATTACTCTGAAAATAAACCAAAATTTTATATATTTTGTTTATTTATGTTTTATTATTTTTTTTAAATAATGCATGAAAAGGAGAAGCATCGCAAATAAACTGTCAGTAAGGTATTGTACGCTGTAATCAAATTCCCCTCATGAAAAGTTATATGGAGAGTCCCCACGGACGCTATAAATACAGTCCTTTGTTGGAAGCGTATATGCAATCTCAGTTTTTCCTTTGCCACTCCTTTTCATGCCGTTTGTAGCATTAATAAACGCAATGTAAGTTATCCAGCAGTATTTAGCTTTATTTTTTCCAGACGCTTTACCATCTGGAGATCCCACTTTCGTGACTTTCATTTCTGGCCAAACTCTGCGTGCATCATAAATCTGGAGGAAATCGCTGATGACCAGCAGATTCCCACCGTTTGTGGAGAGAGAGGTACTTACGGAGGGACGCGGCTCAATTCGGCATACTGGTATGTCTTATTCCCTTTTGGAAACACTGGTTATACTTCATCTGTTATTGTGTCAATTACTATATCGAATCCAATACATTGTCAGCCTAATACCGAGGGCGCTCTGTCGACAGGTCACATAAAATTGTACAGGATGTTCGGAAATTCCTGTTACAGACTTCTGGGACTTGTAGAGGGCAGTGAATACATATAACGTTTCCATTCTAAAACGGTTTCAGTTCAGATGTGTAATGCCTTCATGTCTGCTAAGAGAAGAGAAAAGTCTCAGAATTCTTGCCCTGGTATGTAACAGGGCAGACAGGATGAGTAGTACTACGCAAGATTATCACCTAATTTCCTAATTGTAACGTAATAGTACTGCGCCACGCCTTGTTTAATTCCTCAAGCAGATGTGGATGAGTTAAACATCAGAAATGAAACTGTCTTAGAACGGAAACGGTACACTTTTGCACATGGATTACTTTTCAGAATATTATGTACTCACTCTCATCTACATGTCCTAGAATTTTGTAACGCTATTTCTGAACAGGACAATACCTGACGACTGGAGAATAGGAGACATTGTTCCCATCTTCAAGAAAGGCAATAAAAGACTTTGTAAAAACTACAGAGGAATAACCCTTATGAGTCATACAGCCAAAATTTTTGAAAGAATTTTACTAAATAGAATAAGTGAAAAGATAGAAAACGAGCTGAGTGAAGAACAGCATGGGTTTAAGAAAGGAAGAAGCGCGATCGACCTGATATTTTCTATCCGTCAACTGATGGAAAAAAGTTGGGAGTATAACAAAAGGGTGATGATGGTTTTTATAGACATAGAAAAGGCATATGACTCAGTTGACAGGGAAAGACTCAGGGAAGAAATGAAGAAGACAGATATAAAAGATGTTATAAAGACAATGTGCAGAGGACACAATTGTAGAATTAGAACACCATCGGGGACCTCTGAATACTTCGAAATAAGACAAGGACTTAAGCAAGGAAGTATTCTATCACCTGCGCTTTTTAATGTTGTGATGGAGGGAATGAATAGGGCAGTTAAAGATATAGTAAAAGAAAAAGACAAAAAGATGATTTTTGCAGATGATATAGTAATATGGGTTGATAAAGAGGTAGATGTACAGTTACAGCTCGATGCGTGGAAGAAAATAATGAAAAGGTATGGATTAAAAATAAATAAAGATAAGAGTGAAGTAATGGTATTTGGTAGAGAGGAAGGTATCAACGGAAATATTACCTTGGATGGAGAGCCCCTCAAAGTGGTAGAAAGTTTCACTTATTTAGGGAGTGAAATATCTAGGGATGGAAGAATAACTAACGAAATTAATAGGAGGTTACAGAAGGAAGACAATTTCTACCAAACAATGAAACACCTGATTTGGAGTAATGAAGTTTCAGAAAGAGCAATACTCCTTATGTATAGGGATTATTACATCCCTATTGTCACCTATGGTGGAGAAACATGGACAATGACAGAAAGGGACTGGAGCAGACTGCAAGCAGGGGAAATGAAATTTCCCAGAGCAGTGAAGGGAAAAACAAGAATGGATAGAGTAAGGAATGTAGAGATTAGAAAGGACCTTAAACAAGAGAGTATGAGAGAAGAAATTGAAAGAAAGAGATTAAGATGGTATGGGTATGTTAAGAGGATGCATGGGCAGAGACTCCCCAAAATTATGGAAGAACTAAAGATGGGTGGGAAAAGACCTAGAGGGCTCCCAAGAACACGGTGGAAAATGGGATTGAGAATATCTGTAGAAAGGAGAGGTGTGACCTGGCAGCAAGTGGAGGAAGAAAAGTGGTGGGAGGACCAAGCCAAATGGAGAGGACTCATCAGCGCCCAGACTCGGCAGTAGCTGCAGCTACCGAACCGGTGCGATATCCTCTACCGTCCGTATATTTTCAACTTAAAGTGTTTGGGTCACACTGTGTATGTATACAACACAAATTGTCCTACATCTGTTACCATGTAATGTGCAGGCATTACAGTTGTGCACTTTCGGGTGGGATGGGGAAGTGGGTTGCCTAAGATACTGATAAAGATCGGACCCTTAGTTCATCACTGCCAATCGCTGGGAACGGGCATAACGATGACGTCGTATAGGTCAACGTACCGGTTCAAATCCTTCAGCTGGACAACACTTCAAACACAATGGTACGCGGTTTTCAGTCACCCATCCATGTACTAGGCGGGCCCGATGTTGCTCAACGTCGGTGATTGTGGAAGAACCGGTGTATCCGCCATGGCAAGGCCATTAGCAGCGGTGTTTTTTTTTTAATTTTTGCAAATCAGTTTGCTTTTTATTTATTATTTTGAAACGTGTGAGACGTGTGTACATCAGGGGGCTCGAGTACGATGGCCACGATCCCAGAATTATAGCTGGATACTACTACAGATCACAAAGAATCGAACGTATCTTATCCGATTTAGGATAGTTAATTTTATGCCTACAAAAAATCGAGATAATAATACTTCTTTTTTTGCAATAATGAACGTCCATCGTGGTTTTCGAGAGCCTTTTACGAAAACTTTTCGAAAAACTAAACGGCAAGCAAGTTGTATGTTAAGATGAAATCTCCCAGCAGTAGGAGATTAAAAGTACAGTATCTTGTGAGATTAGGAGCGGTTGCATCGGGAGGTGAGAGCGGTGGTAAGTTTCTGAAGACACGTCTGGTCGGGCGGTGGGATGGCTGAAGCAGGTGGGGCAGCGTGGAGAGGGCGGACACGGGAGGAAGGCGTGCAGGCCGCGGCTGACCAGAGCGAATTAGCGCAAAATCCCACTCCGGAGGACTGACAAGTGAATGGTCAGACCTGTCATGCCGAAACATGTATTGCTTTTCTTAGCACTGTTATTTAACTGTGCAAAATTGTAGCTGATGTCATGATCCGGAAGTCACCTAAAAAAAATCACGAACATGGCTGTGTTTACTGCTTGGCGCTTGCAGTTATGGCTGGCCACCCCTGGAAATGGTGAGTGGCGAGCGTTGTGCGCATGGTCGGGAAGTGGGGCCGTCTTATCGCGGCATTCACTAAGGAGGAACATCGCTGCACGGTTTTGGTGGAAAGGGGAAACGAATATTCGCTTCTGTGGCATGCCCGTCGTTTTAATTTCTGGTACGTGTTTCGAAACATACCGTCCTGAAACTGGTTAGAGATGTGAAAGATGTTCTGTACATGTTCATCTATACTCCGCAAGCCACTTTACGGTGAACATTCAATCTCCCCTCACAGGTGATGGCGAACCCTGTAAATGTTTTGCTGCTTGCCATGGAGATATACCACAGACGCCAAATGAAGCAATCAACAGAAAACACGCGTGAAGACTACGTGTTGTGCGACATGGTTGTTAAACTTCCAGACGAGCATGTAAATGGCGCAGACATGTGGCTAGAAACAACTGAAACACTCGATATCGCAGACTGTGAATCTACAGACGGCGAAGACACCGACGAAATTTGCACTCATGAAGACTCTTCGAGTGATAGTGCAACGTAACACATCAATTATCTCCGAAAGCAACACCAGCAACTACAATTATCTCATCAGACAAAGAAAAAGCGGTGGCGTATTGGTTGAACGAAAGTGGGAAGAAACGCCTACGTATCCAGTACTGTTCAAAATAAGTATCGCTTTTTCCGTTATGAACGTGAATTGTACAGATGGAACTAGGAAGTCGCTGGACGACGCAAGAGTCGACTGGAAATTGCAACGGAGATAAATGCGCGACTTTTTGAGCTATTTACCGATGCCAGGCAACAGTCATTTAGTGTCAGCGATACAACTTTGAGTGATTGGGCGTTAGGGATGGCCAATGCGATAGGCGCTAAGGAATTTACAGCTTCTCAAAGTTGAATTAGTCGCTTCAAAAGATCACATAAAATTGTGGCAAGAAAAATAACAAAATTTGTATCGAGAAACAGGTCGGAAAGTGAAGTGAGACAAATCGAAATGATAGAAGCTTTTCTTACAACGTCTGTGATTCGCAGGGTTGTCATATGTCGTCTTTGCTTGTATGTTCTTGGTGCACAAGAATGTTTTGAACATTGTATCAATATTTAGCATTTTTGCGGTAATTACAAGAAATAAAATTCGGACGTGTTCTAAACCGTATATTTACTTGTGTCTATTTCATAGTTATTTGGAAAGAATGTTATAGATAACATATAAGCCATATTCGTCAACGAATGTTTAATTATCATACGATCGCTTTCACTGAGGGAATTAGCTCTCTCACTGCTGTGGCAAGAGAGCGGCGCTTAGCTAACGCCACCTTGTCCCTAGATGGCGTTGGTATAACGTAGCGAGAGAGGTCAGGGTTGCAAAAGAGGCAGTTATAAGCGCGGAAACCATGCGACAATAATGTCTTACTTCATAAAATTGTTTACAGACTTCCAGGTCATGTCAACAGCTAAAATTCTGCATACAGACTTCTTGCAATGTTAACTCACAGTGGTAAAAAAAGCAACACAGGTTTCGACGTGACAAGTCTGACCATTCCCTTGTGAGACTGTTCTCTGGCAGGTCAGAATGGCCAATGACGTCCATGGTTGGTTGATGAGAGAATGAATGCCGTATTTCCACGAAAAATATGTAACATACCTTACAGACAAGATACGTAAGTACAAGATGCATCAGACAAATAGGAGCGACAAGACAAGCTCATTGGAACATTAAACTTAATTCTCAGACCTATACTTTGAAAGACATGTATAGTTTCAACTACAGCAGTTTATACAATTAATGACAAATGAACTAATGAAGAATTTTTTTCTTATGATGCATGATGTCAAACCTGACGATGTCAGTAATCACATAAACATGTTACTTTTGAAATCAAGCATGTAAATAACTAATTGTGACGGTATATGAAATGCATTTGCAAATTGTGTCGCCCCTACGGATTCTCGCTGCATACACGTAAGGACAACACGTGTATCCCAGATCTTTAGCCAATATTCCTAATGTGTGGGAACTCATAATGCACGATTTAAGAATTATTTGTAATTGTAAAGTGAGCTTGAACATGTTGCCTAACTTCCTATAATGCGTTCACAATTTTGCACATAATGTACAAATTTTATAGTGAGAAGTGACAAAGTGACTGTAATATTTTTTGTATTACTAGTGTATTGTGTGTATGTGTAATAGTTTTTATGATGCAATGGTGGTCAGTTCCTTATTGTTTAAATTGAACTAAGTAGTCATGACGTCACAAAGTACTTAAAAGGGCAGGCAAATCTCCACGCAGTGTCTTATGTCGGTGATCGCTCGGAGCGCAAGGCTGGAGAGGTACTGTGAGGCCAAAAGAAAGAGTGTCTTGGGCCAGCATTAGAAAATTTCTTGAGGGTACGAGCTGAATACACTGAAATTTTACGGAACTCAGAATAATTTTGTGAGCGTGGCTTCTGGACTCTAAATTCTAACGAAGCTTTGAATTATTTATGAGGTTTTAGGTGACTGTTCATGTGACCACGCGAACTTTAACGTTGGTGATGCGCTTTGGAGCAGTTATGAGCTGAATTATTTCGCTGGATTTATTATTTATCGTGGTGTAACAAACTTGTTAAATGTTTCGTTATGATAATATTGAGCTTTACGGACTTTAGTTTTCGGAACTGCTGTAAGTGAGGTTTCCACGCTATCGAACTTCACATATTTGCTGCTGCTTTCTGAGATTAGTGTCCTGTTACATGAACTTTACTTGTACATGCTTCTATATTTAAATGCTGTGCTCACACTGCATTTGTAACATCTATTTTCGATCTATTTTCTATCTGTATCGATATTTCTTTGTCAAATTGTAGTGTTGCTTATGTAGAGTATTGCATCTATCATGGAAATTCTTTGACTGTTTATACATATTTCAATTATGTGAACTTTTGAACGATGTTATTTAAATTGTGCTTGTGGATTTAAATAACTACTGGAATAATTGTTATATAATGTACTGTAAATAACTTGGTCCATCGTTAGGGAACGTAGGGATGAATGTAAAATATGTGGGGAAGCCCCGCAGGTACGGAAGTAGTCTGGCGGAGTGGGAAAGGTGTGGTTGACGCACAGGTGGCAACTCGTCTTTTGTGGTGAGTAAGGAGTCTGGGCTGAGCAGTGCTGTTCATAACATCTCGCTAGCAGTAGCGGATCATTGGGGCTCAAATTCATGGAGTGTCGAGTCCAGAAAGGCTTAAGAGCAGTATTTATGGTCCTGGGAAGCTGCATTTAATGATACTATTATCGTGGCATGGTTTTTGGCACTGTAAAAATATAATTCTGACGCCAAGAAGATCTGTATCAGGACTAGGCCAGCAATACAAACTACCATGACTGCATCACCGCCATGTTAACAGCCACTGCAAATTACGCCACCAGTGCCACGACCCTTCCACTAAATTGCTTATATTTGCTAATCTGTAAATGAATCAGGTATTTGTGATATTTGGTTGATTTTAATAATACTCGTTCTGTTGCTAGAAGCTCTATCTTACACCTGTGATTATCCCAAATCACAAACCTGGACAGGAATCCTATCCTAGTGAATTTAATTCCGATTGTCCTAATTTATTACAGAAAGACTTACTTTGTAACTGTAAAAATAGTTAGTAGCTTTCTAATGTGTGGAGTTATAGTGTTTAAAGTTCAGTTTTATAGTTTGAGAAATACTCCACTTTCAGTGCAATTTTAAATCAAGCTGCAGTCGCTTCCTTAAACAATTTGCCTTACTTGGAAAGCTGCCTGAAACCAGTAAAGTTAATCTGTAATGAAAAAGATTATTAATTGTTGCATTTATGCCCTTTGATCAGAATTACAGTTTTATTAGTGTTCATTTCATGAGAAAGTGATTGAACTTCACTTTAATGTTCTGTTGGCATTTGCACAGCCACTTATATTTTGGGTGAGTTAAAAGACTTCTTATCAAAGCACATTTGTTATTTAAAGAGTTATAATTTGTTGTGCTTTACTCAATTAATAATTTTTAATAAGAGTACTTACCGTATCTCTTACATAGTAATGTAATTTTGTGAATGAGCATGGTTCTTCAAACCATGAAAGTTTAATGGGCCTCATGTACTAGGATAGTTAGTTAATAATGAAGCAAAACATGGCTCCTTCAAAGCCAGTGTAGTTATATCTGGATTCTGTTTAATTGCTTCAAACAAAGAAATATTTATGTGTCTGCTATTACAATGCAAATTAGTTAATGCACAGGCATGGAGGTCCTATACTAAGCAACAAAGTTGTAGAGTACGGTCGTTAACAGACCCAATGATACAATCAGAATCATTTCATGCTCTTCCCTGTTTAGTATTGCTACTAATTTCAAGTACGTTGGTTCTGTAAACTGTTGCAGCTAGTTCATTGAAGGTAGATGTTGCTGAGAGCGATATGTTACTGTTTGCTATCTCATTGGCCATTTGTTTGTCTGATTTCCAAACTAGTGGTACATTTATCTGCAAGTTTAGGTTACTGTGATGTAGTGTGAACATATATAAGGAAAGAGTTTAGTGAGTGTGTGTCAGGGAAGGCCAGGTTAGCCTTAGCACTGCTTCCTGCTTTATTATATCTCTTGATACAGAAATGCCTAATTAGGCTGCCAACAGATATTGATATGTAATGTTACAACTTGCTATTCGAGTTAGTGTGTGCAAGTTATGAGACTTGAGACATACCGTCACACGTTCGGAGAAACAGTATCCACAGAATTCCAAAGATAGCAATGGCAGACGAGTGCGAGAACTATCGCTCAATCCAACGGCTTATGCATCCAATTTGCTGAGAAGAATTCTATACAGAAGAATGGAATAGAACAGCAAGGATCTGTATTTTGACGATCAGTTTAGCTTTGGGAAACATAAAGGCACGTGAGTGGCAGCTCTGATGTTCCAGCTGATAATCGAAGCACGATATAACATATATCAAGACATACTCATAGTATTTATTTACCTACAAAATGCGTTCGACTATGTAAAATGCTGCAAGATGTCCAAAATTTCGAGTAAAATAGCAATAAGCTACGAGGAAAGGTGTAAAATAGTGCAATAACTAAGAGTGAAGTATAAGAACGGAAGACCAGGAACAATGTACTCCCATTAAAGAGGGGTAAGACAGAGATGTAGTCTTTCGTCTCTGCTGTTCAATCTATACAT
The DNA here is from genome assembly GCF_023897955.1 of Schistocerca gregaria. Taxonomy (NCBI): domain Eukaryota; kingdom Metazoa; phylum Arthropoda; class Insecta; order Orthoptera; family Acrididae; genus Schistocerca; species Schistocerca gregaria. The sequence goes on from NC_064920.1 coordinate 659,196,748, forward strand.
CGAAGAAACAATGACAAAATAGAACAAAGGTTCAAGAATGAGATCACAATTTAGGGTCAATGGATATCAGTGGTAAGCTCCAATGATGAGACTGCTTAGCTGAGTGAAAGTAAGTAAGAAGTTCCACCACTCGTTGATTGTAATGAACAGTGTAATGGGCGAACTCTATTGATTGACTGTAAACCGAGGAAAGACGGAAATAATTATGAGTAGCCGAATTGCATTTGCGATAATCTTAACATCAGAACTTATGGCAACGAAGTAGACGAAGTTAAGGAAGTCTGCCACCCTGGAACTAAAATGACACATGTTGGAGGAAGCAGACTACCACATACAAAGTGGACATTACTGACCAAAAGAAGACTACTATTGACAAACGGAGGCCTTAATTTGAGGAACAAATTTCTGAGAAAGGTATGTTTGGAGCACAGCATTGTATGATACTGAATCACGGTTTGTGAGAAAAACGGAAAACAGAGCGAGGTGGCGCAGTGGTTAGACACTGGACTCTCATTCGGGAGGACGACGGTTCAGTCCCGCGTCCGGCCATCCTGATTTAGGTTTTCCGTGATTTCCCTAAATCGCTCCAGGCAAATGCCGGGATGGTTCCTTTGAAAGGGCGCGGCCGACTTCCTTCCCCGTCCTTCCCTAATCCGATGAGACCGATGACCTCGCTGTCTGGTCTCCTTCCCCAAACAAACCCCCCCCCCCCCTCCCCCTCCAACCCAAAGTCAGAAGTAAAAACCGGGAAAGCAGGGACTCGATGCATTTGAGATGTGTTGCTATGTATAAAATCTGAAAAGTTAGATGGATTGATAATATAGGGAATGAGGCGGTATTACACTACATCCGCTAAGAAAGAAACATATCCAGAGAGACTGAAATATGCCATTGTTAAACCCTTCTATATGGAAGGTGATAGGAGAGGTGTTAGTAGCTACCGACATGTTTCACTGCTGACATCATTCTCCAAAATGTTTGAGAAGATGATGTATTCTAGAATAGTACGTGACCTTAGCAACAATGGAATCCTTAAAAAATCACAGTTTGGGTTTCACAAGTATTGGTCACTGAGAACGCCACTCACCAGATTTTACAAGCATTAACTAATAAAATAAAGTCCGTTGGTACTTTCTGCGACCTCTCTAAGGCATTTGACTGTGTGAATCACAGTATTCTACTAGATAAATTGACGTTTTATGTGACTGATGGTATAGCCAACCAATGGAACATGTCACATCTAACCAAAAGAATGCAGAAAGTTGTACTTAGCAAATAAAGCAATATAGTTCAAATGGCTCTAAGCACTATGGGACTTAACATCTGAGGTCATCAGTCCCCTGGACTTAGAACTACTTAAACCTAGCTTTCCTAAGGATATCACCCACATCCATGCCCGAGACAGGATTCGAACCTGCGACCGTAGCAGCGGCGCGGTTCCAGACTGAAGCGCCTCGAACCGGTCGGTCACAGCTGCAGGCAGCAATATAGTCCAGGGACATAATTATGACCGGGGAAAAAGTCACATATAGGGTTCCCAAGGTTCAATGTTAGTCCGCCGGCCGCTGTGGCCGAGCGGTTCTAGGCACTTCAGTCTGGAACCTCGCGATCGCTACGGTCGCAGGTTCGAATCCTGCCTCGGATGTGGATGTCTGTGATGTTCTTAGGTTAGTTAGGTTTAAGTAGTTCTAAGTTCTAGGGGACTGATGACCTCGGATGTTAAGTCCCATAGTCCTCAGAGCCATTTGAACCATTTTTATTCAATATTAGTCCACTACTGTTCCTCATATAGGGAAACGATCTCCCGTCTAGTATACAACAAGCAGCATTAGTTCTTTATGCAGATGACTGTAGTATTGTAATCAGTTCAAACTTACGTACAAGAACAGAAGAAATGGCAAAAAAATGTTCTTAAAAGTATCATTGACTGGTTTTCTGGGAATGGTCTCACCCTCAGTTTTAAAAAAGATGCAACATATTCATTTGAGCACATCTATATTGGTTACTACATCAATGAGAACACACGGTGAGGAAATAACAAATAGGGTGGAAGCTTCAAACTTCTTAGGGGTGCTATTGATGAGAATTTAAATTGGTAAAAACACACTTTGTAACTCCTAAAAAAACTTAGATCAGCTACATGGCACTTGAATTATTGCAAATCTTCGGGAGAGACAAATCATCAAATCAGTAAGTTAATATATTTTGCGTATTCTCATTCAATAATGACAAAGAAGAAACCCTTCATTACGCAAAAACATTCTGTATGAATAATATGTGTTGGTAACCCACGATAATTTTGTAGAGTCTGTTCAGGGAGTTGGTTATTCGAGTACTGCTGCACTGCGTATTATTCCCTCACGAAGCTTGTTGTTCACAAGGGACTATGCGGTATATAATTACAATACCAAAAGGAAAAATTACACTCATTACTCCACATTAAGGTTGTCTTTGGCACAAAAAGGGGTGCACGCTGCTACAACAAAAATTGTTGATGGCTTATCTTGTGATATAAAATGTCTGATAGACAACAAAGTACAGTTTGACAAAAAACTGAGAAAGTTTCTCCTTTACAACTTGTTCTCTTCTGAAGAATAATTTCTGTCACAGTAACGTGTAAAAGCTGGTGGATCAGAATTATTAACTCAGATCTATATAACTCTTTTCTTTTTGGAAAAAAAGTTAGAAGTTTTTAAAATGTAACGGTATGTAAAATTAACTGCGATATGACTGTAAAATGACTCGCTCCACAATATTATGAACTATCGTGCAAAACGATCTGTGGAAGGTGTAACTAACTAGCTATGAAAAACACTGAAAATAAACCGGGATAGGGTGATAGCATATGTATTAAGACATCGGGAAATAACTTACATGGAACCAGATGGAACTTTAATGGGTAAGAACTGCAGGAGAAAACAAAGATTGGAATACATTCGACGAATAAGTGACGACGTAGAGTGCAAGTGCTACTCCGAGGTGAAGAAACTGACACAGGAGAGGAATTCTTTGCAGCTCGTATCAGACTAAACTGAGGGCTCCAAAGATCATCTACATACATAGACCTGTCTACCACTCTATGTAGTGCACTGTCATTTAGTCACTGACATATTTGAGATGACTGAATGATTGTGCACTACGTATAGTGGCACAATGGTCTATGTATGTAGACGATCTGAAGATGCTAGTTTGAGTTGCTGCAAATATTAGTCTACATATACATTAGTAGCGATCTGGGCAAATAAACTTTTCTAGTAAGAAGGTTACATTATTCAAATTCAGAGATCAGTCTCCTGCTGTCATTGTCAGGTAAACACCTATAAGCTGCCTTCTTCATGATTGCATCAGCCCAGTTATTTATGAAAATGAACTTCAGTAGGATTGATTATGTTCCTACTGATTGCACTAGGGGCGTTGTTACCAATTTTCGGCCTTCCAAAACTACGACAGATAGTTATTCAATTACAGACGGAGTTTTCTTTCTCGAATTAGCTTGTTATTGCTGTGCTTCACCTTCATTCATTAAAAGTTATAAAGACAGCATTGTTGATTTTTTCATTAAGTTTACTCTCTGTGGCCTTTAGTTTTATGTAAGAGATCAGCATGTATTCATAGAAGCAAATAAATCTTGTAAAAATACCACAAAAAGTGACATTTTCGCAAAAAATCTTGCACATATTTCTGGAAAATGTTATTAACATACATCCAGGTAAGAATTTATACAGCTTATTACAATGTGTTTCACACTTAGCAGCCATGAATTACTGAAAAGCAACAGTCTTCCCTCTTTTTTATGAATATTATTCTTTTGAGGACTAGAGAAGTGAAATTCTAATGACATCATATCATCCCAGCGATGTCGTACTTGTTACTGTCTATGAGTTCACAAAAATTTAAGTAAGTGAGATGGACGCCATATTATAGTATTCAGAGACGTCACATTGTTTTGCTTACAACTTTGCAGTGTATATAGTTGATATACTTACCTTTGCCAGAGAAAGCCTTTATGAGAATATTAAGATGCAAAATTTTATCCTTAAATAACACAGGCCAACAGATATATTTTCAGTTATTTTTTCTTGGGTAATAGCTTACCTCATAGTTCTTAGTGTAATGACTCGGTAACTGACTTAAGTGTTTTCTATCATGTATAGTTTTATGAGAATGTGGCACGTTATGAAATGAAAAATTAGGAAAACACAAGTAACTAGAAAAGGAGGGAATACAATATTTCAATGAAAATAAAGATTTTAATGGAGTACAAGGATAAAAACAATTTTTATTATATAATAATTATGTGTTCAGTGTTCTATATTTCCTTTCTCCGTCCTCCTTAAAGTTTTTGATGAAACTGTTTCTCGAAATCACTGCCAGTTGTTCTTATCGGTTATTTCCAAGAAGTGTTCCTCTGATTTTGTTTAATCACAAACTCATCATTAACACAAAAATAGCTGTCAGAATTGTTTTTACAAACACGACTGCCCATTCTACTTTACACATGCACTATATCTACGTTGTTTCAAATTGAATAGCTGTAAATTAAGGAGAAGAACTAAAGAGTTTGACATAGTAATTACCATGTATAATAACGAGTGCAATCACTACCGAAATTTCATACTGCCAATTGATGTGGCGTATAGAAAACAAATAATTATGTCAATAAGATGTGTTTCAAATATTGTTATTTGTAAAAGAAATTGTCATGCCTCTTTTATTATAATACGAAGGTTGGAACTTTAACAGTTGCAACTATTTATTCACAACCGATATGAAAGTGTTACATGTTTGCACCCGTTACTGTCCTTCTAAGTAGTTACCAGCGTTGTGTAGAATCCGTTGCTAGCGATGTGGAAGGCGTAGTATACCGTTAGTAGAGCCTGTTCTGTTGATGGTGCGAATGGAGCAGTCTAAAGTTACGATGATTCTGGTGTACAACTATTATGGTGTTATGCTAACGCATTACGTTCCTACACGGCAGACTGTCAATTTACGGTATTATTGTTCGCTTTTGGAGCATCACCTGCGACCAGCTTTGCGAATGAAGCGGCGACAGCCGGCCGCGGTGGTCTAGAGGTTCTAGGCGCGCAGTCCGGAACGGCGCGACTGCTACGGTCGCAGGTTCGAATCCTGCCTCGGGCATGGATGTGTGTGATGTCAATAGGTTAGTTAGGTTTAAGTAGTTCTAAGTTCTAGGGGACCGATGACCACTGATGTTAAGTCCCATAGTGCTCAGAGCCAAGAGGCGACACTTTGTGCGCAACGCACCCATCATTTTGCACGACAATGCGCGGGCGCATATAGCGCAAGCTGTGGTTGCTCTGTTCGGTCGAGGTTGCTCTGTTCGGTCGATAGGCCGGGGAAGTACTGTACTATCCACCATACTCCCCGGACTTAAGTCCTTGTGACTTTGATTTGATTCCGAACGTGAAGGAAGTAGTTGCACTCATTATACATGGTAATTACTATGTCAAACTCTTTAGTTCTTCTCCTTAATTTACAGCTACTCGATTTGGAACAACGTAGCCACAGTGCATGTGTAAAGTAGAACTGTTGCAGAGATTCGACAGGCAGTAAACCGCTCCATTCGCACCATCAACAGAACAGGCTCTGCTAACAGTGTACTACGCCTCCCACTTCGCTGGCAATGGGTTCTACAAAACGCTGGTGACTATTTTAAAGGACAGTACAGGTGAAAACATGTAACTCTTTTGTATCGATTGTAAATAAATAGTTGCCACTATTTAAGTTCCAACCCTATTATTAGGATTCAGAACATTAGAAACAAGATTAAGCGACTCTATTAAAAAATCTTGTTCATCATTACACTGCTTCATTAACTTAAAGACTTTCTGATCTCTCACTGTCATCTAAACAAGCAGCAGTCAGATGGGGTATTCTGTGGATGTGCACTTTATTCATCGCAGATTGGAAGTTCCTTTCAATTTAAAACAGTCGATATCGTGTTGTCAGTCGACCAGAAAGCAGCTTGTTCAAATCCTGGTGGGCATAGGAGGTTTCATCACAAGTATTTGGCTGAGTAGGGCTGACATAACGTCACGTTCAAAACATATTTATCACTAGACTATATTCCAGTGTTCTGATGAAATACCCAACATTTTCACGCCTGGGGACTGGATGTTTGTGTTGTCCTTATCATTTCATCGTAATTCGTTAAAGGGGCGAGATTGGACTGTGTACAGGTTAGGAATTTGTACGCACGATGACAACCGCGCAGTTGAGCGCCCCACAAACGAAACATAATCATCATCATCATCATGAACTTATTCAAAGTGCCTGATGGAGGGGCGTGTAATACGGATCCGTGACGTTAAAGTCAGTTATCCCCTTATAGTTATTCGAAAAGGTTAAGTGCTGGCAACAGGTTTGCATATTCATTTTACCGCATGTTCATCCTAAACAATATAAACACAACAAGACACAAACGAATTAGTTATCGACATTCGTATATTTCTTCATGATAAAGACGACGAAAGCGCCAAATAACTAGGATCTTATGCAGTAAAGCAGTGCGGGAATCTGCAATGTCCTCGACGCCCATTGAACAAAACGGGCCTGACTTTGGCTTCATCACATACACGCTTAATATGATGTCGTCCAGAAAAAGTAAAATATCAGAGTTCGCACAAGTCAGTGTGTAGTCCACGCTTTGTGCAGAACACGGATGCTTATCGTCTGCGAGGGCCGAGGCTTGAGTTAGGGAGACAGGCCGTATGTGCCCGCCGCTGCCGCCTTCGATCGGCAGCGGGCCTTGTTGTGGCCCGTGGCCCGTGTCTTGGTCCCGCAGCTCGCGATTGGCTGCCCCGATGACAGGCGGCGTTCGATCCGTCATAGCGGCCGACGCTGCCACAGCTGCGGCTTGCTGATTACCTGCCGCGCCCTCATTACTTCCGCTGACGAGAACGGTCCACATCCAAACTCTATCTCCGCCACCCGGAGTCTCGCCAAGCAAGCGTCTGCAGGCTTTGTTAGGTTAGTGTTTCCTAGCCATTCCGTACACACTGCCTAAGGAGTGATTGAACGAAGGTGACCGCCGTGATGTTCGCCTCTATAGCCCAGCGCTGCCGCCACGGTAGATCAGCGTATTCGGTCAGAGGGATAGCTGGGACGTACGCCCTGAACAAAGAACAGTAACGAATAAAATGGGATGAAAAAAATGTGATCAGCACATCTGATTCATACGCGCAAGGTACACATTCAGTTCCTGGCCCAACAGGAATTTTTGCTTGGTGTGAAGTATGGAACGGGGTGCACTTAGTGTTATGATGCTATCTAAGGAACTTCTTGAATCGGAAGTAGCGGTTACAAGGTCTGGAAAACCGACGAAGGCTAGGAGATCGATGCTCCATCTTGATTCCCTCCATACCGCATCAGAGGACGACACGGAGCCCGTTCGACGTCGTGTGGTCCTGAGCGCCTGATCACGGAGTATTTGGTCAGATGTACTTCATATGCCTATATTTGAGACGTGCCTAGTGGCACGAAATGTATCCACGACTTGAACTTGGGTAGACTATATTGCAGTGCGCGCTATTGCGTAACAGACGTGACAGCTATTCTTCATTTCTTATTTTTCACTGTACATTAGTCAGTATGTCGACACGGAAGGACAGTGTTGATCAGAGAAACTACGATCTGGAGTTCCACCGGGAACTATGGTAGGACCGTTCTTGTTCGCTATATACGTAAACGATATAACGGATACGACGATCGAAAATTTGTGACTGTTTGGTGACGACGCTACAGTATACGGGCAAAGCGTCATCTCTGAGCGACTGTAGGAGCGTACAGGAAGACTTGGACACAACCTCTATGTGATAACGTGGAAATGTGTAATGATACAAGTTAACTGAGCCAAAAAGAGACACAATCGTGTAATATTCGATTACAATATTAGTCCTGTACTGCGTGAGGAAGAAATTTCTGAGACTTTACGTTTGGAAAAATGGTTCAATTGCCTCTGAGCACTATGGGACTTAACATCTGAGGTCATCAGGCCCCTAGAACGTAGAATTACTTAAAACTAACTAACCTAAGGACATAACACACATCCATGCCCGAGGGAGGATTCGAAACTGCGACCGTAGCGGTCGCGCGGCTCCGGAATGAAGCGCCTAGAACCGCACGGCCACACCGGCCGGCTGTACGTTTGGAGCACAGCATTGCACTGTAGTCAAATATGGACTGTGGGGAAACCGGATCAGAAGACAATCACGGCATTTGAGATGTGGTGCTACAGAAGTATGTTGAAAATTAGGTGGACTGGTAGGATAACGAGTGATGAGATTTTATGTAGAATCGCCGAAGAAAGGAAGATATTGAAAGCACTGACAAGAGGATGAACAGGATAATAGAACACCTGTAAAGACTTCACGGAATAGCTTCCGTGGTATGAGAGGGAGCTGCAGAGGGTGAGAACTGTAGATGAAAACGGAGATCGGAGTACATCCAGCAAATAACTGAGGACATTACAAGTGCTACTCAGTGACGAAGAGCCTGGCACCGAAGAGGAATTACAGCATCAAACCAGTCAGAAAGATGGAAAAAATAGCGACAAGAAATGGAACGAGCGATCATGGTCGGTTGTAGGAAAGACGACCCGTCGACTCGGTTTATTGGGAGAACTGTTGGAAAATGTTGGTAAAAAGATGAAGGAGACCGCGTTCAAGAGACATTTATAAGGAGACTCTAGTGTATCGCATCCCCACCAGGTCAGATTAAAGGAAGACTTCGAGCAATTCCACACACATTCTGTTAGACTGTTAGCAGTAGCTTTGATCAACATGTGACTATTACGGAAATGCTTCGTGAAATCAAATGGAAATCCGTGGAAATGGGGAGACATTGTTTCAGTGAAACACTTTTAGAAGGTTCAGAGAACTGGCAGACTGCAGAAAGGTTCTCTATCACCAACGTACATGTCGACAGGGATATCGGAGACAAGAGAAAGTAGGCTTCGTACGGGAGCACATACACAAGAAAGAAATGGCAGGTAGTGGTACAAGATATCATATGCAATACACCACACAGTGGCTCGCAGGAGTGGACAGTGACTTCAAGTTCAAAAGTAAAGTCTACATTTGTCTTTTTAAATCACCACTCATTTACACATGATGCACTGCGTCAAGACCGACGTGGTGTAGTTGGTTCTCACAGGTACCCACAATAACTGCCTATTAACTTACAGCTGACGATTCGGTGCTCCATCACATACGTCAGTTTATATCACGAAATACGAAAGGTCTACACCTGTTTATAAATTATTTGCTGCTCATAGTTGCTGTTACTGTACATTGGCTTGCTTCGTACACATCAGAAACATCTACAAACGGTGAAAGCAAAGTGGAAGAAAAGAAAGGAGAAACAGCAGAAATAAGCATGTAGGGAGTAATAATAATAGTAATTATTAACATCATTCTTTCTTCGATTTCGACCATCTATGTCCTTGTGATTTTGTCTCCTTTCCTGATTTTCGGTCTAGCCAGTATTTCTTCAGTCTTACACTGCTTACTATTCTTCTTGTATCTGTCGTTACGAGTATGTGCTGTTCAGACAACCCCAAACTTCCTAATCTTGCTTCCAAATTTTTGCCTGTCTGGAGTTTCTGCTACCGTAATGTTAATTTATGAACCATCTCATTTCTCTTTTGGGATTTTTGTCCAAATGGTGCAGCTTCTTTTAATGCCACTCAAACCAAGCGACACAAGCGACAATTAAACTAAATTCTTATTTTCCTCAGAGCATGAGATTTCTTCATTACCTCTTCTCACCCTCTTACCCCAACTTTTTTCGCAATACCATCCTTACCTTTTCCCCAAACACTTCCATTTATGTTTTTTCTTGAAGATTAAAAACTTCGCTGCACAAACGCAATATGGTTTTATAACATTATTGTATCGCTGGATTTCTGTTTTCACTAAGAGCGATTTTATATTGTAAATGATATCGACTCGGCACCTCTTTTTGAAAAATGCGAGCCAGTGTCAAAACTCTAGGCACTTTGCCTGTCTTGTTCCATACACACTAACTTTGTGGCCTCATCTGTGTCTTGGTTCCTCGATATTACTTGCAGCTTTTGCTGAAGTTTCTGTAGCGGGAAAAATGACTGCCGTCGACCACTGCCAAATCCAATAAAGCGCGCAGTTCGCTGTTTGGGGAAAACGCCCTACTCCGCCGCCGGTGTCTGAGGCCGAAAAACTCGACTTCACACCTCTTTCTGAAAAATTCGAGCTGTTTGGCGTTAATCTCCCACTGTGTTCTGAAAAGTCGACAGGAAACTGATTGTAGCCTCCTCTCTCTTCATCAATTTGCCGCCAGTGTTAAAACGCTAGGCACTTTGTCTGTCTTGTTCCGAACACAGTAACTTTGTAGACTCATCTGGGTCTCGGTTTCTCGATATTACTTACTTACGCGGTTTATTGCATTGAAACTGCTTAATGAGGAAGTATTTGTTAGAAATTTTTGACACAGAACACTTCGCACTTCGTTTGGTGAAGGATGGCATTTCACGTGTGTTGTCTCACACTTGAAAACACCAGGTGCAGTACTACTCTGGAACGTGTAGATGTAGGGTATGTGGACGGCAGTGCCCGCGTGGAAATTTTGTGCAGAGCTATTTAGATAACAACATTCGCAGTTTGCGATGCAGTCATCCGCTTACCCATAAATTTTCGAAAACGATGTGAATGTCTTTAGTTCGAAGAAGAGTGAGTGTAATGTCGGGAATTGTGAGCCGCTGCGTTTAACTCGCTCTGAGAGGATTTACACGTGTCGATACAATTTATTAAACTCGACACGCAGTAACACTGAGCGCCAATAGACGTGGGATGCAGAAACCATTTACAGTAAATGAACGCAGCGGGAGGAGAGGGCGCGCATTTTAAAATAGCTTCGCGTTTGGTGGGGAAAGTGATAGCGCGCGTGGGAAGCGCGCTGCAGCTTTTGTCCGGCTGACAGTAATGAGGCAGCCATCGACGCCGCTATTCCGGGCGGCGGGCCTATTTGCGGCCTTCGCAATGACGCCTGCCGGACACGCACACCTGCCCCCGCTGCTGGACTATTATCCGCCCAGGTCTGCGCGCCCATTAACTGCGTAATGTGTGTCCACAACGAAGTGTTTTGAAGCAGAATGGCGTTAATGTTCAAAGTTGGTACTTACAGGATAAATGACTAGACACGGCACTGAGAGGTGGATCTGTAAAGAATGTCGTGGTGAGATGTGGCATGAGCCCCCTCTCATATTTCTATCTTACTCTGAGTAATTGGATTTGGGGAAGTATAGCGGAGTATGGTCATTATAGGGCTAGTATTGAGAACTCAGATGATATGAATATTTTCGTAATTGCATGCGGTGAAAATTTGCTATTCCTTCACACACGGACTTTCCATGCAGCGTGTCTCGTCACCCGTGTGGTCCGGTGACAGGCTGATCTTGAAAGGGTTATGCCGACAGGTGTGAGGGAGTCGAGTGGTTGCTGTCCTGACGCCGACATTGTCATAAGTGCGGGGGCGTCACGCCCACAGGGGCCTGAAGGAGCGGCTGGGGCTACAGGTTCCGTTACTTTGCAGAAAATTAGTGAAAACACTTTCTGACGGGCTACCAGCGAAGCGTGGGAATGACTTGTGTTCCCAGGCAGTCTTGGCGGGCAAATTCCTGCGTTTTCTGCAAAATCATAGCTGTAGTTGGTTTGCTCAGGGGATAGCTCCGTGACGTAGCAAAGTCGGCGCAGAAATTGGCGCCAAGTTCAAATGGCTCTGAGCACTATGGGACTTAACATCTGTGGTCATCAGTCCCCTAGAACTTAGAACTACTTAAACCTAACTAACCTAAGGACATCACACACATCCATGCCCGAGGCAGGATTCGAAACTGCGACCGTAGCAGTCGCGCGGTTCCGGACTGAGCACCTAGAACCGCTAGACCACCACTGCCGGCTTGGCGCCAAGTATCTCCATTGGTGGAATAGTAGTGCTTCGGCAATAGAGTGGAATTTTCCGCCGGTTTTCGAGTTACCGATTGGCACGTTTAACCACGGCCAGTGTTGTGAGGGCGGGAATGTTCTGTATTTGGCTTGTACGGATGCTCTTGAGGGAGTCGGCTGTCCCCTTTCGGTCGGAGTAGGTTACAAGACTGAGCTCTCGCTGCTCTGGACAGCCTGCCTTCCGTTGGCTGTCTAATATACTTTCATTTAATTGTTACTGTTTGATGAAGTTAATAAAGTTTCGACTTCAACGTAACTTTCTGAGTACAGTTGGCAATTTAGCGTTCTTTGTACAAGCGTCCTAAGTTATCCGTCTTCAGCAGTTTTGGCTACAATTGACTGTATCGGAGTTACTGTGTAACATCGCTTGTTAAAATCAATCA